>NC_134474.1:54255206-54348791 GCF_964194025.1 Convolutriloba macropyga | reverse complement strand
ATATATATATATGTATTAATATAAAAAAACGCAAACAGACTTTTATATATATATATATATGTATATATATATATATATATATATATATATATATAGACCTGTATATATATATATATATATATATATATATACCTGTATATATATATATATATATATTTATGAATATATACATATATATATATATATATATTATATATATATATATATATATATATATGTATATATGCTATTGTACCAAAAATCTACGTACAGGATGAATTCTGCTTTTGAAGCATGGTCGTGCTTCATAAGTATGATTAGCGCTATGTCGTGAAAAGTGGCGTTAAATTTAGGAGTTTTAAAAGAAATTTCATTCTCGTTTTCTCTTCTTAAAGAAGAAAAGATGTTTAAACCGCTTTGTTCTTTCGTCGTTTGCCAAGTTGTTACGCTACGAGATGTGGGGTTTTCATGATCTAAAAATTTAAAGCAACCCAACTTGAAGTCAAGATCTAGTGCATAAAAACGTTACTCGAAACACAACAATTTTGAGGCCCAAAAACTCAGCGGAAGACCCTCAAAATTGTCAGAAAATTTGAAAAAAAGTTAGGTACTGATGTTTTTTAAAGGTATCAAAACCCCACTGAAGCGCATTAGAGTGGCTCATAACGCTTTTGCTTGCTGCGATAAAATTTCCAGAGGTACAGTTAGACGAATTCTCAAAAATATGGCGTTTTTTCAAGAAATGCTGCAAAAAAAAAGAAAGTTTGAAGAAGAAATGCAAATGTTTTCGCTAACAATGGTGTATCAATATGCTAAAAAAAGCCGTTCACTTTCTGACAGAATGTTGTTTTTACTGCTGAAACAAGGGTGTGCAACTCCAGCGACGGAATTTTTAGAGTTTATCGATGAAGTGGAACGAGATTTCCTGACAAAAAACACACAACAAATTTGAGTTTGGACAAACGATCACTTATATTTTGGAGTGCAAGACAATCAGATGGTTGGAAATTGCTTTTTAACTGTCCAAACAAGCTAAACGATGTCGGTTATTTGGAAATTTTGAAATTTTACGAAGAAAAAATGCATTTGATCGAAAATATTTTTCAACAAGATAATGCTCCTTTGCATAAATGGACAATTATCGGCAATTTTCTTCGAAAAAAACGAGTGGAAGGTACTGGAATGGCCAGCTCACAGTCCAGATCTGAATGCTATTGAAAATTTATGCGCGATTTTGAAGCAAATAGTACGAAAACAGACAGTTCTTTTGGGAAAAATTAGAAGAAAAAGTGTAAGAACTCGGGAATGAAACTGACCCAGACGTCGTGAGAAACGTGAGAAAACTATACCAACCTCTGCTAGACGTCAAAAAGGCTAAAGGTGTAATGACGCGTTACTAGAGAACAAAATTTGAACTGAAAATGTTATTTTATTTTATGTTTGTTTTGCTTTTTAGAAAAATCTTTACGTGTACGTAGCTTTTTGGTGCCATAGTTTACACACACACACACATATATATATATATATATATATATATATATATACATACATACATACATACATATATATATATATATATATATATATATATATATATATATATATATATATATATGTATATCTATATGTGCTCTTTGATGGCTCAGCTGAAGGCTGAATGGCTTAAAATACAATTTGGGCCAGAACAACTGAAAAGTTGGATGAGGATCCGATAAGACGAAATTTATCTCTTCTAAATTTCGTTTTTGTCATCTAATATATAAAAGCTCGGCTTAATGGGGTCTTTTAACATACGCTCTCTAGTATCAGATTTAGGAAGATAGGATATAGTTTACAAATTCTGATTTAGTATCACCAATAGGTATGAATGTTATTGGAACTGCCCAGGTCTAGACCTCGACTCATGAAAAGACAATGCTCGACCAAAATGTGCTATGAGAAGACCATGCTGGACTCATTTGAGGTATGAAAAGACTTTAGCTGGACTTTAAGACATTCTGCACTTTAGCTCGACTCAGATTTTTCGCAAAAGACTAGTTGGACCCAAAATTTTACACAAGACTTTGGCTCGACCCAAAGTTTGTGCTGGAATTAAGTTCGACACAATGTTCGCAAACAAAGTCGAGTTAAAGTTTTTTCATGGGTCCATCATTACTTTTTTCATGATTTTTTGCTATTAACGATATATGTGCAACATTGCATATAACGTAGTCAGCATATATGATCCTGCACCTTTTACGATTCAAAAGAACCAGAAATACCTCAAAAACCTGCATTATTTTTAAAAAGATAGCTCATAATTGTGGAAAGGAAAACAAACTGAATAACGCCGAAATTTTTTCATGGCTAATGGGACTAGGACCAATACTTTTAAGCTAGCTGGTTTCATTGAATCAAGTAATGTGGTAATATACTCAATCTGCATTAACTCTTTATCTTAAGATTTTACAAAATTCTTAAGGTTTTTGGCAGCTTTCCAACTGATTCTTAAGTTGGACTGCTCTGGTGCAAAACTATTTAGTCTTGCTCCGGTTCTGCTTCTGTATGTACAGAAGCAGGAAAAAAATTTAAAACGTTTTGAATTTTGAAAAAAAGCAGACTTATGAAAAGACTAATGGTGGACCCATGAAAAGACCTTAACTCGACTTTGCTGGTTATTAAAAGACTAATGGTGGACCCATGAAAAGACCTTAGCTGGACTTTCTTCGTTATGAAAAGACTTTAGCTCGACCCATGAAAAGATATAAGCTCGACTTTAACTAGAAAGTTCGACCGTGTAATTATAGTCAATATTTCAATATTGGCCCCCTACTAGACTTTTAAAGTCTTTTCATAAGTCGAGGTCTAGGCCTGGGTGTTGAATGACCAAGGAATACAGCTGTCTTCTTTATATTCATAACCAGAAATTTTTGGTTAAAGCTGAAAAAATTGCCTTCAACTTAAAAAAAAACTACCATTTTTTTACATCCTGATTTATAATGTAACAGCTGATCAAAAGACAAATAGTGCCATTGATTGTATCAAATTGATTTAAAAAACTCGGGCATCAATAGAGCATGATCAAAGATTCTATCAGAAGCCGGAAGTTTTCTGTTCAGAAAGAATATTTACTTTCCCAGAATTTGAAGTTTTTTACCACCATTTCAACTTCTTTTCCGCTTTGTCCATAATTGGCAAGAAACCCAAATCTTATTGTTTGTGTGCCGGGTCGAAATTTGGTGTGGCTAATTGAAAAAATTTCCCCTTGAACTGTTGCCTCATAGTGAGTCCACTCGAAGGGTATACATTGCCCACATAAAGCAGGATATACATAAGATGCGGAAAAGGCGTGAACCCTTGCTTTTGTTTCATTAAGTCGAATGTTGATCCAAGAGGCCAAGGGATTCAGCAAAATAATTTCAGTCGATGATTTCTTCACAATTTTTTGATCCTGCAATCCTTCCCGGAGAGGCAGCTTTTCCAAATCGCCATCCAGGTATAGAGCCAATCGGTTGTACTCATAGCTGTCCCATTCTGTTACCAATATGAAACAAATCAAAAATAACAAAAAAAAGGAAACATTAATAGCTCGTACAAGTATCGAACAATTTACTATAAGTCATGAAAATAGTTGCAATGTCCCTTCGATGAGTTCAACGTCATCTAAGATTTTGGAATTCAACAAGTTGACAGCTCGACTACAATTAAGCTCCACAAGATAATGTAATAGTAAAACTACTTCACGATCTGAAAAATTGATAAGTTTTCAGACAAACAAAGAAGTTTGCATCAAGTGTCAGTTACAACCCTGACAGGCAACCTTTACTGTTCACTGCTTAAGTGAATCTGAAAACCATTAAAACACCCAATTGTTTTTAAAAGGCAGCTCAGCGCGTAGCATCTTGCAATTCCAAAAAGATAAATATACTTTTCTGGCAAATGCAACTCCACTCGCAGACTGTCTTAATTCAAGGTTGTTTTGTTGCTCTGTCCTTTTTGCAGTTCAAAGGATTTGAATTGTATTGTGGTGCTCTTTTTTTTACGACTCGAAGAGGAGTATTGGAGAAGTGTCTTTTTTGACGTGTCCTTATGGTTTTCTGTTTTTAAGACTCGAAGAGGTTCTTATGGTTTTCTGTTTTTAAGACTCGAAGAGGTTCTTATGGTTTTCTGTTTTTAAGACTCGAAGAGGTTCTTATGGTTTTCTGTTTTTAAGACTCGAAAAGGTTCTTATGATTTTCTGTTTTTAAGACTCGAAGAGGCTTTATGGTTTTCTGGTTTTTTTGTTTTTGATAAGTGAGCAAGCGAGTTTTAAGAAATTGTTTCAATGAACAAATTCAAAGAGCACAGGAAGGAAATGGTTTTTTTGTTCATGTCTTCTTTTGAAGCAGAGCAAGAAATGTAGGTGTAAAAAAATTTCACTAAGCGGGCGAAATTTTTTTGATCACGTGCGGCTTTTTCGATACAGTTTCTTTTTATTTTCAGTTCAATTTTTTGGGTAAAGTGGTTTTAAAAAACACTAACAAGTAACTGTACGTTTGAGAGTGTTTGTGACCATCTCAGTTAGTTTTCATGCAATCTTAAGCTATTTTTGTGATTTACCAGTTTAGGAGTTTTTTTAGCGTTTATTGAATTCTTTTTCATGTTTTAGTATCGCGGACAATTTTTTGTGGTTGTGATCAATTTTTAAAATGGTGTTGTTGGCCTTTTGATTTTCCCTAATATGAAAATAAGTGAGTATTTTTTAAAGAAAATAGGCAAAATTTGAACAATTTTGTGTTGATTTTTTCATTTTTTTGAAGTTTTTTTGCCAAAATCTTCTGTTTTTTGCCTTTCAAATTATTTTTTTGTTAGTGGAAAGTGATCTTTATTGATCAATTAAGAATGTTCTAAGGGTTGTTTTTACTAAGTGAACGCAATTAATGATTTGATTGCAAAATTTTATCATTCTTTTGTTAATGTGCGGCTTTTTCAAGCTGTATTTTGATTTTCGAAATTTTTATGCTCTCTAGACTAAAATCTCTAAAGTTCATTTAGACTAAAATTACAATTTTCATGTTGTTTTGATAGAATTTTGAAGGTTTTTGATAATTTTGAAGGAGTTGTTTTGCTAATTTGAAGGTTTTTCGACAAATTATCCGGTTTTAATTCTATTTTAGTTATTTTGACCATTGTTGTGTTTTATTGCTTTTTCTCATAACCGAAGTTGAGCTTAAAACCTGGGGGCAGCTTCAATTAAAAATGAAAAAAGTTCTGTGTCATCAACTAGTTTTTTTTCTTTAAAATTTGTTAAAATTTTTCTTCATTTCTTGGTTTTTTGCACTGTTTCAAAATTAGAGATGTTCTTGTGCTCATTATGGCTTCTTTATGCAATGAGAGTGGCTCAATTGCTCGAAATATTTTTTTTCTCTTGTATTTGTATGAAAGAAAACGTAATTGAATTTTTGTATTTTTTTGTTTAAAGTACTCTTTAGTTAATTTATTTTCACTCAAGAGAGACTTTTATCTTCATTGCGGCTCAGTTTCATAAAGTTATAATTTTTAAGTTGTTTTTGTATCGATTCAATTTTTTTTGATAATTAAAGGAAGTGTTACTTTTCTATTAAGATTTTTCAACTAATTCGCCGGTTCTAAAGGATATTTTACCGATTTTAGGCCCGTTGTTGTATTTTATTGCTTTTACTTGTAACTGAATGTAAGCTTAATGCTATTGAGTAGTTTCAATTACAAACCAAATACAAGTTTTTTGTACCAAGCAATTGTTTTCTTTTGAACGTTGACAAAAAATACAAAACATTGATAAATTTTTTTTTCAAAATTTTTACAGTTTTTTTGTTTATTTCAAAATTAGAGGTGTTTTATGTCATTGTGGCTTTCCCCAAATCGGCATTTCAGTTTTCTCGATTACTTGCAATATTGCTTCACCTTTGGATTTGTACTTACACAAATTGAAATATAATAGAATTTATCTCTTTTTTTAAATTAGTTTTGGATAATTTTTTTTATTTCAGTTTTTTTTTAATTCCGGTTCTTTTTATTTCAAACTCACTGCAATCAGAATTTTTTTTATTTGACTGGCCTTCAAGTCTTTTCCAGAAATTTGACGGATATGTTTTTTGATAAGTCAGCGAGCACGAAAACCGGAATCTCAGGGAGTGAATAAAGTTTAAAAAAGTTGTTTCATTGAACAATTGAAAGATTTTTGCTAAGGGAGGAATTTTTTTCACGTGTGGCTTCTTCAAGCTGTTTTTTTTGTCTTTTGAATTTTGTATGTTGTCTTAAAAATTTTTAGGCAAAAGAGTTCTATTGGGCAGTTCTATTGCGAATGAAATATAGGTTTTTTTGCAGCAATTTCTATTTCTCTTTGAACTTTGACAAAAAAGATTCAAGTGTTTTTCATAGTATCTCACTAGAAATGTTTTTTTTCTTTTTGTGTTTGTATTTGTAAAAACTGAAAAACCGAAACAATTTGAAAATTAAATTTTTCTTTATTTTTCAATTTAGTTTATGTTACTTCTTAGTTAAATCTTATTTAATTTCTTAATTAGGATAATCTTCTCTACTTTTTGAAGCTCACTGTTATCAGAAATCAGTTAATCGACACGCTGCTTTTTGGCGCAGACCTCTTCGAGTCCTTTGCGGAATTTTTCCTGCTATGTTTTCTGAAAATGAGCGAGCAAGAAAACCGGAAGTTCAAGGAGGGAATAATGTTTAAAAAATTTGTTTCAGTGAACAATTTTAAAGAATGTAGAAAAAAGAGAATAGATTTTTTGTTCATGCCTGTTTTTGAGACTGATCAAAAATGTAGATGTGAAAAAGCTTTTTTGCTAAGCGAGCGGTTTTGTTCACTTGGGGTTTTTTCAAGCTGTTTGTTTGTTTTTCAAAATTTTTGATTGGCGTCAAATTTTATTTTAGACTAAGATTTAGTATTTTAAGGTTGTTTTGATAGCGTTTCGTTGGATTTTAACATTTGAGGATGGTTTTATAGTAATTTAAAAGCTCTTGTTTTAGGTCTATTTTGCCAAGATTTGACCCATTTTTTATATTTTATTGCTTTAACTTGTGATCGAAATTAATTTTATGCTAGTAGACAGTTTTTATTCTAATTTTAATTCGTTTTCTTTAGTATCAGGTAATTTCGTCTTTTGATTTTCGACAAAAAATTGCTGAACTTTTTTTGAATTTTCCCTTAGTTTTGTACGGTTTTTCCCTTTATATGAAAATTAGAGAGCTTTATGTGCTTATTTTGGAGTGTCCAAATTTGTGTGAGCTATGAAATTGTTCCCTTTGCATGAAATAATGCTTTCCGTTTGTATTTGTGCTTAACAAAATGTAAACGTGAGGGCGACTTTGTTTGTTTTGAATTAATTTAATTTTCCGGCTAAAAGCTCTTAGGCTATTTCAATTAAGACAGTTTTTCCCTTCTTTGATGCTTACTACCGTCAAAAAGAAGTTATTAGAAAAGCTACATTTTGACAAAAACATTCGATTCGTTTCCTAGAATTTTTGGGCTATACTTTAATAAATTTCTTTGGAGTGACTCTTAAAGAGGAAATGAAACGCAATTGAAAAGGCTTGGTTGCTGAACAGTTATACTCAAAAGAGCGGTTTTTTGTTTGCACAACTTTTTGGAGAGAGCAAAAAATTCAGGAGTTAAAAATTCTTTTATCGAGGAAGTTTTTTGTTCACATGCGGCTTTTTAAAATAATTTTTTGTAACGTTTCGGATGAGAGATTTAATTATAAAATTTTATCGTTTTTGGTTTGTTTTGACAAAGTTTCAAAAGTTTTCGGTCATTCATATGTGTTTTGTACCAATTTGGAGCTTTTTTCACCATTTTGCTGAATTTTAGGCAAATTTTAGCGATATCTGCCTATTGTTTTGTGTTATGACTTAAGCTTGATTTAAAAAGAATCCTATTGCTTAAGGAGTATTAAGATACCAAAAGATTACAATTTTGATAATAAATTCTTTTTACTGAGAATTATGCAAAAAATAGAGAATCATTAGACAATTTTTTTAATTTATTTATTGCAGTTCTAGGTTTCTTTTAAAAATCTCTGTATTTCATTATGAGTTGCCCATTTTTTTACCATTTTTTTCTACATTTACTGATTTGAAGTAGTCTATAGTTGGCTTTGTGTGCCCTTGTAATAATAAAATTTTCATTTTTTTTTCTAGTTTTCATTTCAAGTTATTTTTGAGAGCTTCCTTTTTTAATGGACTTCAAAATATTTTTAAATTTCTTCTTAATGGTTTTAGAAGTAACTAGCTATTCGAGGGTATTTTTGGAAAATGAGTTTTTGAGTAGTTTTCAGAGTCCTTCTGGGTGTGTTTTTCAAGATCTGTTCCCACAATTTCTTGATCTTTGAAGTCAAAGTGGAGAATTGATTTCAGTCACGCCGAAACAGGGAGTCAAGAAGAAAAGCCAGTGTTTTTGCGGCGTCATTTGCCTCTCCATTTTCAAACTATTTTGAGAAGACGGTATCAAAACAAAAATTTGTTCACGTGCAACAATTGACTTTGATTTTTGTTATTTTTTTCCATGTTTTTGATCCAATTTTTGTTCTAAGTTGTTCTCTCAATGCGTTCAGTGTTCATTCTAGGTTTAGTTTTTGTTTAGTCAATGAAAATTCTTTGAATTATGCCAAGACTTGCGACGCTAATGTTTTGTTAGAAATTTTTTTCCTACCTCTTTCCATGAATTTGATCTTTCAAAACGAGATAAACAGATAACGCTCAATGGGTATAAGTTTTCTTTAGCTGAATTTAGAGTGCTTGTTCTAAGTGCATAGAGTGCTGAAGCTGCTGGGAAGGGAGGCCCTAAATCAAGCCAATGTCTTTTTTAAGAGCTTTCAGTCCAAAATAAAGCTATTTTCACATTTTTGTTAATTTTTTGAATAATTGCTTAATTAGTTTTAAAGTGACGGTTTTGAAAGTCATTTAAGGTCTTTTAAATGATATGATGTTCTTCATGTCTAATTATTTGAGCGATAACTTTTTTAACGCAGACATAAACACAGAAAATTACAAATTTTGAAAAAAATTGTAAAACTTTTTGTCATTTTTGAGTTTATTGAGCTATAGGAACAAATGCAACATTTTTAGGACTTCTATATGGACCATTAAATAACTTCTAAAATTAGGAAAATCTGAAAAAATATGAGAATCCATAGTTAAAGCAATTTTCAAGTAAGTTTCAACATTTCCTTCGCGTTTTTGACAGTTTTGGACCTCTCCCGGATTTTTCAATAATCAGAGGCTAATGAAAATTTTGTTTTTTTAAAATAATTTTTACTGTATAGTTTTATTGCCAATGGAATGGTTTCACGGTTTTGTTTGAAATGGCTTTCACAATATTTTCTCAATTTTAGTGTCAATGAATCATTTGAGGGGTTGATAATATGGTGCTGGTCCATTTCTGGTGTTAACAAAATTGTTTTCAATATTTTTTAAAAAATGATTCAGTAAACTTTTGAAAAACAATGCATTTGTTTCAATATTTTTCTCAAACCATGTCTCATTTTTTCAAAGCTCTGATCTCTAGAGGCCAGCAAAGTTTTTTGAAAGTTTTTGGTTGGGTTAAAACCTCAGTTTTTGTATCATTAGTCTGGTTATGAGAACAATAGTGTTAGGAATTTGCGCTTCTTTTCTTTAGTTTTTAATTTCCATATCCGCAAATTTTTTCTAGTTCTGGCTTCTCTGTGTCGTTTATATGTGCAGCTTGATTTCTGCTAGCCTTACAGTCAGTTCTGTTGTAGTTTCTAGGAGAGAAAAACGTTTTGAAGCCATATGTATGCAGAATTAGGCCATAAGTTTGCATTGAATTTGTTTTTCGGAAAATTTATTGTCATTTTCAACATTTCTGAGCTCAAGTTGTCGTCCATGATACTTTTTGCGAGCACTCTGTTGCGTTAATGCGTACTTTTCAGCGCTGCAAGTTCGGTTTTGAAGATTCTGACACCAAGCAACGATTTAGTTTATTTCCAATTTCGGCTATTATTCTATTTGTTGTTTCTTATGTCTCTCTGATTGCTTCTTGTGTAGTCTTTTCATGCCCAATATAAGTTGATCACCCTATCTTATAGCCTAAACAGGATGAAGTGCGCAACCCAAGCCGGCTGTGATGAGACTGATTAAGGTCGCGCACAGGGGGTACACTTTTACTGGAAAGTCTGATCAGAGCCCCATCCAGAGTCTGCGCGGCCTGATCACCTCACTACCTACGGTCTGGAAAGTCTGATCAAAAGAGAGTCTGAATGGCCTGATTAAAGTGATCCATAGTCTGGATAATTTCATGGAATGATAGTCTGATAATCTGGATAGTTTGAAGAGAGCCTTCTCCAGAGTCTACACTGTCTCCTTAATGACCCTTCCAGAGCCTGAAAAATCAATTCAGTACCAAGAGGTCCAACTGAGAAAACTGTCAGTCACCCGGGAAAAAAAGAAGAGAAAATTCACCCCTCACCCCAAGGGGACTGTTTTTTGAAAAGCACTTCCTGATTTCACTTGATTAACATCAAAGACCACCCTAAGGGCCATGTTTTGGTAACTGCAGTTGAGCCCTGCATTTTTTCTTTGTTTGGAGGCATTATTTTTAAATGAAGAAATCAAAACCCATACACTTAAATTAACATAATTTACACCAATGATTACTACTAATTCAACGGTTAAAAGTTTCATCGGTCGACCACGGTTTTTCATAGTTGATCGCACGAATGCTTTGACGAAATAAATGCTATTTCAAACGAACTTCCTCTACTTTTGCAAGCCTTCCCGTTGTTAAATTCACATTTTTACTCACAGGTGAAAAATATGGGTACCTGTATTGCGCAATACTTAACAGCCTCACTAAATTTAACTAATTCTAGGATTGTGATTTTCTCTTTGAGCTCAATAGTTGTGCGAGATAGGAGATCCATTACCTGTTGTTTCCTCTTCAATTGACAAAATCTTCCGATCGTCGCTAATTCCCACAATTTTCACTGCTGGAAACTGAAACAAAAATTTAACATTTGGTACTCTTGAATTTAATCTTCTGTCATAATTAGACAGTTTTTTCTAACATCTGGTTGTCATGGATGAAGACAAAATGGCAAGAATTTCTGTTAAATATACATTTCGGGCTGGAATGCAAACAGCGTTCCGTGATTTGAATTTTAATAGTTGATAAAGCGGCCAAGAACAACATAACAATTGTTCCAACCCAATTTTTTGGCCGGAATTTTGCGCTTGGTTATTTTTGTGTGAAGAAGTCTGTGTCCACTTTCTATATCTATTGCATAGAGGAGAAACCAGTTCTATTAATGAGAAGCTATTAAAAATTGAGTTTTGAGTTTCAGTTTTGAGTTTCTGGTAAAACTTCAGTTTATGAGCTGCAATTTTTCGTCATCGAATTTCGTTGCGACTTTTCCCATTTTTAAAACTATGTACGCACCAATTTTTTTCTGCTGATATTATACAAAAAGAGATCACAGAACCATAACACAAATTGCAACAGCTCCCAATTTTTCCCGCCTTTTTGTAATTATTCGAAAAACGTGCTAAAGTGTGATATCAGAAAGCGGTGATCGGGCGGTAAATTTATTTTTCCTGAATCAAAGATATTTTGAAAAGGGTTCCTCGGAAGATAAAATTAGGATGTTACTCATTTAGGAGAAAAACTATTTTGAGATTGGATATAAAAGCAATCAAGCCTAAATGTTGATTTCAAATTTAAAAGTCACACAAATTGACTGCTCGGGACTAAGTCCTAAAAACTAAACCCCTGCAAAATTCAGTTTTCTTATGCTAATACTTCTCGGAAAATAAGGGAAACCACTTTTTCTGTCCTGTCTACCTTCGAAATCTCCGTTTTTCTCTCGATTCTATTTTTATTCGGTCTCTATTCGTGATCTGATTCTCCAATTTTTGGTCTGAAGAATTTGACACCGGTCAATGAGCCCGGAATGAGAGGCAACGTTTCAAGTTCTAAATGACAAACAGGTTTGAAACTCTCTCGATTTAGTTTTCATAAAGGAATATTCAAGTTTTGAAGGAATCTCAATGTACCTGTAATTTTCTGTTTACATCAACACATCGTATCGAATTGAGGCCTTTGTCGAAGCAGTCTATGAAAAAGTAACCCGCGGATTGCTCTTTTCCAATGCTCCTGGCATCGAAGGACACAAAATAGGATGAATTGACGTCAATTGCCATTCTGCAGTTGTCCGTCAAAGTGAATTCTCCTGTAGTCTTGAAACACTTTGAGTTTTCCATTTTCAAACCATCTAATAACTCTAATCTAATTTATTTCGCTTGAATTCAGCAACTAATTTTAGTAAGAAGCACGCTTAAGTACGCATCAGTTACGTAACAATAAGTGTAATTAAATTGTGGCTACAAATATGTGTGATTTGCGCTTAAAACAGTTGGTAAAAGTTGAGCTACGAAAGAAGAAAAAGTTCTCAAAAATAGCTCATCTGCACAATTCGGCTAATTAATCACAACAGAGGTCGAGGTGAGATTCTGACCTTGTTTATGACGCAGACCCCTTTTGTAGAAATCACAGAAAAGATTAGGCCCATTTAAGCAGCAGGATGTGTTTACTCCTCAACCGAGGCTACGATGAAAACCAACCGGGCTTAACTAATATAATATTATACCAAAACAAAGTGAACATTTTCAATTGTCCAAAAACATAAACATCAAGCTGAATTTTTGCGTGCACAAAATGTAATCCGTTACCAGCATTTACCTTATTGTACAGAAAACAAATGTTCTGGTTCAATATTGACAAAATATTTGCTGATATGATGTTGACTGTTGACCTTTGTGGACCAGTTGCTCAAATCTGTTGACAAATTTAAATATTTGTTCTTGTAAAACGTATGAAAAACAATTTAGCAAAATCATAGCAAACTGGTCATGCAAACAATTACCCTGGTCGAGGTGTCGACGCTAAAAAAAATGATAACAAATGAAAGAAGTGCGGTGATTGAGGTGAATGGTTGTAAGAATTGCGGTTTTCAGCGCTGATTGCGGTGAAAGTGGTGAGAATAAAAACTTCACCGCTAAAGACCAACGATTACATAAATTGAGTGCAAAAAAACCAGATCTTCTAAAAATCACAGCTCTCACTGCATTCATCGTTAAAAGATGCAGGCGCTTTGCATGAAAAATAATGTTTTTTCACCAATATCCAAACGCAATTCTTACATTATTTTTTCAACGAAACCCTGGCCCGGGTAGTTGATGTTGCACAATTGTAAATATTCGTAGTATTGACACAAGTTTTATGACACCTAAATGGCACAGAACGTAGAGATATGATCGTACAAAAAGCCAAAAGGTTGAATTGATAATCTGGTTCGATGAATTTATTTTTGAAGGATTTCTATTTTTAAAAGTAAATAGATTCGATACTCCCATTAAAACTTATGCGCAACTCCTTATAATTACACAAAGAAATATATGGTTGTTGGTAACCGTACTAGATCATATAAGAATTGTCTGATTTCTTTATACTCATTCAAGTAGGATATATGATTGCTACAAATCAGACATTATACAAAATTTTTTAGAAAGCTTAAAATTGGATAACTTTTGTCTGGGAGAAGCTGCGTAAAATTCTTATTAATAATGCAAGTTAAAATATGACGCTTTCAAGAATACTGAAATTTCTTGTGTAACTTGGACACAAATTAAAGAAGCTGAATTCAGCAGCCATTCTTGGATTTTAAAAAGTAGAAATTGAACATAAAGACAAAAGGATTTCCCAATAATAATACCAGTATGATATATGATTTCCCGGTAACTCTAAAAGGCTCCTGTCTGTTTTTGCAGAATTCATACAAGGATCAGAATAGGAAAAACCCTATGTCTGACATCGTATGTCATACTTGTAAGGATACAAAGAAAGGTGAACCCGGGTTTATTACTCCAGTGCACCCATATCTTTTACTTTTCTATGATTGTGGAGAAAGCAATGAATAGTGTTAGGAACAGTGGTAAATTTAATTGAGGACTTGTTCTTTGCAACGGATTTCTCGAAAAAAGACATTCAACGAACTTCTTAGAATTTTAATCTAAGTCACTAAACATTGTCAGTGCCATTTTTGCTGTTGAAGCCCACCACAGAAACTTTTGGTTCCAAAACGATATGTGGACAAACTAACGCTTGTTATACACTATTAATGGTTTATGTAGACCGAAGAATGGGTGGATCTAACTAAATTTTTTATACACATTTAGAAAGGCGTAAGTTATTGTTGCGACCCAGTTTAGTGGGGGAGGAACTATATACTCAAATGGGTTTTTTTGTTCAGAGAATTTTGGCCGATCGATATAATCAAGGTAGAGAGTTGTGAGTGGTATCATTAAAAAGCCCGTTCAGCGTAGAATATGGAAATGAAAAGATTTTTTCAATATTCGCTTTTTATAGGGAGTTATCGAGATATAAAGTTTTATGAATAGTAGACCTATTTCAGCTGTTTTTATTCACATTTTCGATATTTTTGACCTAACTTTGGTCAATTTTGCTAAAAAAAATTTCAAATTGTTTACTGTAGTGTTATTGATTTCATCTCTAGAGACAAAAAAGTGTTGCTGAATTGTTCGATTTGGGTTTTTTTGGTTAGAATTTACAACAAAATTTTTAAAATTTAAGACTTTTTTCGTCAAAAATAAGATCAAATTTGCTTTTTTAGCACACTTGCTTGATATTTGCTTGGAGTAGACATCTCAAAACTGCGGCCATATTCTTCTCAATCCCGAAAAAATAGCTACTTGTACTCCAGCTTGCTTTTGGAATTATAAGTTTGCCAGTTTTTGCAAATTTGAACTCGATAATTACACAAAATGCATTATTGCATTAATTAGTTTTGACAAAAAAAATAGTTTGGTTGAAAATTAATCTATTTCGCAACCAGTTGAGCGATTCAGTGCTCTCTTAGACGCACTGCAGTATCTTGACTCATCTTGATTTCAGCATCGATCCTTATGATAAAAAAATTTTTGGAGTTTAATGGAGCTCGACCTTTTTTTTTCAAAATATTTCCGCTATGTAAACGTTTTTTATGTAAATTACCGACAATACTTTCAAATCAGGGCTCAATTAGTGGCTGATAAAAAGATAAAAAATTACAATAAAAGAGATTACATTATGGTTCCAGAGTTAAGCTCATGGTTTTTATGGCTCTGACCAATTGTTTTTGTAAAATTTTTATGGTCTTCTTGCGTTTTGCTTTCATTTCTTATACTTTTTGTAGCTCAATCACTTTGTGTCCCCAATCAAAGATCCGGTTATATTCTAGAAATTATTAAAAAATCTAGACATTTTTGTCAGTTGTTATCTAATTTCTGTTATGACTTTGAATATATTTGTTTTGAGAAAATATTGGTGTATTTTTGAAATTTGTCTTATTTCTTGCGGGCGCAGTTTCAAAAAAAACAGTTGGAAACCGACTTCCTATGAGTTATAAATTACTCTATTATATTCAACTAATGGTTTCTTCATTTTTTTACTAAGCGTTTTTAATTTTTCTTTTAATTTTGATCACAATTGCCTATTTTATTTTGTTCATTTTGTTTCTTTGTCAAATTATCACATTAACGAAAAATCCAATTGGAGGAAGGCATTGCAGGGAAAAAGCACAAGGTTGTGAAAAAACGAAACTGGATATGTTAATTATTTTTGTTGAATAGTTTGTGCTTTTTGAGTTGAGACACAGTTATCCCGCAAAATGTTGTGGTGTTTTAATTCTGCCTGTTTGTCTTTCTTTTCCCTGTTGTAAGCCTTAGTCCCGATAACTATAGATCTTAATTGCTTCTCTTGACGTACAACTCAACCTAGATAAAATTTCAGTTTACAGCTGTTTGTTTTAATGACTTTCAAATTAAACTTAAAAAAACTTTCATCTGTCTCCTTTTTGCTTTTACTTTTGTCACCTTGTAACTCATTTTCACTCCTTAGAAAACTAAAATTTTTTGTTCATTCAAATATTTTTTGCGCTTTGTTTTACGTTGCGATTGATTGCTTCGGCCATTTAGTTTCATAAAGTTTCCGAGATTTCTATACTCTTCAATTTTTGGGTTTTTTGTTGTCATGTCTAATTAGTCCTTTTATAAGGCAGTCTCCTCGTGATGTTAAGCTGACGGGAAAAGGACAATTCACACTTCTTGCAGGTAACATCTTATAGATATAGTGCCTTGAACAGTGTCATGTCGTAATACTGTTTGAAGTTTTGGCTTCTTTATGTATTTTTTTTCGGGCTCGTGACTTAGTCTCAATATTCACAGGCCCAATTTGCTTCTTGAGGTGTTGAAACTTATTTCAATGCTTTTTGGTGTAATATTCTTTAAGTTTGCTACATTTGTTATCGTTTTTGTAGAGCAATGAACTATAGTCCCAGTCAAAGATCCAGTCCGTTCTTTTTTAGGAGTTATAATTGAACCTATATACTTCTTTCAGTTGTTATCTAATGTCAATTATGACTTTGAATATATTTGTTTTAAAAAAATATCGGTTAGTTTTTGAACTTTGCCACTATTTTATCTTATTTTTCTCAATTTTGGGCGCCGTCTCAGTAAAAAAGGGCAGAAATCTATTTCCTCTGGGTTATAAATTAATGTCCATAACGGTTTGATGTCCAACTAAAGGTCTCTTTGTTTTGGTACAACGCCTTTTCTAGTTTTTAAGCATAATTGCAGTTTTCATGAGTTCATTTTGTGTCTCTGTTAAATTATCACATTTTTCACCAGTCTAATTTAAGAAAAGCATAGTAAGGAAAATGCACAGAGTTGGAAAAAGGCGTATCTGAATATGTTAATTGTTTTTGTTATATAGTTTATGATTTTTGGTTTGAGGCACATTTATCTCGCAAAGTTTTTTAGATTTTCCTTTGTTTCTGCGTATGTTTGTCTTTATTATTGTTGTTATACGCCAAATACTTAATAAAAAGAGATCTCAATTTCTTCCTCAGGACGTTCAACACAACCTAGTTAAAGATTTCAGTTTATAGCTGTTTGTTTTAATGACTTTAGGATTGACATTGAAACAATTTTAACTGTATGCTTTTGCTAGATTTTGGTAACTATGTAACTCAATGTCACAAATTAGAAGACTCAATTTTTTTTGGATTCAAAAATTTTTTTGCGCTTGGTTTTAGGTTGTGACTGATTGCTTCGACCATTAACTTCATAAAAAATATTCGAGATTTATATATTGTTAAATTTCAGGGTTTCTTTTTGTTTTCATATCTTTGTAGTCCTGTTATCAGGAAGACTCTTTGATGTTAAAATGAGGAGAAAGTGATGATTTACCGTTCTTGCAGGTGACATCTTTTAAATATAGTGCCCTGAACAGTGTGATCTCGTAAAATTGTTTGAAGTTTTGGCTTATTCGTATATTTGTTGTTTTTTTGTGGGGTCATGACTTAGTCTCATTATGAACAGGCTCAATTGGCTTCCTGATGTATTGCAACCTAATCCATCACTGTTTGGTTGAAAATTAAAATCGGTTATGACTTTTGAATAATATTTGTTTTCAAAAACAATTGGGTTTTAGGGCTTCGTCATATTTTCAAATCTTTTTCGGTCGATTTATAGCTCAGTCTCTGTAAACACAGGTCAAAACCTGTTTCCAGTTAACTATAATTTATTTTTTTAATGGTTTTAGCTACAAATATTTGTTTTTCGGCTTTGTTAGTACTGTTACTATGAGATTTCATAAAATATTTGAGATTTTTTTAAATATTTTATAGGATTTTTCTTTTTTTTAACAAAAAAAATCGTAGGTCCCATTGGCTTTGAAATTTTGCGCAATTGAGCATTGGGTAATAACATGTCTCAATTGATCTCTATGGAGATATTAGTGACAATTTTAGGGATTCCGGTGAAATTATTTGCTTTCAAAAATAGAAGCTTAATCTTGAACTTCGAATCTCTTCACTTTCTTGTCGACCTGTTAACCAGTCGCATTGAGCACAGGTCTCATATTTTTTTGGCTAATTTTTGGCTAATGAAGTATAGCTTAATCGTTTTGTTTGAGTTTCATCTGATTCGAGTTTGAATTTGTTATGATTTTATTTATTATAGACATCGAGTTTTGGTGGTAAATAATGTTAGTTGTTTGATAATTATTATTGTCCTCTCTGGTAGCCCTATGATCAACAACGTTCATCGACCCTCTAGGGTGGCTTTATTGTATTCCATTAGTTGTTTGTGGAACGATATGTATGTTTTTGAAAGTTTCCTATCTCTTGATGTTTTGGTAACCAATTAAGTCAAGAACGTGGATGAACGGGGTCGGAATCTTATGTGCGTACGCACAGTACCGAGCCTCCTTGTCAGTTATAGGACCAAAATTCACAATGGGGAGAGGGTTTATGATTATGTTTCTAAGAACAATGGAATTTTTAAGAGTTCACCTGTAGAAGTTTGGAAGCGTCAGGTCCAGTTTTGGTATATTTGAGTTTTGGTATAGTTTTGGAGTGTTGGTGTATTTGGATTCCGTTGTTCAAATAATGATTTTTTTTAATCTTCCCTCGAAACATTTCAAGATATTGAAAATATGTTCCCTCAGTTATACCAAATGTGATTGTGATTTGAAGCAAAATTCTGTTTGAATGGGGAAAATGCACAAAAAGATGAGAATTTCAAAAAATTACCCTTCTCAGCCAATTGTTCATTATTAACTCTGTCGACGTCGTGGAATGAAGAACGCCAATTTTTGATGTAGTAAGGTTTTTCTATGTTTGCAATTTTATGGACACGGGCGTTAAGATTCTCATTTAATTTTGCTTGGTTCTTTGATAGCAAGATCTTCTTAGTTTCCATTTGTAGACATTCTTTTCAAAAAAGACACGAAGATGTTGTTATCTTTTCGTCTGATCCGCTTTCAGAGACAACGACTGATTTTCAAGAGTTTAGTTTGCTGTGTGTCCTTCTATATGCTTGTATGATTTTTAAATAATATCTTACAAAATTGTGGTTTATACCCGCATTTATGATCAAAGCTAAGTGTGGCACGATGAAACTCATGTATGATAATGAATGAAAGGTTTGGCATTGAAATTTATGAAAAACAAAGTTAGAGATATGACTTTGACAGCGATTATGAACATGAACTCAATAAATTTGAATTAAATAACAAGAGGAAAGATTAGGGGGCTAAACGGTTACGAACCGTTTACAGATGTAGTTTGTTACTTTTTGGTAGTAAATCAGAGTTTTCACAAAACATGTTTTTGAAGACATTGGAGATTTGAGAACTAATAGTTTTCTGTCGATTCAGATTTACCTTGTTAATTTCCATAAATATTATTCTATGTGCCGCCCACTTATTGCAATTTTGCGCCGCTTTTATTCTGGAGCGCAGTAATTGAAGGACAGAAATTGAAGAACAGAATTGCCGGAGAAACAAGACCAGGAAACTCTCACCTACAGATTTCTTTAAAAATGTGAAATAGATTTCATTGCTTACTCCCATTGAGAAGGGCCTGTGAAATGCTGAGGAATCTTTTGGAGGGTCAAGAAGCATTGTCTCTTTCTAAGAACACAAACTTTTGGTAAACGTTTTCCTTAAACTAATATGCCTTTGATGAAAGATCGTTTAGGGAAAAGTAACCCTGGTTAAAATATCTTGAACATATGACCCTTCAGCGCTATTTCCGTAGTTTTATTTCAGGTGCGAATCCATCAGACGTTAAGATTTCAGCAGTCTGTCCGTCTTCAACTTGGAGGAACATTTCCCATCCTTTAGCTAGTTATTCAATATCATTTTAATGCTGACTGCCCAATTGAAGTCGCTTCCTTCAAACGATTACCGTACTCACTAGTGTTTTTCCGGTGTTTTAGATGCGATGCCATAATTTTCTTTTAAATTATGTTTTTTTCCACCGCGTTTGTTTGTTGTAAAAGTGCTGTTAAATACTGAAGTTCAACTGAATTCAGTTCAAGTTTTCTTCAGTTTCTTCAGGTCAAGTGATCATCTGGGTTTGAATGAAATCTTTTAACGCTTTGTACAGTCTTTATCAAAATTTTTAGAGATAAAACAACGAAAAACAAAAATAAACATTGTATTGTGCAATATTGCTTTCGGATGGTACAAGTTTGAACTAATTTGAGGACATGCTGTTTTAACGTTTTTTCAAAATCTGTTTGAGATGTTATTTGTCCTATCTCAAGAAGAAGTATACTCAATTTCAGAAAACTTTCGGTTGTAAATAGTGGTTGGATGCTTTTAGGATATGTTGTTCTAAACTGTAACGGACCGTTAACACTCCGGCAAGCAACAACAAAAATTAGCAAATAAATTTATCAGAAAAGAACAAAATAATCGACATCAGAAATTCAAATTTACTTCTTCAAAAGTTTTCGCTTTAGTGAGTTTTATGCATCAGTTTGACATGATTGAAGGAGTATTCCCTCACCCTCCGCGGCCAACAAAGAAGAAGAATCATTGTCAGTTTCACAAACTTTACCCAATCTCACTGCGTGACGTTGCACGATGCCAGTACCGGTTTTGATGTCGAAGCTTCTTGCCACACCATCTCTACTCACATGTTCTTTGACGATCCAACCAATGGGACAAATTCCTCGGGGTGTAAAATATTTATAGAGCCAAACAACTTCATTTTTCTTTAGCTCAGCGTTGGCTTGCTGCCATTTTGTCCGTCTGCTAAATTCCGGTACAAACTTTTTGAGAAGACGAGACCGATAATGGTCCAACAGGGTCTGTGATCCCTTGAAGTCTTTAATTGAAAACCGAGTTCTGCTGTTTGCAAGAGGTTTCAGGCAGAAGTGGCGTCTTCTCCTCAGGGAAAGATTCGGTGTTATTGGTTCCTCGTCGATCAAAGTGCTCCCAACATGGGTCAGTGGGCGTGAGTTAAGGATTCCTTCTGCCTCCACTACAACTGTATGGAAGACTGAAAGATTTAGTCGGCGGCTTCCGAGGACAACAAGTAGGCTTCATTTAGCCGACTGGATAAGTCGTTCCCAAACCCTCCGAAGTGCGGTGACAGAGGTTGGTTGAACGTCCACTGTATGTTCTGTTGCGCCAGCTAGAGACATATGTAGTTGTTGTCTGGTTAGTAGTTTTCCTAAAAATTGAGTTTCATTGCCTGGTTAGCTTCGACAATGTTTTTCCCGTTGTCCGAAGCAATGACAGCAGGGTATCCTCGTCTGGATACAAAATGTCGAATAGCCATTAGCAGACAGCCAGCGGAGAGGTCCTCACAAACTTCCAAGTGTACTGCAGGTGTGATCAAGCATTTAAACATGCAGGCATCATTGAGTTCTGTCTAGGTTCTCGATCTTTCAATGTGAAAAGGACCGAACTTGTCCATTCCAGTATTCACAAATGGGTAGAGGTTGGAGTGCTCCGAGAGTGAAAATTTAGTAGAGGAGCCATCTTCGGTCTGACATTGTCTACTCGCCAGCGTCTGCAGATGAAGCAGTACTTCCCCAAAGTTCTTAGAGCTCTGCGGAATCCAACTATCATGAACGTTGCTTGGATTATTGTGCGAACATGTTCAATTCCTTGATGCCCGCATTCTTGATGTGCTTTCTCGATAAGCAGTTTGGCAACTCTGCACTTGTTGTGGAGTATCACCGGATGTTTGCTCTGAAAAGGCAATCCAGACATCTGAATTCGTCCCTCAACACTAAGGAGTCCGTCGCTATCCAGAAAGGGTGTATATGGTAATAGTTTGTCCTTTTTTTCCAGGTGCTGTCCACTTTGAAGTCGAGAAACTGTTTGCTTGTAGTGTGTGGACTGAGATGTCCGCAGCAGAATGTTTGGGCCTTGTTTTCGTCTGCCGCGAAGTTGTCCAATTCGCAAGGCACGTCGCGTTTAATCGACCTCTTCAGTACGAATATTGCTCGAAACACTGTCCCTATTGTGTCAAGGAGTCTAGGCCAGTTTGAAAATCTGTTCGGATCTACCAATGGTTCTTCACTGGTCTTGTCATTAACTTGGGTGCCATGTGTTTGAGCTGTTTTGTCACCGGAGAATGTCCACTCCCTCTCAGGTTTGATCAAGAAAAAAGGTGCTGTTATCCACAATTGTTGAAAATCGCATGGAGGTAGAACTCTGGTACCATGATAAACCGGGTTCAATTTTCGTGGTACGTGTCGCCAGTCGTCTTTGTTTGAGTTCTCAGCAATTTTGTTGAGCCTGTTTGCGATGTACATCTTCTGTCGATCCTTTGATTGGATCCAGCTGAGTACTGCTGTGCTGTCGGTCCAAAAATTTTTGCTCTTCACACCTATTGCCATCCTGGTCTCACAGAAGCCTGCTAGTTCTGCTCCCAATGTAGCTGCTTCGAGCTCCAATTTGGGAATGCTCATCTGTTTGATTGGTGCCACCTTGGATTAAATGATGACGTAGTAGGTAGCTATGGTGCCGTCAGCGGAGATTTTCCTCAGGTACACCACTGCTGATACTTTTGAAAGTGAAGCGTTTGTGAAGGTGTGCCACTCGTGAGTTCCATCGACGTTGGGAACTAGAAATCTGGGAATTCGAAATGGAGGCATATTCTGGAAGTCTTCCATCCATTTTTGAATTTCGATTTTTTTTCATTTGATAGTAGCTGGTCCTAATTGTGTCGAACTGCAAAAGTCGGGATTATCCCAATGGGATCAAACAAAGAAGCAGTCATTGAGAGAAGCTTTCTCTGTGTGATATTCTCTTTTCCATAGCTCTGTTTGGGTTTCGTAAATAGAAGTTGATGAGATTCAGGGTTCCATGTTTGACCATGTATCATTTGCAACTTTAGAACACCAATTTATTTCTTCCTCTGGAACCTTTTCCTGCACAGCAGGGTTATTGCTGAGAAAATTGACGAGGTTGAATCCCCCTGTTTTGAGAACATGTTTGAGCTCAGTCGCTGTATTTGCAGCATCTTCCTATGAAAAAATTGATTGATTGAAGTCATCCATGAAGAATTGTTATTTGATTGAGTCTAATATTTTTTAATGTTCTTGTCTGTTATCCTTGGCGCACTTTTGCGGAACAAAAATTGCGCAGGGGGGAGAACAAATTGCTCCAAAAATGAGTCGTTAGTATTTGGATGTCCTCTCTTCTTCATTTTTGCTCCACAAAAAACGGAGAGCATCTTGGTCTGTTTCTCTAACTCCAAAAAGCATGAACATTTCTGCTGTTATTTCTATTTCTGCTGTTATTGCAAACTTGTACTGACGAATCCGTAAAAGAAGTCCATGTAGATTGCACAAAAGGTCCGGTCCCGTTAGCAGTGCATCGTTCAAAGAAACCCCTTTGTATTTTGAGGTTGCATTTGTCACTCGTCTCATCTTGTCTGGTTTTGCTTTTTGATGACTGGTTGATGCGGTAGATACCAAATGTTCTTTGCATCCTGGTTCGTAACGGCTGCTATATATCCCTTATCCAATTCATCAAAAATATTGGTCATATATCTCTGTTTCAGTTGGTTGTCTCTCTCTAATCGCTTCTGCAGGGCGTGGCACTGAACCCTTGCCATGGAGTAGTTGTTGGGCTGTGTGACATTGTCTCGCCAAGGGAGTCCAATGTCAAATCCTTCACCGTTTTGATGTGTGGTCTCTGCCAAAGTCTTTAGTGCCTTCTGGTCCTCTTCATTGTGTCCCTTTGTAGAACCCTGACTAAAGTTGACACCTTCAAAGCTCCAAAAGAGAAAGGGAAGGTTTTCGTCCGGATCGCCACTACCTCGCTTGAGATGGTTGAAAAGAGTGATGTTATTGTTGCTGCTTTTTTCATTGTTTGATTGAAAGTACTCTTTTGGCATAAGGTCTGTCAAAGTGCAGCATAACAGTTTGTTGACTGCGTAGGGTGTTCCTGGTTTGCCGGTAGTGAAATGTCTTGGAACAGTAGCCAGAAAAGCATCAGCCCCTATGAGTATTCCAATTTTGTTGTCATGAAATTGTGGAAAATTGATTTCTGTCAGATGATCATGGTCTCTACAAAGTCTATTGAACATTTCTGCGGGGACAGTTGGCGTCTGGAACTGCTCGATGGAGGTTGCGTACACAGAAAGACTTGTCACTGGTTTTGAGCTGCGAAGTGAACCAATTCCAATCATGACATCAACTGTTGTCACTGTCTGCTCCCCATGTAGCGAAGCTAGAGGAAGTTCTATATCTTTGGGGACTGTAATTCGAAGAGCATCAGCAATGTTTTGTGCGATCTGTGTTTTACCACTTCCACGGTCCAAAAGCGCATAAGTCTTTGTGTTGAAGTCTTTGTAAAAGAGCGTGACTGGTATCATCTGTAGTTGAATAGAAGCTCTGACCCATGTGGGGTTGCTGGTCACTGATTGAAAGTGGGTATTACTTCTGCAATTAGAATGCCGAGGACTGCTGTGCTGCTGATTGGCAGTTTGATGCAAGCTGTTGTTTCCATAGCTTGGATTACAAGGGTTGAAATTTTTTTAATTGTATCCCCTTTTGTTGTTGGTATTTGGCGTGTTACTGATTGATGAGGAAAGCTGAGACGTTGTATGGTTGAAGTTTCTACCGTAGTTTGACTGCACTGGGTTGTTCCTGGGTTGAAATCCCCCTTTACTCGTTGCTTGGAAAATACTTTTCTGCGGAGTCCTGAAGTCGTCTCGATGGAGAGTTGAATGATGAAACCCATTGCTTCTGTCTAAAAGACATCGAATTTTTGATTTACAGAATGCACAGCAGGGTTATTGCTGAGAAAATTGATGAGGTTGAATCCCCCTGTTTCGAGAACATGTTTGAGCTCAGTCGCTGTATTTGCAGCATCTTCCTCTGAAGAAATTGATTGATTGAAGTCATCCATGAAGAACTGTTATTTGATTAAGTCTAATATTTTTTGATGTTCTTGTCTGTTATCCTTGGCGCACATTTGCGGAAAAAAAAATTGCGCAGGGGGGAGAACAAATTGCTCCAAAAATGAGTCGTTAGTATTTGGATGTCCTCTCTTCTTCATTTTTGCTCCACAAAAAACGGAGAGCATCTTGGTCTGTTTCTCTAACTCCAAAAAGCATGAACATTTCTGCTGTTATTTCTATTTCTGCTGTTATTGCAAACTTGTACTGACGAAACCGTAGAAGAAGTCCATGTAGATTGCACAAAAGGTCCGGTCCCGTTAGCAGTGCATCGTTCAAAGAAACCCCTTTGTATTTTGAGGTTGCATTTGTCACTCGTCTCATCTTGTCTGGTTTTTGCTTTTTGATGACTGGTTGATGCGGTAGATACCAAATGTTCTTTGCATCCTGGTTCGTAACGGCTGCTATGTATCCCTTATCCAATTCATCAAAAATAGTGGTCATATATCTCTGTTTCAGTTGGTTGTCTCTCTCTAATCGCTTCTGCAGGGCGTGGCACTGAACCCTTGCCATGGAGTAGTGGTTGGGCTGTGTGACATTGTCTCGCCAAGGGAGTCCAATGTCAAATCCTTCACCGTTTTGATGTGTGGTCTCTGCCAAAGTCTTTAGTGCCTTCTGGTCCTCTTCATTGTGTCCCTTTGTAGAACCCTGACTAAAGTTGACACCTTCAAAGCTCCAACAGAGAAAAAGAAGGTTTTCGTCCGGATCGCCACTACCTCGCTTGAGATGGTTGAAAAGAGTGATGTTATGGTTGCTGCTTTTTTCATTGTTTGGTTGAAAGTACTCTTTTGGCATAGGGTCTGTCAAAGTGCAGCCTAACAGTGTGTTGACTGCGTAGGGTGTTCCTGGTTTGCCGGTAGTGAAATGTCTTGGAACAGTAGCCAGAAAAACATCAGCCCCTATGAGTATTCCAATTTTGTTGTCATGAAATTATGGAAAATTGATTTCTGTCAGATGATCATGGTCTCTACAAAGTCTATTGAACATTTCTGCGGGGACAGTTGGCGTCTGGAACTGCTCGATGGAGGTTGCGTACACAGAAAGACTTGTCACTGGTTTTGAGCTGCGAAGTGAACCAATTCCAATCATGACATCAACTGTTGTCACTGTCTGCTCCCCATGTAGCGAAGCTAGAGGAAGTTCTATATCTTTGGGGACTGTAATTCGAAGAGCATCAGCAATGTTTTGTGCGATCTGTGTTTTACCACTTCCACGGTCCAAAAGCGCATAAGTCTTTGTGTTGAAGTCTTTGTAAAAGAGCGTGACTGGTATCATCTGTAGTTGAATAGAAGCTCTGACCCATGTGGGGTTGCTGGTCACTGATTGAAAGTGGGTATTACTTCTGCAATTAGAATGCCGAGGACTGCTGTGCTGCTGATTGGCATTTTGATGCAAGCTGTTGTTTCCATAGCTTGGATTACAAGGGTTGAAATTTTTTTAATTGTATCCCCTTTTGTTGTTGGTATTTGGCGTGTTACTGATTGTTGAGGAAAGCTGAGACGTTGTATGGTTGAAGTTTCTACCGTAGTTTGACTGCACTGGGTTGTTCCTGGGTTGAAATCCCCCTTTACTCGTTGCTTGGAAAATACTTTTCTGCGGAGTCCTGAAGTCGTCTCGATGGAGAGTTGAATGATGAAACCCATTGCTTCTGTCTAAAGGACATCGAATTTTTGATTTACAGAATCCACTCTCATGTCTTTTCAAGCAATTGAAACACAAGTTGTGGTGCCTCACCAATCGCTGACGGTCAGCTACAGACTTGCTCAGGTGTTCTTTGCAGCGACCAAGGTTGTGATCCCCAGAGCGTAGTTGACAATTTGAGCTGGCTTGAAGAAATATGTTGGAGTGTTTCTGGACTTGGGAAAATCGTTCATCCCAGTCTGTTCTTTGTGGTGTTTGTGGAGAGACATCCTCCCAAGCGTCTGCTCATATGCCTATACAATCTGCAAAATCAGCCAACTTGGGTTGCTCTATTCTCATGCTCCTTGCATGTTGATTCCAGCGAATCGTCATTGATGTTGTCAATTTTTCCATGGCAACTTTAACTACCGCAGAAGCGTTTCAAAATGGTGAAGTCGAAAGGTCTGTACCAAACGTGTGAGGAAGGACGAAAAACTTACAAAGCTGATGGGTTCATCCCATCTGGTCTTAGACCATTGTTCAAGTTGTGTCAGGTTTGCACTCACAACATGCTGCCGCTTTCCAAACTTTCTGATAAGTTCCTGAAGTGACTCCTCAAAGAAGTCTCCGTTGTAAGAGTAACCACAGATGAAGTCTTTTCCTTTGTGAGTTAAAGAGTTTTGCAAGTATGTCATTTTCAGAACAGTTGAATGAGCTGGAATGTCGTGAATGGTTGACTTGAAAAAACAGTACCATTGATGCCACATCAAAAGGTTGCCTGAAAAATGGTCAAGACTAATCTTTGGTAGACTGAACGCATTCATCATCACTTGATGATTGGTCCATTCAGAGTTGTGGGTCGTTGTGGGAACTGTTGCACAGAAACCTGCTGTGGCATGAAACTTAGGTGACTATTAATCTCTCCGTTGGGAGCGTTAGTCATTTTGTTTGTGTCTGGGAATTCTGAACCTGTTTTGCATCTTCACTGAAGCTGCGATGCTCCTGCTTCTCACTGTACTTTTTTGATTTCGGTTGCTGGGCGTTGTATTTTGCTACACTTGCTCTCTCTTATTGAATATCACGATGATAGTTTTTGGACGGTATACCATCATGATTGCCAGAACTGAACACCTCATGGCAGCTCACAGCGTTTTCAGTTGCATTTTGCATTGGCGTTTTACGTCTCAGTCCGCTTGGTTGTTTACGTCTGGTTTCTGAAACAACAACTATGCTCCGTAGTTTATTGGGTTCTTCCGAAAAGGTGTTGGAAGAGATGAACTTTTGATGGTTTGACCCTTGAAGCAATCTGTTTTTTGTTTGGTTCTCAGCCATTTGCAATTTCTCCGTGCAGACTCTGCAGCAGTGTCAAACTCAAGTGTCAAACTCTACTTGTGTCAACTGTTGTTCTGTGAGTTTGTTACACATGTGATCAAGCTCCGCTTTCTGGAGTCGAAGTTCGTCAACGAGCTCTTGTAGGTCTCCTGCTTCTTCTGTTTGTTGCATCTGTTCATCGAGTAGGTCTTGTGCTATTTCCCACTCAATGACTTTGAACTTCAAGAGTTGCATGAGTTGAGCCTTGGAGTTTGACTTTGTTTTGATTTTGCTTGACATGGCTTTGGCTTTTCTCATTGGTTAATGGTTACTTAGTTTATGGTTGCACAATGACCTTAAAGTGCTGCTAGGACACTTACTAAATCTTTTTTTTTGTATCTAAAATAACTTGAATGCTATTTATGTTGCTGTTGTGGACAGCTATCAATGGTTTGGGTATCTTATGTTTTACCAAATCTTGCTTGAATGCTGTTTATTGAAGTGTTTTATGTACACTTCGCGTTGGTGGGAGGGTTTTGTCTAATCACGGTCGCAGAGGAACACCCTATCCTGGGGAGGATACTGTTTTAACTTTTTTGGAAAATTTTGTGCCTGGAAACAAAACTTTTGTACTTGCCTGTAAGCAGGTGCAAAACTGTAAATCAGAATCAGCTATAGTATCTGTTTGAATGTAAGAAGGGCTTAATCAAAACCTGAAATTTTTAATGCTCTTTCGCTAGACCCAGGGTCAGAGAGTTTTAGCTGAACTAGAACGTGCTATAATCTAAGAAAGATCAGGCTTTGCTACCTTTGTATAAATATGTTCGACTATCGCCGTCGTAGGCCTATGCGTTGGTGCAAAAGAGAACCCGCAGCCTCACCCACTCAGGCCCCAGTAAATCTTATCAGCAAATGTGGAACCTTTAGCCGCATGGACTAGAAAACTGCATTGAGCGGACTGCATCATAATGTTGGGATTGCAATGAACAAAGCAGGGGGAAGGTAATCAAACTGTAACTTACTTAGAAAGCCTGATAGCCTATAAATTTGAAGTGTTAAAAAGATCAGATGGAAAAAAAGTTTATAGCACGTTTAATTGAGCTAGGTGTTGGGATTTCTTAAAGTTTTAGTGAAAAACTACAAGTCAGAAATATTAAAATTTCTCTGTATTGTGATGGTTCGGTTTTACAACCTAGGATGCGCCAGAATTTATTATCTTTTCTTTAGTGTGATCCGCTTTCGTAAACAACGACTGATTTTCAAGAGTTTAGTTTGCTGTGCGTCCTTCTATAAGCTTGTATGATTGTTAAATAATAGCTTACAAAATTGTGGTTTATAACCGCATTTATGATCAAAGCTAAGTGTGGCACGATGAAACTCATGTATGATAATGAATGAAAAGTTTGGCATTAAAATTCATGAAAAATCAAAGTTAGAGAGCGTTAGTTAGAAAAATCAAAGACTTTGACAGCGATTATGAACATGAACTCAATAAATTTGAATTAAATAACAAGAGGAAAGATTAGGGGGCTAAACGGTTACGAACCGTTTACAGATGTAGTTTGTTACTTTTTGGTAGTAAATCAGAGTTTTCACAAAACATGTTTTTGAAGACATTGGAGATTTGAGAACTAAAACTTTTCTGTCGATTCAGATATATTATTCTATGTGCCGCCCCACTTATTGCATTTATGCACCGCTTTTATTCTGGAGCGCTGTAATTGATGGACAGAAATTGAACAAAAGAATAACCGGAGAAACAAGACTAGGAAGCTCTCACTTACAGAATTCTTTAAAGTTGTAAAATAGATATCATTGCTTACTCCCATTGATAAGGGCCTGTGAAATGCTGAGGAATCTTATGGAGGGTCCAGAAGCATTGTCTCTTTCTAAGAACACAAACTTTTTGTAAACGTTTTCCTTAAACTAATATGCCTTTGATGAAAGATCGTTTGGTAAAAGTAACCCTGATTAAAATATCTTTAACATATGACCCTTCAGCGCTATTTCCGTAGTTTTATTCCAGGTGCGAATCCATCAGACGTTAAGATTTCAGCAGTCTGTCTGTCTTCAACTTGGAGGAACATTTCCAATCTTTTAGCTAGTTCTTCAATATCATTTTAATGCTGTCTGCCCTATTGAAGTCGCTTCCTTCAAACGATTACCGTACTCACTAGTGTTTTTCCGGTGTTTTAGATGCGATGCCATAATTTTCTTTTAAATTATGTTTTTTTCCACCGCGTTTGTTTGTTGTAAAAGTGCTGTTAAATACTGAAGTTCAACTGAATTCAGTTCAAGTTTTCTTCAGATCAAGTGATCATCTGGGTTTGAATGAAATCTCTTAACGCTTTGTACAGTCTTTATCAAAATTTTTAGAGATAAAACAACGAAAAACAAAAATAAACATTGAATTGTGCAATATTGCTTTCGGATGGTAGAAATTTGAACTACTTTGAGGACATGCTGTTTTTTACGTTTTTTCAAAATCTCTTTGAGATTTTATTTTTCCTATCGCAAGAAGAAGTATACTCAATTTCAGAAAACCTTAGGTTGTAAACAGTGGTTGGAAGCTTTTAGGATATGTTGTTCTCCTCTTTATCTTTCTCGCATCAAAAACATCCCCCAATGAACAAATAATAAGCTCGAAATTACTTTTCTGAAAATTTATTACATCTTAACATCGAAACACTTCTGACATTTCAAAATATATTCTGTTCTAGCACATTTTGATTAAGCAATATATCTGCCGACCAAACCTCTGAAATGCATTACACCGCAGAGGTATACCCAAAAATTTTCCCCCCATAAAATTCGCTTAAAAATTATATAAATAAAATGAACGAAATTAGGAGGCATCCCTTCTATCTTATTTTTCGGAAAAGGGGTTTCACCATTTTTGCGAAATAAAGGAAACGTAAAAATTGTAAAATAGGTGACAAGTCATGTAGCACGTTTCCGCTCTTTTTAGGTATCTATTATTCGCATCAAAAGTATCAACTAAACCTACATAAAAGCGCGCATTTTGAGCATGCAAAATTGATTTAATACTCTGTAATAAGCACATTATTAAAGATTTAATTAAAGCTTTAAAGCGATTTGAATACAAACAACTCTAAGACAAAGTCGAAAAACCGAGCCATCGGTTGTTGTTCCAAAAAATCCTTCGCTCAAAAAAAGGTTTTTATATCAATGTTGGACTGCCAAACTCAGGAGCACTCAGGGACACGAGTTGTCTTTCGTGGTAAAAAATTCTTCCCTAGGAAACGTCTTCTGATTTTACAAGCTTCAAAAATCAAAATCTAGCTCTTAATCTTTTTTAAGTGTTTTTGCGTTTTGATTCGTTTCTACCAAGTGTATGGATTGGGTCGACGAGCTCAAACAGCCAGAAATGTTTGATTTGAAACATTTGTGAAAATTAAAAAAATTTTTTTGGTCGGGAAAAATTCCTTTCAAACTATGCTTGGCTGTCTTTAGCTAGTTTCAGCATCTGACCGTTTTCTGTTGCTTTTGTGATTCTGTGGGTCCATCTCAAGGAACATTTTGTTAGTAAAGGTTGAACAGTTAATTTTTCTAGATTTGGAGGTCAGAAGACATTGGTATACTCTGCCTCTGGATATTTAATTTTTTTTTTGAAAATATCTCACTTAATTGAACTATTTTTGGTTCTCTGGGGGTCAGAGACCGCTATTTACCACAAGTAGACGTATCTAAATCTAAAAAACTTACCAGTTTCTACTAAAACGGTTCCTGGAAGACAAGAGCTGTGTTTCGTTGTCGAAAACTCTTACCTCGAAAAATTCTTCTAATTTTACAAGCTTCAAAGTTTTGTTTATTTTCAGTTTTTTCTTGATTGTAGGCAATAAATCATTAGAACCAAGTACAAGGAGTGTTGTGATGTGTTCAACCAGAAATGATGATTTTGAAAAATTCGTAAAAGTTTTAATTTTTTTGATTTTTTATGGGAAAAATCTATCACATCTACGTTCGGCAGCCCGTAGCACAATGTGTTAGCTTTTGACCAATTTCAATTGCTTTAGTGGTTCTGTAGGTCCATTTTAATGTCCATTTTCATAATAAAAGTTAGATTTTTTTCTAGATTTGGAAGTCAGAAGACATTTGTAAACTCTGCCTCAAGAAATTCATCATTTTTTGAACGTATCTCATTTATTAGATTTATTTTTGTTTCTCTAGCGGTCAGAACCTGGTATTTACCACTAGTAAACATATATTAAGTTTGAAAAAAACAACAGTTTCTACAATAGCGGGTCCTGGAAAACAAGGGTTGTCTTTCGTTGTCCAAAACACTTACCTGGAAAAAGTCTTCTAATTTTACAAGCAACAACGTTTCGTTGTTTTTCTATTTTTTTTTGTTTTTAGGATTTAATTCGTTACCACCCAGTATATGGAAACAGATCTACGTTAGGCTGCTTGTAGCAAATTGTGCTAACTTTTGACCGTTTTCTGTTGCCTTAATGGTTTTGTTTTGTCCATTTTAACTATTATTTAAGTAATAAAATTTGGATCACAATTTTTGACAAATTCTTTTGAGAAATATTAAGTTTGATGAAAAGTTTCTGGCACAGTGTCCTTAAACTGCTTCTTTGCTGCACTTGACAAGGCTCTAATGAATTCTATTGATGACCTGTCAGCTCTGAGTAAGGTGATTGTGGTGAGCAAATTACGTGTCTTCTCAACACCAACTCAAATGAGATCAACTGTTTATTGCAAGTAATTTTGATATTAAAACTGTGGCTTCTTTTTCCTATTGCTTAAATATATTAGGTCCAGATACATTAATGAAATCGAAAACTTAACTCTCCATCGTTGAGCGTTGGGTTTGAGGTACCTGTAAGAAATTTGGTTCAACAGACACTTGCCAAGTTAAGGCAAAATTCAATAATTGGAAGTATTTTGTTTTATGTCAAGATGTATCAAAACAATTTAATTTTGAAATGATTTTTGAGTGCCGCAAACTTTTTGACAGTTTTTGTGAGAAACAATTTAATTTTGCATTGATCCCAATTCCTTGTGAGAATATTTAATGTTAAATGTGATGTTGCTTTTTCTCAGTTATGACTGATCAAAATGTACCTTATCACCCAGATCATTCACCCAGATTTCTGAAATTGTTTCCTATTCTTGACCTGATTGCCAAATGAAAATTTTTAAGGCTGTTCAAATTACTTACAATAATTGAACTGGTTTTTTATGCCCTTTTAATTTCAAAATTTGGGAAAGATATAGTAATTACTCTATTTAATCAATTATTACAGACATGTGTCCTTTTTATGCAATGTTATTAATTGACATTTTTGGTTTTTGGAAAAACTTTTACTCTCTTGAAGTCTTGCGTATTGCTTGTACTTAATTTGACAATTTCAGGCAGCTGAACTCAACTGTTTTGGCAACAATTTGATAATAAACGTCAAATGAAAATGTACCAAATTTTAAACCTTAAAGGTGGTATATAATAACATTCAATGACGTCATTTGAAGCCTTCTAGTAAAATTTTTTCCCCTCGGGCTTCGCCCTACAACACATTCAGTCACTTCCCAAGCCCGACGGTTTCAGATTGCAAATAAATAGATTTAGGGCAATTCTTCCGAAAATATTGATGTACGTCCCAGTGCCACAAAAACTGTTTTCTTTTCCGAAAAATACCCCACCCAAAACACGCTTGTTGTTTGTCAATTTGGAACTGGTGTAGATTCAATGAAACGGGTAGGATCCCTTTGATAAATAGTAATTAAGTAATAATATGTACTAGTAGTAGTAATAAAGCTTTAACAATCATTAATTTGCTCAAAAACGCGCATTCAATTCGGCTGAATTGCGGATTATAGTGCGAGTTACGTTGCGTGCGAAAAAGCAGTACATAAATGGAGCAGATTCGTGATGCAAAATGCGCGAAAAGTAGGATACACAGCGTGTATTTTTATTTCGCGGTTAAAAATTAGACACTGTTGCGAACACGCTTTTCGCAATTCCCTTCAATTTTGCCTGTTTTTGCTAAAGTAGCTATTTTCCGCAAAAGTTTTGCATTTTCAGTGTATTTACATAAGAAGAACTAACACAAGATACACAGATTAGGCATATTTGCTTGTGAAAATTTGGGTAAACCTCTGCGGCGTAATGTGACGAATTGCTAAGCACCAATGGAGGCGCGGCGGACGGCGAAAAATATTAGTTTTTGTTGATCAATCATAAACTGGTACTAATGTTCAAAAAAACTGTCATAATTTCCTTTATATTGAAAAATTGTGGACCAATTCATGCAAAATCAGTCCAATCTAGCCAAAAGCTACTCTTAAAAAATCAGATTTTGAGCTTTCGCCAGATTCCAATTTTATTCCATTTTCGATCCTTATTTTGTCGATCTGTTTTTCAACCTATATTTCAAAAAAACTTGCAAAATTATTTACAAGAAAAATTCATCTGAAGTCCAAATTTTAAATGATTGTTTTTATATAAAAAAGTTTCATTTAAAATTTGAACGCTCGATGACTGGGCTTAGAGTTACGCAACGGATTTAGGTACCAGGAAGGCTGTTGTACACAAAATACTGATTTAAAAATTGTCAAGAAACACCATGGCAAAGGAAAGTTTTCGGGCCCAATTGTGTATGTCAAATACGCTGAAACTTTACAGACAGAAATTAAGTTGTATCTCAAGAACCACAACAAAAGCACTCACAAATTTAAATTCATTTTTTAAAAAGTGAGTGCTGATCTGATACAATGGACACAGGAGGTTAATTCAAGTGTAACTGAACATTATCTGATGGATCTTCCACTCAGAAATGTTGCCTTCCTCGTCATACAAAAGTGATCTTTTTCATAACTACCAACATTCAAAACAACACGCAACAAATTGATCGGATTTGTCTATTGATTGGCTCATTCAATTGTTATTTTTAAAAATAAATCGCGTATGAAGCACAACAAACTCCCGAACAACAACACTACCAATCGTATTGATCTCAGTCAATTGTTTTATACCACGTCAGCACGTCAGCTTCTCAGATAGATGCATGCAAGGCTGTAGGGTGCAAAACTTATTTTCGTTTGACTAATGAATTTTGCGTCCGTGTGTGTCGTCTTTTTTTCAGAGATATTTGTAGGTAGTTGTTTTTTAGTGTTTATTGCACATGGTCCTGCACCTCACATGCTGGAAAGCACGAGTGCAACAAAACTAATTTCTTATTTTCCATAAATCGCTGTTGATATGTTAAATTGAGTATGGATTAAAATCCTTTGCGCCATTGAAGTTTCGGCTGAACCTAGACCCTCACAAACAATTTGCCATGATGTCAAACTGAAGGTGGCATCAGTGCTAGAATACTTTTGGTAAAAATTTTGATTTCTAACATCTGAAGAGCTGGTTAGTCTTCAACGTCATAGCATACAAAGTGCATTATCCATTCAAACGTGACCCTAACTTTGATGAGCCAAATGCGGGTTTAACACTCCTGTCACAGATGAGAGTTTGAGTTATTGTGAAGTTTTCACCACGAAAGCAGTAAATAGGTTTGTTTTTTGTTTCTAAATTGTACCGGAAACACAAACCGCAGCGGAATTCCACCTTTGTTAGCGTGGAACTGGAGCGTTTCATTATTGAGACAGGTAGCCATTTTGGGGCTCTTTTCTGAAATGCCAATCCAACAACGTGACCATTAGCTTCAGGTAACGTTTGAAGGATCTCTTTTTTTGCGGTCCTAAATCTTAATAAGTCGAGCGTTGCCTTGATTTTTGGTAATCCTATCCTGTTGAGGTTGATGTTTGTAAACAGCATCTTCATTCCCAGGATACTCATCTTCAGCGAGTGACACAGCTTAGTCCGTTTTGTATTCCATCGGCTCCCTGATGTTTGAGTCTTTCTATCCGATTTGATAGCGAACTCAACTGGCGTGCGTTGTCAGTAACGGGCCAGTCCATAAACGATAGCAGCTAAAACAGTTTTGACTTTTTTCTCTGTATTGAAGGATGCGTTCTGAGCCTTTGGAGTTGTTCGATTGAGAAACGAAAGTTTTTGCCGAAAATCTCATGTTTAACACGGGTACTAGTTTTGAAGCGACATTTTTGCATTTTTTTCTGAAGAAAATTGGAAAGTTCTTTTTGCAATGTTTTTACCGATTGCTATTAAAAAATATTAGCAACAGGGATTGTTATTCAAAAACACAATTTCTTTTAAATGTGTACTTTTGACATGTCAGTTTCTGTTTCTTCAAAAACTGATTAAATTCAGAAAAATCTGTAAAAAAATAAGGCAAAAAGCGTCAATGAGGCAGAGAAGGTACACCTATAAAGGTATTCCAGTATATCGAAGATTAACAGGTGATGGCGGTGCGATCACTACATAGTAATGAAAAAGTTACTGGTCATAATAACATTTAAATTAAATAGTTTACTGCGAAAAACGTCTAGTAAAGGGGCAAAAATTTGATCATTCTTGACCTTAATTAAAAACAGGTCTGCAGAAATACATGTAATGACATCAACAATATCCAATTTGACAAATTAAACGTTTAAATATTTAAAGTCAGCAAAAGTTTTACGAAAAAAGCAAAATCATGACGTAAGTGTTCTAAAAGACGAAAAGCGAAATTTTTTGAAATGGAAAATTATTCAGGAAAAATGATAGTTCATCTTCAAACTAGAGGACGCTTTCAGGATATTTTTTTTGTACGAGCAAGTCCTCAATTATGAAATATGACTGTGAAGTGAGCTTTTTGAGGAAAACAGCACTTTGTTGTGAGAAAAGGAGGAAAAGGCACTATTACGAATGAACGGAACAATCATCTCCTATGAACCGTTAGCTACTAGCTCAGGCCGGCTGACAATGAACAGAAATTTTGTGTCCTGTTTTTTTGTCTCCTGTTTTTTGTACAATATGGAATGAATACTTTCATCATAAGTATTAACTGCAACTTTACTGACCCACATCAAATACAAGTCGCACTAGATCTAATACTTTTTCAAATAAGCAAAAAAATTCATGTTTTTTAACGTTTCCATTATCAAAAGGACCCCGAAAAACTAGTTAAATCAACACTTTATCATGATTAAATTTTAACAGAAATAATTCAAAAAGCAAAAACTTGAGGAATTTGTTATGTAAAATTCAGTTCGAAGCTTAGGCGTTAACAGAAGTTTTCAATTAGTATGATTAGGTTTTCAATTCATCTCAGTCATCAATACGATCTCCAAAAAGTTCCACCCTCTGCAATCGAGGCTCAAGGACCCGGCGGTACCAAATTGTTGATGCAACATTCGGAGCTGTGGTTGAAGAACTGGGATTATTGGTTTGACTCATCTAATTGATAGATTTGAACAATTTATGAAGATTGCTTTATGAAGGCGGATTGCTGGGAGTTCCCCGGACAAGCCAATATTCACCAAGTGTTGGGAAAGGAAATTTATTAATTTAGCTTTTGTTTTTTGTTTTGTTTTTAGGTGAGGCCATATTTTTCAGAAGGGCGTTTTTTGTCAACATGGCGTTCTTTGTTCAACTGGTTTATAAAACAGTTTGAAAGCAGAAAATAGGGCCAAACAACTCTAATAACTTTAACTTCGTCTTATTATATTACTGTATCCTCTATTCTTCCTTAAATTTGCAAATATTTGACCTTTATCTACTTATCGGCCATCAAACGATAAATGCAACTCTTTGTCATTAATTTCAAGATCTTTCAACTGTGAATTAATCTGCATAATGCAATGCTGAGCGAAATTTATTAACCAGATTCCCGCGACTTGCAAGCCACCTCTCGTATGACATTGAATTTATGGATCTTTTGACTTTGATAACTGTAAATCTAAAACAACTTTGCATTTTTTTCAGGAAAATATAAGTTGAATTTTGGTTAAATTTATATCATCAACTCTCCAGATTGTCTTTTTTTGTTACCCTTTTTTTTTCATTCGCGCTAACCCCCTTCACATTTTTTTTCTCTCTGTTGCATCTGTTTTGTTTAGATATAAAGGGAGAGCTCAAGATTCTTACAACATGAGCTACCAGAGATGTGCACGAGCTTGGCATTAGGCACGTCCGGAATCAAGTATAACAGGGAACAAAAGGCAGGAGGAGCAGTTCACATATAAAGAGGAGCTAGGCTATCCTTAGCCGAAACTTGAAGTTGTCGTGACAATCGCCGGTTTTAGTGATAATTGCTCATCCCACTCCTCTTTTGACCATTTGATTTATTTAATCCAAATAAATCTTGTACTCTTTAATACTTCACACCTAATCATAACTGAGACAATTCACACAAGTAATAACAGTTTTTTGAAAAATGAAATATATAACATGAGTTATCGCTTTACAGCTATATTGACTCCAGCTCTTCAAGGAAGCTCATAGTTTCCCCTGCATTTAATAATGCTGTCATAAATCGTGCGTTGTATAATTTCTTTTGATTTCTATTCCCAGTTGTCATAAATCCCTGTTGTATAAATTCTGTGGATTTCAATTTTTATGTTAAACATCTGTTCTACAATATTTTAAACTTTGTTTCTCGCAAATCTCATTTTGATAAAACTCAATATATACAAATCTCATTTCAATAAACCTGTCTTTACATGTTTTCATCTCTTATTCAACTCCTAGTCCCATGTAAACTTCTTTCATCATGCGGACGCAGTCGAACTGTACCCAGTGCCAGCGACATAGTAGAGGCGGTAGTTTATGCTGCCTTTCTTGTGGTTAGAGCCAAATTAATTGTAGTGGTTTGGCCTCTGGGCGCGAGTATGTTGATGGTTTTGAATGCCGACACTGTACTGTGAAACGCTCTGCGGATAAAATATTAACCTTCAACGCTTCATTCGTCGCGATCTCTGCAAATCCTGATATCCTCTTAATTAATCAACCCTCTCCCTTCACATTTGACTTTTTGTGGCAAAATCCCAACAACTTTTTTTAAGACAAAATGCAAAATCACTACAACCCCACGGTCCATTGAAAAGCACAGTTCTTCTTTATGCACAAGAATGAAGCAGGTTATGAGACTTTGGATATCTTGAGTGAGCTACTCCGACCAATAGCTGAAAAGGAGCAACCTGCAGAATTTGCTCTCTACGCTGCCATGCTCTTTCTACATCATTTACTGCTCTGCACCAAGAAAAGGAACGGCGGTTTTGTCAATGAGACCATTAGCAAACAACTCGACGTGAGGAACCAGGGACAATTAGTTGAGCTGTTTCCTGAAAACAAAGCCCTTACGCTTCGTATCAAAAGCTTCAGAGAACAATCAAAATGAAGTGCGCCATCTCAACCGACTCACGCACCAGGATAATATGTTCAGAGCTATCTGGCAGTTAGACCCAGATCATAACGGCAGAGTGTTGTCTCTCAGCCAGTCAATAGGATCGTCCACTGTTCCAGATGTTCTCAAGAAAAGCACGCAGCTGCAAGCAAACCCGACCCGCACTGAAACTCGATGTCGAAAATCCCAATCTTCTTTATCATCATTCAATGTACATAAATAGAAGCGCTAAAAGGTAAATCAAGCTGCACAAAAAATCAATGGTAGCCATGTACCTTAAGGTTTTGATGCTGACGAAGGGAGCCGGTAGTTACTGCATCTGACAAATCCTTCAACAACCTTCGCAAAAATGTTGCAAAACTCTCATATCAAATTGCTATTGAAATTTTATTCTCGCGTTATTTAGCCGCTCACATTGACTGTCTTTTAATCCCGCTTGAGAAGAAAATTTGTGTACGATCATTAGGAATAGGAGAAGGTTTTTTTGGAGAGTAATTGGGCAGTGTATTGTAGCGTTTGTCAAACAAGATCTGCAAAATCTAGGAGGAAATACCACGCTGTGCCTTGGCAACAGTGCGGTATAGAAAATGCCAACCACAAGTTGAGATCTTGCTACAATGAGGACAATAACAACGCACTATGCCAATAAATACTTCCAAACAACTGAGTCGAATTCTTCTTAACATCTCCAAGCAGTGTCTTTCATCTAAAAACGCTGTAAATACTTCCAAACAACTGAGTCGAATTCTTCATAACATCTCCAAGCAGTGTCTTTCACCTAAAAACGCTGTAAACAACTCTTAACGAGCGGAATACCGTCTGCGGTGTATCTCGAGAAAGACACAATTTTGCTTCTTGAAGGGACAACTGAGTGTGATCTCATTGCTATGTCAATGTACGCCATAGCAAAGCTACCGCTGACTAGTTATTTTCAAACCGGCGGCATAAAACAGAACTGGCATGCAGAGGATGGCTTCGCTGCGGGAAAACTAACCGAGATTCGAGATTTTTTTGATTGCCTTTGTCTCATTGGCAAGCCTTACGGAACTGAATGTCAGTTAGGGATTGAGTAGTCAAACTGGAGGATGCGAGAACAATCTTTGCCAATATTTATGTCAAAATCAGCAAATGTACACGTATTTTAGGCTCCCTGGTTGGTGAAAACTCTTCGTGCTCTGATTTTACCCCTGCTTCCTTGAGTATATATACGTCAATGCTGGAAAAATTCTCATTATTTACGCGAACATTGCCGCAAAAGTTTTACAGTTGCTCAAACAAAAACGTCTAACAGGAATTTGCCCAACGTTCCTCAATCGAACAACGCCCGCCTAAACAACGCCCTGACAGCCGTGAAAACAACTCTGAATGAGAAAATTATACCAGTTACAACAGGTCTCAAAATTTTAGATAGAACTCGTCGGATTATTTATGCCCTTTCCTTGCGCCGGTTTTGTTTGAATATAGCTAACTCTATCGCAAGTACACGTGACTACTTCGATTCGATTGGCCTCTCCGAGGTTCCAAACAACCATGAACCTATCAAGGCTAAGCCTGTTTAAAAAAAAATTAGCAAATGAATATAAAACTGGTCCGAGAAAACAACCAGGCTACTTAGTCAGAAGGAAACACTGACTCAACAGACAAAATACTCCCTGAAAGTTGCTTCACAAAGAGGCGTTTCTAGTTGGATAAATGCTGTGCACTCAAAAATTACAGTTTCTGCTCAATCAAGTTAGGTTTTTGAGCTGAACTAGATCTACTGTAGGGCCACGCGTTACCGAAAACCTGAAGTACATGTCATTGAGTTAAAAAATTCATCATCACTCAAGCCCTTCATTGTGCAGAAAGCTGGTATGCTCACATTCGCCATAACAAAATCCGAGACACGTTCACAAGTTTTTTGAACATGGTTTGTTATGATATCAAAAGAGAGCCAAAGCTCCAGTTTTTTCAAGATGAATTCCTTCAACACAAGATCACAAGAACTGATGACGACGCTCGACTGGACATCAAGGCAAATCGACTCTGGTTCAAAGATATCTCTTATGTCCCAGGAGAAGTAGAGCTCTCAAGAAGTTTTACACATCCGCCGTTTTTTCTGAGCCTGCAAATTTTGAGCCATAAACATTGCAAGGTTCATAACTCACTCAATCCTATTTCTTTATTTTTAATTACAATTGAGTGCCTCCAATTTTTTAGAACTAACTTTACTAGACAATGCTAAAAGCAGCTCCTTGATTCAGCTTAGGTCAAGGACCTTTGCTATAAATTCATTGTGTTTTCCTTCTGTTTGACGCAAAGAGCAAATATATGATTTCTTAAATCTTTTGTTGCTTAATTTTCTTTATTTACTTTCTGTTTTTTTAATTCTGTAAAATGAAAAAAAAATTGACTTGATTTGTTTAAAATTTGATTTTATCAGCTCTTCGTTTTCATTTCATTCTCTATTTTTAACTGCTCTCAAACCTAATTTAAAGCAAAGATCCTAAACGCATGTATCAAACGCAAAATTTGATTGAATTCTTTGATCTTTCGAGTGACATAACATATTTGTAGAAGAAATTAGTTTTTCAAATTAATATTATTTCTGATATTTAAAACAAAAGTTCGGACTTTAGTTTCATCGTGAGATTAAAACTGCATCACAATTTGTTATAGGTTAAAATCAATATGTATTTACAATTATCTCAAGCCACAATTTAAAGAACTCTAGGAACTATCGTAACTTTTTTCTTTTTACAATAATTAGCCTTTTTGCATCTCATATTTACAGCTGTTATCAAGTTCTTTTAAATCATTTTCCGATTCAAACCGGATTTTTCAATTGAGAACATGTTTTTAAATATTTCTAGGGTAATTCCAAATTTGTCCCTACCCTAACTATCCCTCTTCTGGGGGTTTTAAAAATTTCGTTTTGTCATGCATAAAATGTTCTTTGCCTCATTTTTCTATCCCAAGTCAAAATTAAGATATGAACTAATATTTCAGCGTGAGCTCCCGCCCCTATTTTCATTGCGTGTGTTTTTTTCCCGTCTTCAACTTGCCGATATATATATATATATATATATATATATATATACATATATGTATATATATATATATATATATATATATATATATATATATATATATATAAATATATATATATATATATTATATATATATATATATATATAGCTTCGATGTTCATGAATTTCTCAACTCTGCAAAAAGTCATCCAGAGTTTTCCAATTCAATGTAATTACTGGAACCACTATAACCAACAAAAAATTCTTTGATGTTCTGGTATCTTAGTGGCAACATGCCGGCTTGTCTGTCCAACATAGATGGATTTGCATCCTGTACATTTTATCTCATATAGTATGTGGGATTTCAGGTCTACATCAAAAGATGAATCTAGAGTGGGGAGGAATGATCTCAATTTTTGCGCTAAAGAACTCAATTGCAAATCGCTTAATTTCTTCAATTTGCATGCAAATTTTTGAACAAGGTTGCCTCTGTATTGAAGAAAAGTTTTTGGTTTATCATGTGATCGAATGTTTGGCGTTGTTTTGCAATTGATATTTACTGCCAATTATTATCTTTTCTATGTGTTGGTTCGCTCTTTCGGGAGAACATTCATATAGCACATCGTCAATGTTTTCTCTGAACGTTTGCTTCTTCATAACACAGAAACAGGAGCCTTGTCAAACGGTACCGCCAGCAAATCCTTGGTTTTTGAGTAATAAGGTAATTTTTTGACCCCTCAATCTATCGGGGTTTTGCTTACAATTTTTGCATACCAATTTGCGGACGCCTCAATTTCACAAATCTTCTCACTCAAGCTGCACAAAAAATCAATGGTAGCCATGTGCCTTAAGGTTTTGATGCTGACGAAGGGAGCCGGTAGTTACTGCATTTGACAAATCCTTCAACAACCTTGGCAGAAATGTTGCAAAACTCTCATGTCAAATTGCTATTGAAATTTTATTCTCGCGTCATTTAGCCGCTCACATTGACTGTCTTTTAATCCCGCTTGAGAAGAAAATTTGTGTACGATCATTAGGAATAGGGGAAGGTTTTTTTGGAGAGTAATCGGGCAGTGTATTGTAGCGTTTGTCAAACAAGATCTGCAAAATCTAGGAGGAAATACCACGCTGTGCCTTGGCAACAGTGCGGTATAGAAAATGCCAACCACAAGTTGAGATCTTGCTACAATGAGGACAATAACAACGCACTATGCCAATAAATACTTCCAAACAACTGAGTCGAATTCTTGATAACATCTCCAAGCAGTGTCTTTCATCTAAAAACGCTGTAAATACTTCCTAACAACTGAGTCGTATTCTTCATAACATCTCCAAGCAGTGTCTTTCACCTAAAAAACGCTGTAAACAACTCTTAAAGAGCGGAACACCGTCTGCGGTGTATCTCGAGAAAGACACAATTTTGCTTCTTGAAGGGACAACTGAGTGTGATCTCATTGCTATGTCAATGTACGCCATAGCAAAGCTACCGCTGACTAGTTATTTTCAAACCGGCGGCATAAAACAGAACTGGCATGCAGAGGATGGCTTCGCTGCGGGAAAACTAACCGAGATTCGAGATTTTTTTGATTGCCTTTGTCTCATTGGCAAGCCTTACGGAACTGAATGTCAGTTAGGGATTGAGTAGTCAAACTGGAGGATGCGAGAACAATCTTTGCCAATATTTATGTCAAAATCAGCAAATGTACACGTATTTTAGGCTCCCTGGTTGGTGAAAACTCTTCGTGCTCTGATTTTACCCCTGCTTCCTTGAGTATATATACGTCAATGCTGGAAAAATTCTCATTATTTACGCGAACATTGCCGCAAAAGTTTTACAGTTGCTCAAACAAAAACGTCTAACAGGAATTTGCCCAACGTTCCTCAATCGAACAACGCCCGCCTAAACAACGCCCTGACAGCCGTGAAAACAACTCTGAATGAGAAAATTATACCAGTTACAACAGGTCTCAAAATTCTAGATAGAACTCGTCGGATTATTTATGCCCTTTCTTTGCGCCAGTTTTGTTTGAATATAGCTAACTCTATCGCAAGTACACGTGACTACTTCGATTCGATTGGCCTCTCCGAGGTTCCAAACAACCATGAACCTATCAAGGCTAAGCCTGTTTAAAAAAAAATTAGCAAATGAATATAAAACTGGTCCGAGAAAACAACCAAGCTACTTAGTCAGAAGGAAACACTGACTCAACAGACAAAATACTCCCTGAAAGTTGCTTCACAAAGAGGCGTTTCTAGTTGGATAAATGCTGTGCACTCAAAAAATACAGTTTCTGCTCAATCAAGTTAGGTTTTTGAGCTGAACTAGATCTACTGTAGGGCCACGCGTTAACGAAAACCTGAAGTACATGTCATTGAGTTAAAAAATTCATCATCACTCAAGCCCTTCATTGTGAAGAAAGCTGGTATGCTCACATTCGCCATAACAAAATCCGAGACACGTTCACAAGTTTTTTGAACATGGTTTGTTATGATATCAAAAGAGAGCCAAAGCTCCAATTTCTTCAAGATGAATTCCTTCAACACAAGATCACAAGAACTGATGACGACGCTCGACTGGACATCAAGGCAAATCGACTCTGGTTCAAAGATATCTCTTATGTCCCAGGAGAAGTAGAGCTCTCAAGAAGTTTTACACATCCGCCGTTTTTTCTGAGCTTGCAAATTTTGAGCCATAAACATTGCAAGGTTCATTACTCACTCAATCCTATTTCTTTATTTTTAATTACAATTGAGTGCCTCCAATTTATTAGAACTAACTTCACTAGACAATGCTAAAAGCAGCTCCTTGATTTAGCTTAGGTCAAGGACCTTCGCTATAAATTCATTGTGTTTTCCTTCTGTTTGACGCAAAGAGCAAACATATGATTTCTTAAATCTTTTGTTGCTTAATTTTCTTAATTTACTTTCTGTTTTTTTAATTCTGTTAAATGAAAAAAAATGTTTTCGATTGAAAACATGTTTTTAAATATTTCTATGGTAATTCCAAATTTGTCCCTACCCTAACTATCCCTCTTCTGGGGGTTTTAAAAATTTCGTTTTGTCATGCATAAAATGTTCTTTGCCTCATTTTTCTATCCCAAGTCAAAATTAAGATATGAACTAATACTTCAGCGTGAGCTCCCGCCCCTATTGTCATTGCGTGTGTTTTTCCCGTCTTCAACTTGCTGATATATATATATATATATATATATATATATATATATATATATAGCTTCCATGTTCATGAGTTTCTCTACTCTGCAAAAGCCATCCAGAGTTTTCAACTCAATGTAATTCCTGGAACCACTATATTCAACAAAATATTCTTTGATGTTCTGATATCTTAGTGGCAACATGCCGGCTTGTCTGTCCAACATAGATGGATTTGCATCCTGTACATTTTATCTCATATAGTATGTGGGATTTCAGGTCTACATCAAAAGATGAATCTAGAGTGGGGAGGAATGATCTCAATTTTCGCGCTAAAGAACTCAATTGCAAATCGCTTAATTTTTTCAATTTGCATGCAAAGTTTTGAGTAAGGTTGCCTGTGTATTGAAGAAAAGTTTTTGGTTTATCATGAGATCGAATGTTTGGCGTTGTTTGCAATTGATATTTACTGCCAATTATTATCTTTTCTATGTTCTGGTTCGCTCTTTCGGGAGAACATTCATATAGCACATCGTCAATGTTTTCTCTGAACGTTTGCTTCTTCATAACAGAGAAACCGGAGCCTTGTCAAACGGTACCGCCAGCAAATCCTTGATTTTTGGGTAATAATATAATTTTTTGACCCCTCAATCTATCGGGGTTTCGCTTACATTTTTTGCATACCATTTTGCGTAAGCCTCAATTTCACAAATCTTCCCACTCTCTGTTTTGTATGCGCGTAATTCACGTACAAATTTGTCAAAATCCTTGAGGAAGTGCATCAAATTAAACTCTCTCACAAGGCGTTTATAGCCAAACGATATGACTTCAAGTACAAATTTTGGAAGTTCAATACCATGCATTATCACAATGGCGGGAGCCATTCCGCAGCGGTCTATCCTGTCTCTCTGACTGTTCATCAAGTTTTTCATCCAGTCTATTTGAACCATTGCCAAGTGATTCCATATTTCACGCAGAAAGCTGCTAACAAGGGATGGCATCAGTTCTGGTCTCATCTTCTCTATAAACTTACTCCTATCTGATTCGAGTTTTTCTTTGAACAATTTAAGGCCTCTTTCAGCACAATTTATTTCCTGTTTCAGAAGTTTTATTTGAAAACTTTGCGCCAGCTGTTCAGAAAAAAACTCAATTTTTTGGAGCGCGAAAGCTGAAAATTCTGGTATTTTTTTTTTGTTAATGCATTGTTTCATAAGTTCAATTCGGTTGTTACAGTTATTGACCAGGGTGTTAAGGTAATTAAGAGTTTGTAACAGTTTGAATTGTTTGAATATACCTGAGCCACGTCTTGCGTGTTGCTTAAATTCGTTACTTAAATTCGTGTATGCATGTTGTTATTTGCGTGAAATCAGTTGTTTGTAATTGTATACAAAGATGGATTATGTGGCCACTAGATATTCCGTAGGAAGAAAGCACAGATATTCTGATTTTTTTCTTCGGCACGAAGATAACCAAATATCAATTTACCGAATTTATTTTTGTACAAAGTTTTTTGAACATGGTTTGTTATGATATCAAAAGAGAGCCAAAGCTCCAGTTTCTTCAAGATGAATTCCTTCAACACAAGATCACAAGAAATGATGACGACGCTCAACTGGACATCAAGGCAAATCGATTCTGGTTCAAAGATATCTCTTATGTCCCAGGAGAAGTAGAGCTCTCAAGAAATTTTACACATCCGCCGTTTTTTCTGAGCCTTCAAATTTTTAGCCATAAACATTGCAAGGTTCATAACTCACTCAATCCTATTTCTTTATTTTTAATTATAATTGAGTGCCTCCAATTTTTTAGAACTAACTTTACTAGACAATGCTAAAAGCAGCTCCTTGATTCAGCTTAGGTCAAGGACCTTCGCTATAAATCCATTGTGTTTTCCTTCTGTTTGACGCAAAGAGCAAATATATGATTTCTTAAATCTTTTGTTGCTTAATTTTCTTAATTTACTTTCTGTTTTTTTTTAATTCTTTTAAAAGAAAAAAAATTTGACTTGATTTGTCAAAAGTTTGATTTTATCAGGTCTTCGTTTTCATTTCATTCTCTGTTTTTAACTGCTCTCAAACCTAATTTAAGGCAAAGATCCTAAACGCATGTATCATTCGCAAAATTTGATTGAAATCTTTGATATTTCGAGTGACATAACATATTTGTAGAAGAAATTAGTTTTTCAAATTAATATTATTTCTGATATTTAAAACAAATGTTTTCGGACTTTACTTTCATCGTGAGATTAAAACTGCATCACAATTTGTTATAGGTTAAAATGAATATGTATATACAATTATCTCAATCCACAATTTAAAGAACTCTAGGAACTATCGTAACTTTTTTCTTTTTACAATAATTAGCCTTTTTGCATCTCATATTTACAGCTGTTATCAAGTTCTTTTAAATCATTTTCCGATTCAAACCGGATTTTTCAATTGAGAACATGTTTTTAAATATTTCTAGGGTAATTCCAAATTTGTCCCTACCCTAACTATCCCTCTTCTGGGGGTTTTAAAAATTTCGTTTTGTCATGCATAAAATGTTCTTTGCCTCATTTTTCTATCCCAAGTCAAAATTAAGATATGAACTAATACTTCAGCGTGAGCTTCCGCCCCTATTGTCATTGCGTGTGTTTTTCCCGTCTTCAACTTGCTGATATATATATATATATATATATATATATATATATATATATATAGCTTCCATGTTCATGAGTTTCTCTACTCTGCAAAAGTCATCCAGAGTTTTCAACTCAATGTAATTCCTGGAACCACTATATTCAACAAAATATTCTTTGATGTTCTGATATCTTAGTCTCAACATGCCGGCTTGTCTGTCCAACATAGATGGATTTGCATCCTGTACATTTTATCTCATATAGTATGTGGGATTTCAGGTCTACATCAAAAGATGAATCTAGAGTGGGGAGGAATGATCTCAATTTTCGCGCTAAAGAACTCAATTGCAAATCGCTTAATTTTTTCAATTTGCATGCAAAGTTTTGAGTAAGGTTGCCTGTGTATTGAAGAAAAGTTTTTGGTTTATCATGAGATCGAATGTTTGGCGTTGTTTGCAATTGATATTTACTGCCAATTATTATCTTTTCTATGTTCTGGTTCGCTCTTTCGGGAGAACATTCATATAGCACATCGTCAATGTTTTCTCTGAACGTTTGCTTCTTCATAACAGAGAAACCGGAGCCGTGTCAAACGGTACCGCCAGCAAATCCTTGGTTTTTGGGTAATAATGTAATTTTTTGACCCCTCAATCTATCGGGGTTTCGCTTACATTTTTTGCATACCATTTTGCGGAAGCCTCAATTTCACAAATCTTCTCACTCTCTGTTTTGTATGCGCGTAATTCACGTACAAGTTTGTCAAAATCCTTGAGCAAGTGCATCAAATTAAACTCTCTCACAAGGCGTTTATAGCCAAACGATATGACTTCAAGTACAAATTTTTGAAGTTCAATACCATGCATTATCACAATGGCGGGAGCCATTCCGCAGCGGTCTATCCTGTCTCTCTGACTGTTCATCAAGTTTTTCATCCAGTCTATTTGAACCATTGCCAAGTGATTCCATATTTCACGCAGAAAGCTGCTAACAAGGGATGGCATCAGTTCTGGTCTCATCTTCTCTATAAACTTACTCCTATCTGATTCAAGTTTTTCTTCGAACAATTTAAGGCCTCTTTCAGCACAATTTATTTCCTGTTTCAGAAGTTTTATTTGAAAACTTTGCGCCGCCTGTTCAGAAAAAAACTCAATTTTTTGGAGCGCGAAAGCTGAAAATTCTGGTATTTTTTTTGTTAATGCATTGTTTCATAAGTTCAATTCGGTTGTTACAGTTATTGACCAGGGTGTTAAGGTAATTAAGAGTTTGTAACAGTTTGAATTGTTTGAATATACCTGAGCCACGTCTTGCGTGTTGCTTAAATTCGTTACTTAAATTCGTGTATGCATGTTGTTATTTGTGTGAAATCAGTTGTTTGTAATTGTATACAAAGATGGATTATGTGGCCACTAGATATTCCGTAGGAAGAAACCACAGATATTCTGATTTTTTTCTTCGGCACGAAGATAACCAAATATCAATTTACCGAATTTACTTGTTGCATAAAAAGTTTGCCTGTACTCACAATTTTAAGCAGCTGAAGTCAATTGGCAGTAGTTTAGTACTGAGAGTTGATTGAAAACTGTGCTGAAAATGGTTGCGATATGTTTTGAAAGATTCCCTCTGCAATATCTAGCTGGATCTCGCCCTACAAGTTCGAGCTCGGATGAGAGCCGCAGTACACAAGAGCCAAACGAGCAGTTTTTGCTGTATCTAGGCACTCAAAATTTCGGGAGGATTGTTTCCCCAAGTTGTAGCGGGTCGAAAAAATACGTATACTTTGAGAATTTTCAATCTGAATTTTGGTTATTCGATTTGGTAGTCCGTTGTCTTTTAATTGCACGAGGCATCCCATAAAACAGGGGTTGCTGTCTTCTTTTGATAGATCTTTCGAAGTTTAATTTTAGCGTTTCAGTTTTGTGGATTTGTAACCATTTAGCTAATTTCCTTACTGCAAACTGCATTTTTTTGAGTTCCATATCTCGCATTTTTTTAAAAAAAATCAGACTGTAGAGAAAATATCATTAGGAGCGCTAGGGACTCCAGTCAGTTAAAAGGACCTGTCATCACAAAAGCATGGGCATTCTCAACAATTCAAAAGAAGGAATTCAACAACAGAGAAGGAATTCAACGATAACAATGACAGATTGAGTGACAGGACAATAGCAAAAAAAACAGCTGCGCTACGAACATTAGCTGAAAACACATTTTCAGAAAAACATTACAAATAAAGAATCTCGTCAAATTTGGATTTGTCGTTAACAGTACCCAATACACAAGCAGCATTAGCTATTTGGATTTCAAGGGAGATTCTTTGTCTAAAAAAAAACTGCCAGCTCTACGCTCATTATTCATAATACAGGGGGATTTACTTAGGTCTTTCAAAAACTCCTCTGTTGACGGTCCCACATACTCTTGAACTTCAAACGCTAAAGGCTTAACAAAATAATCTTTTTCAACAAGATGTCTTTACTTGTCATTTTTTCTCTCCTCGGCTTCCGTGGCAGCAATTCCAGGGTTACCAAGCGAGCCATCAGACAAAAGACTGGAAGCCAGAGCATCCACCACAGTTACATCCCACAAAAGCTGTTTGCCTTGTTTCCAGGGTACAAGAATCATATCATCAGGTCTTTTGTTGTCGGTTCTGTAGAGATGATCTGGTTCTAAGACAGAGGGAACATGAACAGAGGCTAAAATTTGTTTTAACAGGTGGTCCTCGTTACACAAGAAAGCACATGCAATCCCGAGGCTTCCACTTTTTTTACCACAAACACATATGAGACACAACTTTTTGAATCCAAGAAAAGCCTTACAGTAATTTTCTACTGTTGATTTGACAACTTAAGATGAAGATTTTTGCAAGGTATTATACATAGCCATTGTGACACAATCTTATCTGGATAGGCGTTCAACCGTTTCATCCGTCCTCATCTATCTTGGTCAACAAATCAGTAAGAACTTTTGATACATAAACTTGGACAAATTCTTCTGATGTTCGTTGTCTGGTGCTTCAAGGGTTCCTGTTACTGCATAAAACTCTTTCAGGCCACAAATGATATCTTTGACTTCGAACTCTACTCCAATGTGCTTTTCGAGTGCTTCATGGGCACCTACTGCTGCAGCTAGAAAGCGGTAAGAGCAAGTAGTTGCGCAGAGGAAACACTTAAACCACTCTTTGAGGACGGAAGAAGTGATTGAGTGAACAGAATATCAACGAATTACACACTTGTTACTTTGCTTAGAGCTTTCTTCAAAAAATCGTCATGTTTTATCAGTAGGCGTTTCAGAGCAAAACTGGTACTTGTTCTCAAAAAATAAAACAATTTGGACATGCTAAAACAGTTTCGCAGAAGATATTAACCATAGTTTGCGTCTAGAGGATCAACAGTGTTTGATATTGGCCAATTTCTTCTATTTTAGTAGACAAAAGGTCGCGCTTAACTTCATATCCAAGCGGGGCACACAAAATAACAAGCTGTTCTTTAGCTGTCACTTTTTCACCGGGCCATACTTTTTGAAAATTTTTGCAGAAATGTGTCATGCTGCGTGACAGTAGGATCTCCAAAAAACAGAGCTCAGATTTAGCAAAATTTAGTTTTAAACGGAGATCTTTTTCAGAGCTCATAACCCGCTTAAGATCTTTCAACACAAATTTGTAATCATACCATTTAATAATTTTTGACTGCATATCAATCGCAAGTAGTTGAATTGTCTCTGCAAAAAGGGGAGGGGCTTCGCGCTCCCACTGCTGCGTCCCCACTTCAGATGAGATGATTGTATTGCCGTACATTTGGAAACCAGGCTTGCTGTAGGCTAAAAAGGCAAAAGGATACACACTGGCTCTTATGGCATGCTCATGTTTCAACACAATCTGATTTTTCAGGGAATTAAATGCATTTTTAAAATCCATCTTAAGCAACATATACGTTTTAGGAGACGATTTTGAAGAAGATTTTGGAAAAGATGGGCCGCGATCTCTGCTTCTTTGCGAGTGCCACAGCCAACTTAGGTTTTTCTAAAGTACTCCTTTCGTTCATCTGAGACATTGTATCCAGCGCACTTTGCAACAACTCTGCGCAAGGTGTTGCCTATCGCAATGGGCCGTAGACCACCATCTTTTTTAACTAACGTGATTGGTTTGGCTTTAAAGAAAAATAATCTCATGTTTTCTGGGACTTTGTTACTTGCAATTACATTCGCCAGTTTTTTAAACTATTTTGAAATCTTGAGACCAACGCAAGATTACACTTCCATTAGACTTACATGCAAGATCTTTCAAAACCTGAGGAGCTAAGCCATCGGGGCCAGCGCCAGACCTATTTGGAAAAGATTTTTTTTCGTACTCGCTGGCTATAAAACCGTCTATATTTTCAAGGGAAGGAACATTAATACAGCTAGTCTTCGAATGTTTAGAGGGCAAATTTTCATAGTTTTCAGTGTTACAAGGAGCAAAAGAATTATCAGAGCTAGCTAAACTTTTTCCCGCTTTTACATTGCCTTCATCAGAGTTTGGCTGAAATCAGTTTTATACGCTTTTAAAAATCCGAGTCGTTTTTAACCTTGGAGTTATTTATATCAGCAGTCGGCAAGGTCATATTATTGCATAGTAATTTTTGGGTTGATTTCAGAACGGATACTGTTATTTTTTTACCAAAAAGAAAAAGACACAAAAAGACATGTTGGCACTAAAAAAAGACAACCAACTACGACACACGCTCGGGTATCTGCCTATATCATCAATTTTTTTGTTTAAGCAGTTAGCCGCAGGAGCACGTGAATCTTTGGGAACTCTTTTCAAAAACCGAGCTTTTGAGGTTTTCATCACACTCTCAAGGATGAGCTCAATAGAACACGCGCTTGATCTGCTATTAACCGAACATTGGAACATTTTACACTTCTAAAATTCTAGTTTTTCACTTTCACAGAGAGTTAAGTTTTCGCAAACACCATTGTACCAAGTTCTACAAAAGGTGCCTTGAATGCAGTTTAATAATTCAGATGGCTCAGAGCAGTTTTCGGCGTTGCAAAAAACGTTGTCTCTCTTAGGCATCACTAATAAGTAAAGTAGTAACGGAAAAAAACGAGCATGCCGAAGCCAAAAGGTCTTAACAAAATTAAACTGCAAAAAAAACTATTACTTACTGCAAAAAATATAAATGCTTCAGGTCCAGTTTAGTCAGGACTTTGCTGTTGCTTGCCTTTGTTAATTTCGTATCATCAGCAAATATTAAGGATAGGCACCTATAAAATATCTCCAGTAGGTCATTCAAAACAATCCAAATCGGGTTGAACTCTATCTTCTTGAAAGATCCTTGTTTGTTCAGTAGGTCTACGGGATGAACAATCATTTCAAGACTTTCCTGGAATGTTTTGAGTTGATTCAGCGTAAGGATTTTTTGGTTATGTGATGACTTGGCAATATGTAAGTTAACATAGGTAGTATCATCAATTTAAATAATCATTTAGGCTCCATGTTAGTTTTGAGAATTGATGCGTTTTCTAAAATGGAGTTTGTCTGCTTCTTCTATGGACTCTGATCTTACTATTTTACTCAAGTTCGCTGTTCGTTTCATCAAATTTCTCAGCTTTTGGACAGTTATATATATATATATATATATATATATATATATATATATATATATATATATATATATATATATATATATATATATATATATATAACTTGCTAAATGGTAAACTTGTTAAACCTGTTAAATAGTTTCAGAGATGGACTGTGCTGATTGTAGTAAACAATAACTCACTTGTATCGCTGCTGGAACGATCCGGCTATCTGGTCTCTGGGGCTGTTCTGTTGGTCTGTCGCAGCAAGTGGGCCTTCAACCCAGCCTACGTTCCCAACCTTCTATCCTACAATTTTCTATCCTCTATTTTGTTTGGTGAGTTCATTCCTTGATGGTTATTTTGCTAGGAGCCAGCTCCTTGAATTATCTTATTAAAGACAGAAGCAAAGAGATCTCTATTGGTTTCAAACGAGCAATTAGGCAACATACTATACCTGTCAGCGGTCTTACCTTCCACCCTAAATGCCACCCTAACCAGAGAGCAGAACAATACATCAAACTTTCCAAGGAAAAACTAATTATCTGGCACGACTCCATCAATAACTCTGATTGGCGCCATCCTAGGAAACCATCGCAGAAATCCTACACCGTACAGTTTCTCGTTGCAGACCTGATACGCCTGAAGAACAACATTGTTGCGATTGTTTACCTGCAACGTAAGCTGGCTCCGAATGTTCTAACGGCACTTCAATCAACGAAAATTTTAGTGATTCAGGTCACAAAACACCTACTGACTCAGCCGACCCGGAGAAACCGTGAGTTTGTGGAGAACCTCACCAACACTCACCCGGCAGTTACCATCGAGTAAACACTTAGCTCTCTTATCCTCAGATGATTACACAACTTACAAAGTCTCATTCAGAAAAACCGACCCAATAATCGGCAGACCCAGCCAGGTGTCACAAGGCAGAAAAAGAAGTCCAAGAAGTCCAGATTCCGCAAGAAGAAACGGCTCTCTCTCAAGCCTAGGTGAGTTTTCTCTCCTTTTTCCGTAACGATGACTTTAAAGGGATATAGCTATCCCGAAGTTGCCTGCAGGGGTGAGGGTGCGAGAATTCACCATGAGGGGGCCAATCTAACTTCAACTTCTGATGATAAATGCCAAAAATGTTGGAAAACTTCGACAGAAACAACAACCTTGCTATCTGTTGTGATAAATGCCAAGAGTGGCTACATGGTTCTTGTGCCAACATTGACTCTGCGGATCTAACTGTTCGAGCGAAATACGGCTCCGTACAAAGGATATGCAAAAACTGCGTGTCCCAGCAATGTATTGTCATTCAACAAGACCAATTCAAGCTTTTGATCCAAAAACGTGGTGGTTTTGTAGATCAATGAAATTGCGACAATGCCACGCTACTGGAAATGCAGAACCAAATCAAAGACATGACTGCCACTATACAAGCCTTTCAAGCCCAAATAGATACAAAGCCAACTTTTGCGGAGAAAACGAAGGACAATGCCGCTGTCCCTGCTCAAGCCGCGACAAAAAACAAGACTGTTTGATAAACCAGTATCAAGACACCTGTCAAAAATCCTAATCGTGTCAAAAACTCTTGCGAAAACAGTGTAGTTATCAAATAGGACATTTCTAAACATTTCCCTCTCAAGCGACTACTGTTTGCGTTTCACACGGTTCGATGCAACATACATCTAGAGTTCTTCACGAAACACGAGGCGGAAGAAGTTTTTGACCTCTTGGAAGAGTAACTTCGTCGGCTCTTAAACGCTATTCAAAAAGGCAGTTGACCCCGAAAAACCAAACATTAGCCTGCTCATCAAAGGCATACCCACACTGAACTTGAAGACTCGAAAATCGATAAGCTCCTGGCGAATGATTTCGAAGGCATAAAAGCATCCAGGTTCATCAAAAAAGACAGAACTAAACTGGAAACCGTTAAGTTTGTTGCCAAAAACCTCAACGACGCGGAAAGGGCAATCAGAGTTGGCATCATCATCGAAAGCTTGTTTTACAGACCAATCATTTTCTAACAACGTTCGATACAAGTCCTGCGATGTTTTAAGTGCCAACGTTTTGGGCGTGTTAGTAAAAACTGCAAGTCAACACCTCGATGTGATCATTGCTCGGGCAACCACAACTTCAAAAACTTTGATAGAAAGAATAGTCCTCATTATTGTGCTAACTGCAACGCTAATCACAAAGCTGATGCGACTGAGTGCCCCTCATAACTGAAATGTATATCAAACTTATTTTCATCGCGAGGTACAACCCTGCCAACCAATATCCAAAAACTGATGAATCATCTCCCTATCGGAAATGACGGGTGGTAATGAACGTAAATTTTTGGAACTGAATATAAACGGACTGAGTGATCACTGCTTAACTTAATATCTGGACAATACGAAACAGTCTCTTTGATTTCTCAACGAAACGAGGACCTTTGTTGAGAAAAATGATTTTGATAACTTCATTGCCGAATGTTCCCACGATAATAGAGGCGTTGTCATTTTGTTGTTGGAGAGTATCTCATACACTCGGATTTTAGAATTGGAAATACTTGAGGTTGATATTGTCTGGATCGTCGTCTTGATAAAAAGTGTAAAAATTCTAGCCACAACGGCGTATATTTGCCCCAACTCAGTAACGCTGTTAAAAATATGGCCTTCTCAGCACAGAAAAGCTCAAGAGTATGTGTAGTACCATAAGCTGGAAGGGCTTCTCTTACTAGGTGACTGTAACGCCCGACATAATAACTGGAGTAATTCCAAAGTTAACCCCATGTTGATGTACAAGACGAAAAACTTGACTTAAGTGTCAAAATCCTCAACAAGGTGAGCCCACTTTTCTAGCCTGCAACGTTAACAGCGCCATTGACCTATGCCTGATATCGGGAAAAATCACCAGCCAAACCTTCACTCTGGGTACCGATGAAGATGTTGAGCGCTTCACCGGGGCTCCCAAAAGGGGGCCTACACCCGTCACAGTCGTTTTGAGCCGCCCTTCAATAACCTTCCGCTCTCAAAGAAAACCATTGAGAAGAATGGCGTGAAAAAAAAAGTGAAGAATGGCGTGAATTTATCGAAAGGAAACTAGAAATCATACAAGAAGCTGATCGCACCGCCCTCTGGCTAAAACTTGTAAAAATTGTCCGCAAAGCGACCGATAGTTCTATACCCTTCAAGACTACCAAAAAACACAGCAAACCGTTTTGGAACGATGAACTCACGATTGCCAGTCACAATCTCCGATACCTTAGAAAAAAGTTCAAGTATCACTCTAATCCAAGTAACGGGGCTAAGCCCGATACAGCAAGAGAGTACTTCAAAATGCTTCTTAGCAAACACTCCTCTAAGTGGTTGTCAGATACTCTCATGGTTCTGGTGCACAAAAAAAGGCAAAGACTTCTGGCGGCATATAACCGATTTTTCAAACTCAAGGCTGGAACGTCCGGACCAGTAAAAGACGACAAAGCAAAATACCTCTGCTCACCCAAAGAAATTGCTGGGGAATACAGAAAAACGTTCTTCGAAGCTAGGCACCTCAAACTGAAATTGTTCAATAGAGTTTACGATGCTGACGTCAAAGCATTAGTCACCTCATCCAGCTTTTTCCATACCACGGACAACGATCCCCTCTCCAAAGGCTTCTGCGAATGCGAACATGTCCGCGCTCTAAGAAATTGCCTTCGCTCCTCTTTTTAGGACAATGATCAGATACATACTAAAATGCTGCAGAGAGTCGGCGCCAGATTTATAGAGATCCTACGAAGACTCTCAATATGTGCCTTAGGAAAAATATCTGGCCCTGGAACACCTCTACGCCTCTAGAGTGATATTCATTAAAAAAGGTGACAAAAAACTATACGATGTCCCCTCCAGTTATCGGCCTGTATCAATCGCTTTCCATATTGGAAAGGTTTTTGAGCGAATGATCGAGCACACACTAAAACGACACGTCGATAGATTTAATTTTCTTGAAGAACACCAGGAAGGCTTTAGATCTCGCAGAGGCACAGTTCGTTTGCTGTACCAACTTCACCTTGAAACGGAGAAGCTGAAAAATAGCCACTCTAGCGCCCTAGTAAATATCGACATGGAAAACGCCTTTGATAGTGTTTGGACCAACGGTCTGCTCTATAAACTCAAAGGCTATTGATTCAGCAATAATCTTTTGAAGCTCATATAAACATTCTTACGAAACAGAAAAGCAAGCTTACATTCAGATTGACTCTTTTTGCTCTGACGAATTCGAAATCCAAATCGGTCTGCCTGAGGGAAGCTATTTATTGCCGATCCGATTCATCTTATTTATCAAAAATTTCTTGATCAGCCCGCACAAAGTGTTCAAATATGAAGACGATACATCGGTGCTGGTTCATGCGGATTCTCCAGCTAGACTGGCAGATCAGCTTGGAAATTTGTGCAATTCAATAGAAAGTTGTTGCTTCAACTGGACGATGAAAATGAACGGATCAGAAACAGAAAAATTGTCACTCCACACAGATGAGGCCATACCATCTACAATCTATCTTAACGGTCAATTGTGCAAAACGAAAGAATTCACTAAGTCACTAGGATTTTTCATCTACAGGACAACTGACATAGAAGAATCATCTCTACTATGCTATCAGTAAAGGACAGAAAAGTTGAAACTCAAACCGGCGGAAATGTTCGAAGCGATGGGATCTCACACTTAACACTCAGACGCTCCTTTTCAAAACCGTTATCCAACTGCAAATCATCTATGCTTCCCCAATTTGTGCACATTCTCATTCGAAAAATCTCCGCCAGTGTCTGCCTGTGAAATCTTGCTTGGAATCCCCCCACTAGATATTCTGTTCCAGAGCATTAGAGCAAAGTTTTTGACAAAAATGAAACGGAATCAACCGGATATAGTGGCTGAAGCTCACTTCAACGCACCTGGTCACACGCGATCGACAGGTCATCTCCTCGAAAGCTGTCTGAGACGATTCGAAAATGTCACGGGTAACTGTCCTTCACAAGGATGTAGTACTCAGTCGGTCACTGCTTTCATCAGTGAACTGTGGCTTAGAAGATGGTCCTCACCTGATGACTTTGCTGTCCTGAGAATGTTTAGGAATACAAAGCCAGACTGCCACAGCAGGAGCCCCCTGATCCTTGGAAATCCTTTTCTTAGCCAATAGAAAAGGCAGCCTTGTTTTTGGTAACAACCCTCTTTTCTCAGAATGGAGATTGAGTTAGAGTGCATCACACCTGTGTATGTGCGGCTCAGCTGAGGAAAACTCGACTCATTGTTTCTATTGCCGTCTGTGGGACCACTACAGACCAGAGAGCATTGAAGAGCTCAATCTGACTTACGATGACTCTCAATCCCTCAGCAGGTTCATAGAGGCGATTGGAAAAGTGAACAAGCAAATCATTCAGTGACTGTCACTACTTATTTCATCAACCTCCCAAACAAAACTAGCAAATGAGCTTACATCCTCCCGCGAAGAGGGGACTTTCTTAGACTTTATATTTATAAAGATATATGATCTATGGCTAGGTTTTTTGTAGTTACTGGCTAGGGCTTTGATGGACTCTGATAGGCTGGGATTTGTTATTCAAATTAAAATCCTGTTGGATTCCAGAATGATAGGAAACAGTTCTTTGAGCAAACTGAAGTTTGTTGTTGGAGTTTCATAATTTTAAACGCTTCAAGACTAGATAATCACGACATTTTACAAGTTGTGTTTGATTTTTTTATCAGGAAATATTGAAATATATCTTGAAGGTCATTAATGCAGTAACAAAACTGATTCATTGGAACACTATGTGAGACCATTAAAACTTCACTTTTTTCTTCTGCCTTGTATATTCCATTAGTCTTTAAACCTGGATACTGGATTAATGATCGAGCCTTTCACTGAAACAAAAATCTATTAAAACTTGATTTATTTAAAAATGGTATCAAAAACAGATCCAATTTCTCACCTACGTTACTGATGATAGAAACAGTATGTTAACACCCTCAAACTGAAGTCCACTCATACTGTGGTTGTGGATGTTTGCACTATTTTTGTGCAACCGAGGCGTATGCAATGTTTTCAACTTTTGAGATTTTTCGCACATTTTAATCAAGCGACTATCAGCTTGTTGCAGTTTGCAGAACAATTATGTGTGGGACACTTTGCCGAAATGTTTAGCAAAGTTTATAGGGAGCGAAATGCGTTATGACGTTGTTAATCCAGTCTTTCGTTCACCAGTTTGAGTTGGGTGATCTCATTTGTGATATCATAATTTTTTGTCACCACTTTTTGTGGGTGGTAATATAAGAACGCTCCGGTCCTTCGGTATTTCACTGAAAACATTTAACATTCTTTGTTTATGCGAAATCTGGCTTGAAATTAGTTTTAAAGATGGGGAACTTTTCTTACCTGATTATCATTTGGTTAGAAGCAAAAGAGATCATGGACAACATGGAGGAGTTCTCATTGGACTTTGCTCTTCAATTTACTTCGAAGAAATTACATTCCCTGAGAACAAGAACGTCAGCGGCTGCGAAACCTCTTTTATTAATCATTGTGTCTGTAATCCTCCACGCAACTAAAATTACCTCTGGCCCTCCGCCCTTTTTCGTTCTCTTCTTAGCACACTTTCTTCTATGCTTCCCATGGTTCTCATTATCCTTGCTGGGGACATTAGTTATCAACAGTCAACTGGGACGAAATGTCGAGAATCAACTCTTGTGAGCAAGTGTGTGTTGATATCTTTCTAGATTTCAATCTCACTCAATTAAACAAGACAAACGATCGCATTCTTGATGTATGCTTATCAGATAGCCCATCACTTATCGTATCAGTCAGCACATATCCGTCACCAATCTTGGATGACAGACAATGTCAGATCACGAATCGCTCTTTATCCACACCTTGATGTCCAATGAATCACACAGAAGGACACCAATGAATCACACAGTAGATGCCTCTTTAATTTCAAGAAAATGGAAAAAGAGGGTATTCTAAAAGCACTGACAGAAGATCCATTCATTCCATACTGCTGGACAAACCCTGCGCTGATGGTTCAACATTGGCACGAATGGTTAGAATCCAAATTGGACACATTTGTTCCTAGAAAAATTGCACAATGATCATCACTGCCTCAATGGATTACTGCAACCATTTCCAACGTCACCAGGAGGCTCAAAACCGCATAAACCCGAGCTGAAAAAAGCTTAATAACCGAAAAGCTGAAATACAAATTTGCGCAGCTGAAACCTGATATGGAGCGCATGTCTGAGGAGGATCTATCTGAATATCAAGACAATCTTTTTTCCGGACGTTCTACAGAGAAAATCTTCAAACATCTGAAGCGAGTCAAAGGGGCACTTGATCTACCGCTTGTAATGAAATAAGCATACCAGAAAGCCAGAACAGCGCTAGAAAAAGCCAACATGTTCAATGAGTACTTCATCTCAGTGTACAACCCTAGAGGCACATGCGAAAGTGAGAACCTCCAACATTCACTCGTTTGTGACTTTGACACAGGTCCTGAGAAACTATGCGTAATACTAAGAGAGCTCAACATCACTAAGGCAACGGGTTATGACGGCATTCCCCCATGTTTCTTGGGAGTTTGCGCGGAAGGGTTAGCCAATTCCATGTCCTCCATCTTCAGAAAAGCAAAAGAAACCGACAAATTCCCTTCATGCTGGAAACTCTTTTGCATTAAGCCATTGCACATGAAAGGAGCCAAAGACAAGGTCGCTAACTACCTGTTGCTTTGTTATCTTGTGTCAGCAAATTTTTCGTGAAATGCATTTACAACAAACTACTCGAAATTGTTGAACCCCACATCTCCGAGTGTGTTCGGATTTCGCGGAGGCAGATCATCTGTACTCCAGCTTCTGGTCTCTCTGAACAAAATCGCAGAGAGCAAGGACAGCTCGAAGGCAATTCATGCTGTCTCTTTAGAACTGAAAAAAGCCTTCGACAAAGTGGATCATTCCATTCTAGTAGCAAAACTTCAAGCTCTAGGAGTCAGTTCTCGATTGCTCAAAATAATCGAAAGCTACTTACATGATCGAAGACCAGTTTTTCAAATCGACGATGCCAAGTCATCAGAAAGTGGTGTACCCCAAGGCTGTAGATTAGGACCGCCGCTCTTCTTCTTGGTGTACATAAACGATCTTCCCGAAGCTATCAATGATTTGTTCGTGATGGTTCCTCATGGCAGACGACAGCAAGCTCTTAGCCAGCGGTGCGTCCCTTCAACGATCCTTGGCAAACCTGGAGAATTGGTCACTGGCCAACAAAATGGAGTTGCACCCAAGTAAACCAAGATATTGATAGTCTCGGGGCTGCAACCCGAATACAAGCTCTGCAACGAGTCAAACGGCGCGATTAATAGTCACCTGACCTTGGGCCTCATAGTTTCGTCAAATCTGTCATGGTCAGAACACATATCGAGAAGGCCTGGCAAGGCATACGGATCCCTCAATCTGCTTAGGAGGAACGTCTTCACCAAGCTGAGAGTTAGTGCGAAGCTCAATCTGTATAAAAGCAGAGTCGTCGCTGTCATCAGCTACGCATCGCCCTATTGAATAGTTTCATTAAATAGTTTCATATTGGTTATGCTCTAAACAATGACACGACAGTCAAACCCTTGCAAGTGCAGTGTGTGTAAATGGAACATCAAAGACAATGATAAATCGGCAATATTATGCGAGAAGTGTGAGCTTTGGTTCCGTGGTCCATGTGTATCTCTATCAGTTGACGATGTGGACTGGCTTGGAGCAAGGAAAAACTGCAAATGGATTTGTGATACCTGTGATAGTGATCAGCTCTTCCCATCCGAAGCTAAGTTGACAAAGACCTTAGATGAGAATAAAATTGCTGACAAAGTTGCTGTTGCCTTGTCTGCTAAAATCGGTACTGAAATACCGAAAAATATTGAGCTAGCATTGCCTAATCATATCAAGGACAATTTCGAAAAAGTTTTCAACGAGACTTTGCCATCTTTTCGTGATGCTGTCCTAACGAATAAGAAATTTAGGGGGCACAAAACGGCTAATGAGCCAATGCAGTTTCTGATTAACGGTCTGCCCGAAAATGCAAATTCTTATAACAAACTTATAGAGTCTGACAGGAAGCTTCTTAACGAGGTTATCACTTTTATGGGTGTAAAACCAGACGGAAATATTGTGCAAGCAAGACGCCTTGGAAAGTTCAAAAACCCTGCTAACAATGAAAGACGCCTTTTTAGACCAATTCTGATTACAACAAACAGTCCACATTTCACCGAAAATTGTTTTGCACGCAGCCATTATCTAAAAAATTTTCGCATTCCAGTGAATATCAAAAAGTTCTTGACGCAATCCGATCGAGAATTGGAAAAGAGAATTCTGTCAAATAGATTTCAGATGATCGGTGAAGGCAAAAGTAAAAAGGATTTTCGAATCAGAAATTTACAACTTTTCTATCAGGGAAACCTGGTGAACTTGAATGAATCGGTAAATTGACTAACAACGAATGCTAATTGTCTACTTGTAAATTGCCAATCTATCAATTGTCTTGAAAAACGATTAATATTGCTGAAAGTAGTGCAGGTGGAAAAAATTAGCTTAAAATTGCTTACAGAAACTTTGCTCGATAACCAGATTACAGATTCTGAAATATTTCCTGGTGGATCACACACTGTTATTTCACGCTTAGACAGAAAAAAAAGATGGACATGGCGGAGTTTTAATAGCAGCATCGTCTGCTATGTCCCATCTAGTATTTGATTTATCAGAAGACAGTTACCCCTTTTTAGCTGCTTGTGCAGTTGTCAAAATAGAAAAAGCTGTTTTCTTTATTGTAGTGTACAGACCGCCAACATCTTCGAAATTCTTCTTTAGCAATCATATTTTGATGGAATCGATTTCATTTTGTATCAACAATTTTAATACATTCTGCCTTAAACGTGGTCTGAATTCGAATTTCGAGCTCTATGTTGTAGGTGATTTTAACATGCCCAAGGTAGCTTGGGCATGTCTCTCCTCGTCTAGTTCTTCAGATAATGTTTTATTGGATTTTTTCACGGACTTAGGTCTAAATCAAATAATTAATGAGGCTGCGCACATTCGTGGGAACTGCCTAGATCTCATTTTCACTTCTCTAGAGTCAATTCCATTCCATCTCCCAAAAGAGCATTTCTCAGATCACTTTCCAATAATTTTCCAAGTTCCACTCATCAATAATTACAGAAGTATACGCATCTCTACTTACTCGAAATCATCTTTCAGTATTCAAGCGTTCAATCAAGAGCTTTTTTTGCTGTACGAACTTCTAACTTTCCAAATTAAAGCCTCTGATTTCTTTTCATTATGGTACTATGAGCTGAAAAAATGCGTTCCCGGTTTCGATAGCTAAGAAACGCCGAAAGCGTGTATCAGCTCCGTTTTTCTACTCTTCGCAAACCATGCATTTGTTAAATAAAAGCGCGACAATCAAGAGAAGGCTGGAAAAAGATTGGACACTATCGGACTCATTGAAAATGAGGGAAAGTCAGACAGAGCTTTCAGAGTCAATTGAACTTGACACGAGTCTTCTTATTGAAAAATGTAATTTGACGAGCAGGAATGACTGTTTCAAGCTACTCAGGAATCTCAAAGAGACTAGCGCTTTTCCGCCTGTGATGAATTACGACGGTGTCAGTTTTTCAACTGACGATAAAAAGGCAAATGCATTCAATGATTTTTTTAGCTCTGTCTATAGTTGTAAAATTCACAAAAATGTTCCAACAGCTTTAGATTCGAGTATTAAATTACAAGATGTTACGTTTGGAGTTCTGGAAATTGAAAAAATATTGAGCAAATGTGTTGACAGTTCTTCCATGGGCTCAGATCAAGTACCATCTTTCTTGCTTCGTGATGGCTGTCAAGTTTTAGCCCCAGCAGTTATGGAATTATTTCAAAATATTCAAAAGTCCTCGCATTGGCCTAAGGAGTGGAAAACTTCATATATCACACCACTGCACAAAAATGGTTCAACAAGTGACGTTATAAACTATCGTCCGATCAGCTTGCTTCCAAAGCTTTCTATTGTTTTTGAAAAAATGTTCAATTTTTTGTATCTGATAGTTAGGCCGCTAGTCACAAACGCTCAGCACGGTTTTATGAAGAAACGCAGCACAACTACTCAACTTATTTCATATTTTGATGTTCTTTACAACAATCCTGACGAAAATTTTCCTTGTGCTAGCGTCTATTTTGATATTAAAAAGGCTTTTGATTCCGCTCCGCATCATAAATTACTAACAAAACTGGCAGCATTTGGGTTTGACGACGCTTTTCTTCATCTTTTTTCGGATTATCTCGAAGATCGACACCAAATTGTCCGTCGAGGATCTTGTTTTTCTAGGCCCTCCGTTGTAACATCTGGTGTCCCACAAGGAAGTGTCCTTGAACCACTTCTGTTTATCTTGTACATGAACGATCTTGTTGACCATTTGCAAAACTCCCAAGTTTACTTATATGCCGACGACCTAAAGCTGCTATGCGTTGATTGTTTCGAAGGTCTGCAAATTGACATCAATGGTATTTATGAATGGTCACGCAAAAGTCAACTTGAATTTCATCCAAAAAAGTGTAAAGCGATGAACTTTAAACGCAGCCAATCTCCTTTATTTCTAGGAGAAGCGGAAATTCTTTTCACTAGAGAGATTATGGGTTTGGGAATGCTAGTTACTGAAGATTTCTGTTGGACAACACATGTTAAGATGAAATTTGCGAAATGTAATAAAATTTTTAATTTTTTGAAAAGAAATATACCGTTTCAAGTTTCTATTCTCCGCAAGAAACCGTTGTACCAAACGATGATTTTAGCTGTGCTACTTTACTGCTCCCAAGCTTGGTGTGTTACAGCTGGTATTTTGAAAGTGTTAGAAAACTTTCAGCGCAAAGTGTTGCGCTGGGTTATTAGGTCTGAGGATTACAACGAGACACTTTCAAAACTAAATTTGTATCCAATTTGCTATCAAATTGCGCGAGCTGACCTTATTCTACTATGGAAAACTTGGCATGAAACAATGGAGAGTGACTTAAAGCTACATGTCAATAGTACGACACTCAGCTCCCGAGGATCAGTCAAAACCTTTTTTGAACAACCGTTGAACAAAAAAATCCAAACTGACAACTGTTTTCTTAGTCGAACTATCCACTCCGCCAATTACTTAATTTCTATCAACCTCATTGACTTTAAGTCATCTTTCAATATTTTTTGTAAGAATTTAGATAATTTTCTCATAGCCAAAACACATTCTTTTAATTACTATCGGCCATGTACATAATATCTTAAATGTCGCTGTGTGGACTGCAGATCTTAATTTGCTACTGTGCTTTGTTAATTTGTACTGTCATGTCTTTCTTTTACTATGTATTCCTCTTGTTGGAATTTACGTCTTTTACTACTACTACTATTACTATTGGTACGCTTCAAGAGGCGACATGAAGTTAGAACTGCTCCATTCTGCCAACCATTAGTGACTACAAAGAGTGCTTACTCTTTATAGAGGTGCTCCCTATTCCATTACCTCGAAATGCTGGACGTTCTCACTTTGACAAAGAAATGCAATGGAGCATACGATCTCTGTTGGGAGGACTTCATATCTCTGAAGGATGGACTCAGACGAGAAAAAAAGAAAAATTCCAAGTTGCAGAAAACCACGATTTGACTCATCTCGCAACGAATTTTTTGCTCGCACAAATCGACTATTATCATTTCTTCCATCTATTGACATTACAAGACCTATTGGGCTGAAGCCATCGTTACTTCGAATATTCTGGTGATACTTCACTGAAAACTTTAGCGAAAACAACCTGTGTTCATGGAGAATTGCTTGCAGATGCCGAAACTGTAAACTCAAACTTTTAATTCGGGACGAGAGTCCCCTCAACATGTTGTAAATTCAAATTATTTTTATTATTGTTTTCAGTCTTTTGGTTGATCTAAAGGTGATGTCATACGCCTATCATAAAGATTCCAGGAGTCGCCAGTAGAAAACCAAATGTTTTTCGTCTGGAATTTTAAATTTTTTCACGTCAGTTTCTTTAAGAGTGTATTATTTCACGAGAGAAAGTTTTGTTTGGAGGAAATGGTTCCTCAAATGGTCTAATAGGTAAGTAAAGTGGCTGAAAAGATAAACTTTCTCTTGCGCGCTTCATATTGTTTTGCAAAGCCTCAGGGTTTCAGGAATCTCATGGTGTCAAGAATCAGCTATTGAAAAGCTGAACGCTAGATGGAATTTTTTGGTGTTCAATTTTGTCACGCTTTGTGTCTGCAAACAATAGTTCCTTTATTTCCAATGATCTTTGCGTTCATTAAGCGGCCGGGCGAGGTCCTAAATTATTCTCTGTGTTTCGACAATTTTGAGAAAAAGTAGGCGTATTGGAGTGTACCATATCGGGACGCGCTGCATTCGCATTGCACACATTGTTATTGTTTGATAGCATTTTTTTGGGAATTCGGAGTGTTTATTAGATTTAAATTACTGCAGCACACTGTTTTAAACCATGACCGTGTGTCTGGCATTGAGTCCTAGTTACCAGAGCCAAAGGTGTAAAAGCACTCTTGAGTGAGTTTTTGTATGTTTATTAAGAGAGCAATTTACTACGAAATTCTATTGGTCTTCAATTTTGGCAGTAGTAGTAGTTAAATACTTAAATATACCATTGAAAGATTTTTGACAGTGCTAAAAAAGGCCTTTACAGAAGGTAGAGGTAAAAAAAAGATATGATTCAAAGCAACTGTTCTAAGTTACGTTTAACATCTGCAAACGGCACAGCGACATTTGTGGAAGCTGGGGCGAATTTGATTTTTTTTGCAAAGACTATCCAGTATTTTCCCCACTCGTCGGCAAATGAATAATGTTACACGTTCTATTAGTAAAGTACGTTCAAAATGTCTTATTTAAAAATCAGAATCCGTGCTCACATTTGTGCTCCAGCTTTGTTGTGAAATTCGATATCCACATCAGATGATGGCTTGTTTTTAAAAAGAGGTAGACAGGTGACCCAGATTTCATAATCTTCAATCGTATAACTCTATCTACTCTCTTTGTTTTTTAAATATATAAAAATGACCGTGTACACCATTCGGCAACGATGGATGTAGGTCGGAAAATAAGGGATGATCAGTAGCACTTAGCCGGATGCTGCACTCCAAGCTGTTCCCCTCCAGACAGTGTAAAGATGGCCCAGTCACAAAAATAACTAACAAGTGGAGAGGAAAGCACCAATATATATAGGCTGGGATTTGTTATTCAAATTAAAATCCTGTTGGATCCCAGAATGATAGGAAACAGTTCTTTGAGCAAACTGAAGTTTGTTGTTGGAGTTTCATAATTTTAAACGCTTCAAGACTAGATAATCACGACATTTTACAAGTTGTGTTTGATTTTTTTATCAGGAAATATTGAAATATATCTTGAAGGTCATTAATGCAGTAACAAAACTGATTCATTGGAACACTATGTGAGACCATTAAAACTTCACTTTTTTCTTCTGCCTTGTATATTCCATTAGTCTTTAAACCTGGATACTGGATTAATGATCGAGCCTTTCACTGAAACAAAAATCTATTAAAACTTGATTTATTTAAAAATGGTATCAAAAACAGATCCAATTTCTCACCTACGTTACTGATGATAGAAACAGTATGTTAACACCCTCAAACTGAAGTCCACTCATACTGTGGTTGTGGATGTTTGCACTATTTTTGTGCAACCGAGGCGTATGCAATGTTTTCAACTTTTGAGATTTTTCGCACATTTTAATCAAGCGACTATCAGCTTGTTGCAGTTTGCTGAACAATTATGTGTGGGACACTTTGCCGAAATGTTTAGCAAAGTTTATAGGGAGCGAAATGCGTTATGACGTTGTTAATCCAGTCTTTCGTTCACCAGTTTGAGTTGGGTGATCTCATTTGTGATATCATAATTTTTTGTCACCACTTTTTGTGGGTGGTAATATAAGAACGCTCCGGTCCTTCGGTATTTCACTGAAAACATTTAACATTCTTTGTTTATGCGAAATCTGGCTTGAAATTAGTTTTAAAGATGGGGAACTTTTCTTACCTGATTATCATTTGGTTAGAAGCAAAAGAGATCATGGACAACATGGAGGAGTTCTCATTGGACTTTGCTCTTCAATTTACTTCGAAGAAATTACATTCCCTGAGAACAAGAACGTCAGCGGCTGCGAAACCTCTTTTATTAATCATTGTGTCTGTAATCCTCCACGCAACTAAAATTACCTCTGGCCCTCCGCCCTTTTTCGTTCTCTTCTTAGCACACTTTCTTCTATGCTTCCCATGGTTCTCATTATCCTTGCTGGGGACATTAGTTATCAACAGTCAACTGGGACGAAATGTCGAGAATCAACTCTTGTGAGCAAGTGTGTGTTGATATCTTTCTAGATTTCAATCTCACTCAATTAAACAAGACAAACGATCGCATTCTTGATGTATGCTTATCAGATAGCCCATCACTTATCGTATCAGTCAGCACATATCCGTCACCAATCTTGGATGACAGACAATGTCAGATCACGAATCGCTCTTTATCCACACCTTGATGTCCAATGAATCACACAGAAGGACACCAATGAATCACACAGTAGATGCCTCTTTAATTTCAAGAAAATGGAAAAAGAGGGTATTCTAAAAGCACTGACAGAAGATCCATTCATTCCATACTGCTGGACAAACCCTGCGCTGATGGTTCAACATTGGCACGAATGGTTAGAATCCAAATTGGACACATTTGTTCCTAGAAAAATTGCACAATGATCATCACTGCCTCAATGGATTACTGCAACCATTTCCAACGTCACCAGGAGGCTCAAAACCGCATAAACCCGAGCTGAAAAAAGCTTAATAACCGAAAAGCTGAAATACAAACTTGCGCAGCTGAAACCTGATATGGAGCGCATGTCTGAGGAGGATCTATCTGAATATCAAGACAATCTTTTTTCTGGACGTTCTACAGAGAAAATCTTCAAACATCTGAAGCGAGTCAAAGGGGCACTTGATCTACCGCCTGTAATGAAATAAGCATACCAGAAAGCCAGAACAGCGCTAGAAAAAGCCAACATGTTCAATGAGTACTTCATCTCAGTGTACAACCCTAGAGGCACATGCGAAAGTGAGAACCTCCAACATTCACTCGTTTGTGACTTTGACACAGGTCCTGAGAAACTATGCGGCGTAATACTAAGAGAGCTCAACATCACTAAGGCAACGGGTTATGACGGCATTCCCCCATGTTTCTTGGGAGTTTGCGCGGAAGGGTTAGCCAATTCCATGTCCTCCATCTTCAGAGAAGCAAAAGAGACCGACAAATTCCCTTCATGCTGGAAACTCTTTTGCATTAAGCCATTGCACATGAAAGGAGCCAAAGACAAGGTCGCTAACTACCTGTTGCTTTGTTATCTTGTGTCAGCAAATTTTTCGTGAAATGCATTTACAACAAACTACTCGAAATTGTTGAACCCCACATCTCCGATTGTGTTCGGATTTCGCGGAGGCAGATCATCTGTACTCCAGCTTCTGGTCTCTCTGAACAGAATCGCAGAAAGCAAGGACAGCTCGAAGGCAATTCATGCTGTCTCTTTAGAACTGAAAAAGGCCTTCGACAAAGTGGATCATTCCATTCTAGTAGCAAAACTTCAAGCTCTAGGAGTCAGTTCTCGATTGCTCAAAATAATCGAAAGCTACTTACATGATCGAAGACCAGTTTTTCAAATCGACGATGCCAAGTCATCAGAAAGTGGTGTACCCCAAGGCTGTAGATTAGGACCGCCGCTCTTCTTCTTGGTGTACATAAACGATCTTCCCGAAGCTATCAATGATTTGTTCGTGATGGTTCCTCATGGCAGACGACAGCAAGCTCTTAGCCAGCGGTGCGTCCCTTCAGCGATCCTTGGCAAACCTGGAGAATTGGTCACTGGCCAACAAAATGGAGTTGCACCCAAGTAAACCAAGATATTGATAGTCTCGGGGCTGCAACCCGAATACAAGCTCTGCAACGAGTCAAACGGCGCGATTAATAGTCACCGGGCCTTGGGCCTCATAGTTTCGTCAAATCTGTCATGGTCAGAAAACATATCGAGAAGGCCTGGCAAGGCATACGGATCCCTCAATCTGCTTAGGAGGAACGTCTTCACCAAGCTGAGAGTTAGTGCGAAGCTCAATCTGTATAAAAGCAGAGTCGTCGCTGTCATCAGCTACGCATCGCCCTATTGAATAGTTTCATTAAATAGTTTCATATTGGTTATGCTCTAAACAATGACACGACAGTCAAACCCTTGCAAGTGCAGTGTGTGTAAATGGAACATCAAAGACAATGATAAATCGGCAATATCAAGCGAGAAGTGTGAGCTTTGGTTCCGTGGTCCATGTGTATCTCTATCAGTTGACGATGTGGACTGGCTTGGAGCAAGGAAAAACTGCAAATGGATTTGTGATACCTGTGATAGTGATCAGCTCTTCCCATCCGAAGCTAAGTTGACAAAGACCTTAGATGAGAATAAAATTGCTGACAAAGTTGCTGTTGCCTTGTCTGCTAAAATCGGTAATGAAATACCGAAAATTATTGAGCTAGCATTGCCTAATCATATCAAGGACAATTTCGAAAAAGTTTTCAACGAGACTTTGCCATCTTTTCGTGATGCTGTCCTAACGAATAAGAAATTTAGGGGGCACAAAACGGCTAATGAGCCAATGCAGTTTCTGATTAAAGGTCTGCCCGAAAATGCAAATTCTTATAACAAACTTATAGAGTCTGACAGGAAGCTTCTTAACGAGGTTATCACTTTTATGGGTCTAAAATCAGACGGAAATATTGTGCAAGCAAGACGCCTTGGAAAGTTCAAAAACCCTGCTAACAATGAAAGACGCCTTTTTAGACCAATTCTGATTACAACAAACAGTCCACATTTCACGGAAAATTGTTTGGCACGCAGCCATTATCTAAAAAATTTTCGCATTCCAGTGAATATCAAAAAGTTCTTGACGCAATCCGATCGAGAATTGGAAAAGAGAATTCTGTCAAATAGATTTCAGATGATCGGTGAAGGCAAAAGTAAAAAGGATTTTCGAATCAGAAATTTACAACTTTTCTATCAGGGAAACCTGGTGAACTTGAATGAATCGGTAAATTGACTAACAACGAATGCTAATTGTCTACTTGTAAATTGCCAATCTATCAATTGTCTTGAAAAACGATTAATATTGCTGAAAGTAGTGCAGGTGGAAAAAATTAGCTTAAAATTGCTTACAGAAACTTTGCTCGATAACCAGATTACAGATTCTGAAATATTTCCTGGTGGATCACACACTGTTATTTCACGCTTAGACAGAAAAAAAAGATGGACATGGCGGAGTTTTAATAGCAGCATCGTCTGCTATGTCCCATCTAGTATTTGATTTATCAGAAGACAGTTACCCCTTTTTAGCTGCTTGTGCAGTTGTCAAAATAGAAAAAGCTGTTTTCCTTATTGTAGTGTACAGACCGCCAACATCTTCGAAATTCTTCTTTAGCAATCATATTTTGATGGAATCGATTTCATTTTATATCAACAATTTTAATACATTCTGCCTTAAACGTGGTCTGAATTCGAATTTCGAGCTCTATGTTGTAGGTGATTTTAACATGCCCAAGGTAGCTTGGGCATGTCTCTCCTCGTCTAGTTCTTCAGATAATGTTTTATTGGATTTTTTCACGGACTTAGGTCTAAATCAAATAATTAATGAGGCTGCGCACATTCGTGGGAACTGCCTAGATCTCATTTTCACTTCTCTAGAGTCAATTCCATTCCATCTCCCAAAAGAGCATTTCTCAGATCACTTTCCAATAATTTTCCAAGTTCCACTCATCAATAATTACAGAAGTATACGCATCTCTACTTACTCGAAATCATCTTTCAGTATTCAAGCGTTCAATCAAGAGCTTTTTTTTGCTGTACGAACTTCTAACTTTCCAAATTAAAGCCTCTGATTTCTTTTCATTATGGTACTATGAGCTGAAAAAATGCGTTCCCGGTTTCGATAGCTAAGAAACGCCGAAAGCGTGTATCAGCTCCGTTTTTCTACTCTTCGCAAACCAAGCATTTGTTAAATAAAAGCGCGACAATCAAGAGAAGGCTGGAAAAAGATTGGACACTATCGGACTCATTGAAAATGAGGGAAAGTCAGACAGAGCTTTCAGAGTCAATTGAACTTGACACGAGTCTTCTTATTGAGAAATGTAATTTGACGAGCAGGAATGACTGTTTCAAGCTACTCAGGAATCTCAAAGAGACTAGCGCTTTTCCGCCTGTGATGAATTACGACGGTGTCAGTTTTTCAACTGACGATAAAAAGGCAAATGCATTCAATGATTTTTTTTAGCTCTGTCTATAGTTGTAAAATTCACAAAAATGTTCCAACAGCTTTAGATTCGAGTATTAAATTACAAGATGTTACGTTTGGAGTTCTGGAAATTGAAAAAATATTGAGCAAATGTGTTGACAGTTCTTCCATGGGCTCAGATCAAGTACCATCTTTCTTGCTTCGTGATGGCTGTCAAGTTTTAGCCCCAGCAGTTATGGAATTATTTCAAAATATTCAAAAGTCCTCGCATTGGCCTAAGGAGTGGAAAACTTCATATATCACACCACTGCACAAAAATGGTTCAACAAGTGACGTTATAAACTATCGTCCGATCAGCTTGCTTCCAAAGCTTTCTATTGTTTTTAAAAAAATGTTCAATTTTTTGTATCTGATAGTTAGGCCGCTAGTCACAAACGCTCAACACGGTTTTATGAAGAAACGCAGCACAACTACTCAACTTATTTCATATTTTGATGTTCTTTACAACAATCCTGACGAAAATTTTCCTTGTGCTAGCGTCTATTTTGATATCAAAAAGGCTTTTGATTCCGCTCCGCATCATAAATTACTAACAAAACTGGCAGCATTTGGGTTTGACGACGCTTTTCTTCATCTTTTTTCGGATTATCTCGAAGATCGACACCAAATTGCACGTCGAGGATCTTGTTTTTCTAGGCCCTCCGTTGTAACATCTGGTGTCCCACAAGGAAGTGTCCTTGGACCACTTCTGTTTATCTTGTACATGAACGATCTTGTTGACCATTTGCAAAACTCCCAAGTTTACTTATATGCCGACGACCTAAAGCTGCTATGCGTTGATTGTTTCGAAGGTCTGCAAATTGACATCAATGGTATTTATGAATGGTCACGCAAAAGTCAACTTGAATTTCATCCAAAAAAGTGTAAAGCGACGAACTTTAAACGCAGCCAATCTCCTTTATTTCTAGGAGAAGCGGAAATTTTTTTCACTAGAGAGATTATGGGTTTGGGAATGCTAGTTACTGAAGATTTCTGTTGGACAACACATGTTAAGACGAAATTTGCGAAATGTAATAAAATTTTTAATTTTTTGAAAAGAAATATACCGTTTCAAGTTTCTATTCTCCGCAAGAAACCGTTGTACCAAACGATGATTTTAGCTGTGCTACTTTACTGCTCCCAAGCTTGGTGTGTTACAACTGGTATTTTGAAAGTGTTAGAAAACTTTCAGCGCAAAGTGTTGCGCTGGGTTATTAGGTCTGAGGATTACAACGAGACACTTTCAAAACTAAATTTGTATCCAATTTGCTATCAAATTGCGCGAGCTGACCTTATTCTACTATGGAAAACTTGGCATGAAACAATGGAGAGTGACTTAAAGCTACATGTCAATAGTACGACACTCAGCTCCCGAGGATCAGTCAAAACCTTTTTTGAACAACCGTTGAACAAAAAAAATAAAAAAAACTGACAACTGTTTTCTTAGTCGAACTATCCACTCCGCCAATTACTTAATTTCTATCAACCTCATTGACTTTAGGTCATCTTTCAATATTTTTTGTAAGAATTTAGATAATTTTCTCATAGCCAAAACACATTCTTTTAAATACTATCGGCCATGTACATAATTTCTTAAATGTCGCTGTGTGGACTGCAGATCTTAATTTGCTACTGTGCTTTGTTAATTTGTACTGTCATGTCTTTCTTTTACTATGTATTCCTCTTGTTGGAATTTACGTCTTTTACTACTACTACTACTACTATTGGTACGCTTCAAGAGGCGACATGAAGTTAGAACTGCTCCATTCTGCCAGCCATTAGTGACTACAAAGAGTGCTTACTCTTTATAGAGGTGCTCCCTATTCCATTACCTCGAAATGCTGGACGTTCTCACTTTGACAAAGAAATGCAATGGAGCATACGATCTCTGTTGGGAGGACTTCATATCTCTGAAGGATGGACTCAGACGAGAAAAAAAAAAAATTCCAAGTTGCAGAAAACCACGATTTGACTCATCTCGCAACGAATTTTTTGCTCGCACAAATCGACTATTATCATTTCTTCCATCTATTGACATTACAAGACCTATTGGGCTGAAACCATCGTTACTTCGAATATTCTGGTGATACTTCACTGAAAACTTTAGCGAAAACAACCTGTGTTCATGGAGAATTGCTTGCAGATGCCGAAACTGTAAACTCAAACTTTTAATTCGGGACGAGAGTCCCCTCAACATGTTGTAAATTCAAATTATTTTTATTATTGTTTTCAGTCTTTTGGTTGATCTAAAGGTGATGTCATACGCCTATCATAAAGATTCCAGGAGTCGCCAGTAGAAAAGCAAATGTTTAGCGTCTGGTATTTTAAATTTTTTCACGTCAGTTTCTTTAAGAGTGTATTATTTCAAGAGAGAAAGTTTTGTTTGGAGGAAATGGTTCCTCAAATGGTCTAATAGGTAAGTAAAGTGGCTGAAAAGATAAACTTTCTCTTGCACGCTTCATATTGTTTTGCAAAGCCTCAGGGTTTCAGGAATCTCATGGTGTCAAGAATCAGCTATTGAAAAGCTGAACGCTAGATGGTATTTTTTGGTGTTCAATTTTGTCACGCTTTGTGTCTGCAAACAATAGTTCCTTTATTTCCAATGATCTTTGCGTTCATTAAGCGGCCGGGCGAGGTCCTAAATTATTCTCTGTGTTTCGACAATTTTGAGAAAAAGTAGACGTATTGGAGTGTACCATATCGGGACGCGCTGCATTCGCATTGCACACATTGTTACTGTTTGATAGCATTTTTTTGGGAATTCGGAGTGTTTATTAGATTAAAATTACTGCAGCACACTGTTTTAAACCATGACCGTGTGTCTGGCATTGAGTCCTAGTTACCAGAGCCAAAGGTGTAAAAGCACTCTTGAGTGAGTTTTTGTATGTTTATTAAGAGAGCAATTTACTACGAAATTCTATTGGTCTTCAATTTTGGCAGTAGTAGTAGTTAAATACTTAAATATACCATTGAAAGATTTTTGACAGTGCTAAAAAAGGCCTTTACAGAAGGTAGAGTTAAAAAAAGATATGATTCAAAGCAACTGTTCTAAGTTACGTTTAACATCTGCAAACGGCACAGCGACATTTGTGGAAGCTGGGGCGAATTTGATTTTTTTTGCAAAGACTATCCAGTATTTTCCCCCACTCGTCGGCAAATGAATAATGTTACACGTTCTATTAGTAAAGTACGTTCAAAATGTCTTATTTAAAAATCAGAATCCGTGCTCACATTTGTGCTCCAGCTTTGTTGTGAAATTCGATATCCACATCAGATGATGGCTTGTTTTTAAAAAGAGGTAGACAGGTGACCCAGATTTCATAATCTTCAATCGTATAACTCTATCTACTCTCTTTGTTTTTTAAATATATAAAAATGACCGTGTACACCATTCGGCAACGATGGATGTAGGTCGGAAAATAAGGGATGATCAGTAGCACTTAGCCGGATGCTGCACTCCAAGCTGTTCCCCTCCAGACAGTGTAAAGATGGCCCAGTCACAAAAATAACTAACAAGTGGAGAGGAAAGCACCAATATATATAGGCTGGGATTTGTTATTCAAATTAAAATCCTGTTGGATCCCAGAATGATAGGAAACAGTTCTTTGAGCAAACTGAAGTTTGTTGTTGGAGTTTCATAATTTTAAACGCTTCAAGACTAGATAATCACGACATTTTACAAGTTGTGTTTGATTTTTTTATCAGGAAATATTGAAATATATCTTGAAGGTCATTAATGCAGTAACAAAACTGATTCATTGGAACACTATGTGAGACCATTAAAACTTCACTTTTTTCTTCTGCCTTGTATATTCCATTAGTCTTTAAACCTGGATACTGGATTAATGATCGAGCCTTTCACTGAAACAAAAATCTATTAAAACTTGATAAATTTCAAAATGGTATCAAAAACAGATCCAATTTCTCACCTACGTTACTGATGATAGAAACAGTATGTTAACACCCTCAAACTGAAGTCCACTCATACTGTGGTTGTGGATGTTTGCACTATTTTTGTGCAACCGAGGCGTATGCAATGTTTTCAACTTTTGAGATTTTTCGCACATTTTAATCAAGCGACTATCAGCTTGTTGCAGTTTGCTGAACAATTATGTGTGGGACACTTTGCCGAAATGTTTAGCAAAGTTTATAGGGAGCGAAATGCGTTATGACGTTGTTAATCCAGTCTTTCGTTCACCAGTTTGAGTTGGGTGATCTCATTTGTGATATCATAATTTTTTGTCACCACTTTTTGTGGGTGGTAATATAAGAACGCTCCGGTCCTTCGGTATTTCACTGAAAACATTTAACATTCTTTGTTTATGCGAAATCTGGCTTGAAATTAGTTTTAAAGATGGGGAACTTTTCTTACCTGATTATCATTTGGTTAGAAGCAAAAGAGATCATGGACAACATGGAGGAGTTCTCATTGGACTTTGCTCTTCAATTTACTTCGAAGAAATTACATTCCCTGAGAACAAGAACGTCAGCGGCTGCGAAACCTCTTTTATTAATCATTGTGTCTGTAATCCTCCACGCAACTAAAATTACCTCTGGCCCTCCGCCCTCTTTCGTTCTCTTCTTAGCACACTTTCTTCTATGCTTCCCATGGTTCTCATTATCCTTGCTGGGGACATTAGTTATCAACAGTCAACTGGGACGAAATGTCGAGAATCAACTCTTGTGAGCAAGTGTGTGTTGATATCTTTCTAGATTTCAATCTCACTCAATTAAACAAGACAAACGATCGCATTCTTGATGTATGCTTATCAGATAGCCCATCACTTATCGTATCAGTCAGCACATATCCGTCACCAATCTTGGATGACAGACAATGTCAGATCACGAATCGCTCTTTATCCACACCTTGATGTCCAATGAATCACACAGAAGGACACCAATGAATCACACAGTAGATGCCTCTTTAATTTCAAGAAAATGGAAAAAGAGGGTATTCTAAAAGCACTGACAGAAGATCCATTCATTCCATACTGCTGGACAAACCCTGCGCTGATGGTTCAACATTGGCACGAATGGTTAGAATCCAAATTGGACACATTTGTTCCTAGAAAAATTGCACAATGATCATCACTGCCTCAATGGATTACTGCAACCATTTCCAACGTCACCAGGAGGCTCAAAACCGCGGAAACCCGAGCTGAAAAAAGCTTAATAACCGAAAAGCTGAAATACAAATTTGCGCAGCTGAAACCTGATATGGAGCGCATGTCTGAGGAGGATCTATCTGAATATCAAGACAATCTTTTTTCTGGACGTTCTACAGAGAAAATCTTCAAACATCTGAAGCGAGTCAAAGGGGCACTTGATCTACCGCTTGTAATGAAATAAGCATACCAGAAAGCCAGAACAGCGCTAGAAAAAGCCAACATGTTCAATGAGTACTTCATCTCAGTGTACAACCCTAGAGGCACATGCGAAAGTGAGAACCTCCAACATTCACTCGTTTGTGACTTTGACACAGGTCCTGAGAAACTATGCGTAATACTAAGAGAGCTCAACATCACTAAGGCAACGGGTTATGACGGCATTCCCCCATGTTTCTTGGGAGTTTGCGCGGAAGGGTTAGCCAATTCCATGTCCTCCATCTTCAGAAAAGCAAAAGAGACCGACAAATTCCCTTCATGCTGGAAACTCTTTTGCATTAAGCCATTGCACATGAAAGGAGCCAAAGACAAGGTCGCTAACTACCTGTTGCTTTGTTATCTTGTGTCAGCAAATTTTTCGTGAAATGCATTTACAACAAACTACTCGAAATTGTTGAACCCCACATCTCCGAGTGTGTTCGGATTTCGCGGAGGCAGATCATCTGTACTCCAGCTTCTGGTCTCTCTGAACAAAATCGCAGAGAGCAAGGACAGCTCGAAGGCAATTCATGCTGTCTCTTTAGAACTGAAAAAAGCCTTCGACAAAGTGGATCATTCCATTCTAGTAGCAAAACTTCAAGCTCTAGGAGTCAGTTCTCGATTGCTCAAAATAATCGAAAGCTACTTACATGATCGAAGACCAGTTTTTCAAATCGACGATGCCAAGTCATCAGAAAGTGGTGTACCCCAAGGCTGTAGATTAGGACCGCCGCTCTTCTTCTTGGTGTACATAAACGATCTTCCCGAAGCTATCAATGATTTGTTCGTGATGGTTCCTCATGGCAGACGACAGCAAGCTCTTAGCCAGCGGTGCGTCCCTTCAACGATCCTTGGCAAACCTGGAGAATTGGTCACTGGCCAACAAAATGGAGTTGCACCCAAGTAAACCAAGATATTGATATTCTCGGGGCTGCAACCCGAATACAAGCTCTGCAACGAGTCAAACGGCGCGATTAATAGTCACCGGGCCTTGGGCCTCATAGTTTCGTCAAATCTGTCATGGTCAGAAAACATATCGAGAAGGCCTGGCAAGGCATACGGATCCCTCAATCTGCTTAGGAGGAACGTCTTCACCAAGCTGAGTGTTAGTGCGAAGCTCAATCTGTATAAAAGCAGAGTCGTCGCTGTCATCAGCTACGCATCGCCCTATTGAATAGTTTCATTAAATAGTTTCATATTGGTTATGCTCTAAACAATGACACGACAGTCAAACCCTTGCAAGTGCAGTGTGTGTAAATGGAACATCAAAGACAATGATAAATCGGCAATATCATGCGAGAAGTGTGAGCTTTGGTTCCGTGGTCCATGTGTATCTCTATCGGTTGACGATGTGGACTGGCTTGGAGCAAGGAAAAACTGCAAATGGATTTGTGATACCTGCGATAGTGATCAGCTCTTCCCATCCGAAGCTAAGTTGACAAAGACCTTAGATGAGAATAAAATTGCTGACAAAGTTGCTGTTGCCTTGTCTGCTAAAATCGGTACTGAAATACCGAAAATTATTGAGCTAGCATTGCCTAATCATATCAAGGACAATTTCGAAAAAGTTTTCAACGAGATTTTGCCATCTTTTCGTGATGCTGTCCTAACGAATAAGAAATTTAGGGGGCACAAAACGGCTAATGAGCCAATGCAGTTTCTGATTAACGGTCTGCCCGAAAATGCAAATTCTTATAACAAACTTATAGAGTCTGACAGGAAGCTTCTTAACGAGGTTATCACTTTTATGGGTCTAAAATCAGACGGAAATATTGTGCAAGCAAGACGCCTTGGAAAGTTCAAAAACCCTGCTAACAATGAAAGACGCCTTTTTAGACCAATTCTGATTACAACAAACAGTCCACATTTCACGGAAAATTGTTTTGCACGCAGCCATTATCTAAAAAATTTTCGCATTCCAGTGAATATCAAAAAGTTCTTGACGCAATCCGATCGAGAATTGGAAAAGAGAATTCTGTCAAATAGATTTCAGATGATCGGTGAAGGCAAAAGTAAAAAGGATTTTCGAATCAGAAATTTACAACTTTTCTATCAGGGAAACCTGGTGAACTTGAATGAATCGGTAAATTGACTAACAACGAATGCTAATTGTCTACTTGTAAATTGCCAATCTATCAATTGTCTTGAAAAACGATTAATATTGCTGAAAGTAGTGCAGGTGGAAAAAATTAGCTTAAAATTGCTTACAGAAACTTTGCTCGATAACCAGATTACAGATTCTGAAATATTTCCTGGTGGATCACACACTGTTATTTCACGCTTAGACAGAAAAAAAAGATGGACATGGCGGAGTTTTAATAGCAGCATCGTCTGCTATGTCCCATCTAGTATTTGATTTATCAGAAGACAGTTACCCCTTTTTAGCTGCTTGTGCAGTTGTCAAAATAGAAAAAGCTGTTTTCTTTATTGTAGTGTACAGACCGCCAACATCTTCGAAATTCTTCTTTAGCAATCATATTTTGATGGAATCGATTTCATTTTATATCAACAATTTTAATACATTCTGCCTTAAACGTGGTCTGAATTCGAATTTCGAGCTCTATGTTGTAGGTGATTTTAACATGCCCAAGGTAGCTTGGGCATGTCTCTCCTCGTCTAGTTCTTCAGATAATGTTTTATTGGATTTTTTCACGGACTTAGGTCTAAATCAAATAATTAATGAGGCTCTGCACATTCGTGGGATCTGCCTAGATCTCATTTTCACTTCTCTAGAGTCAATTCCATTCCATCTCCCAAAAGAGCATTTCTCAGATCACTTTCCAATAATTTTCCAAGTTCCACTCATCAATAATTACAGAAGTATACGCATCTCTACTTACTCGAAATCATCTTTCAGTATTCAAGCGTTCAATCAAGAGCTTTTTTTGCTGTACGAACTTCTAACTTTCCAAATTAAAGCCTCTGATTTCTTTTCATTATGGTACTATGAGCTGAAAAAATGCATTCCCGGTTTCGATAGCTAAAAAACGCCGAAAGCGTGTATCAGCTCCGTTTTTCTACTCTTCGCAAACCATGCATTTGTTAAATAAAAGCGCGACAATCAAGAGAAGGCTGGAAAAAGATTGGACACTATCGGACTCATTGAAAATGAGGGAAAGTCAGACAGAGCTTTCAGAGTCAATTGAACTTGACACGAGTCTTCTTATTGAGAAATGTAATTTGACGAGCAGGAATGACTGTTTCAAGCTACTCAGGAATCTCAAAGAGACTAGCGCTTTTCCGCCTGTGATGAATTACGACGGTGTCAGTTTTTCAACTGACGATAAAAAGGCAAATGCATTCAATGATTTTTTTAGCTCTGTCTATAGTTGTAAAATTCACAAAAATGTTCCAACAGCTTTAGATTCGAGTATTAAATTACAAGATGTTACGTTTGGAGTTCTGGAAATTGAAAAAATATTGAGCAAATGTGTTGACAGTTCTTCCATGGGCTCAGATCAAGTACCATCTTTCTTGCTTCGTGATGGCTGTCAAGTTTTAGCCCCAGCAGTTATGGAATTATTTCAAAATATTCAAAAGTCCTCGCATTGGCCTAAGGAGTGGAAAACTTCATATATCACACCACTGCACAAAAATGGTTCAACAAGTGACGTTATAAACTATCGTCCGATCAGCTTGCTTCCAAAGCTTTCTATTGTTTTTAAAAAAATGTTCAATTTTTTGTATCTGATAGTTAGGCCGCTAGTCACAAACGCTCAGCACGGTTTTATGAAGAAACGCAGCACAACTACTCAACTTATTTCATATTTTGATGTTCTTTACAACAATCCTGACGAAAATTTTCCTTGTGCTAGCGTCTATTTTGATATCAAAAAGGCTTTTGATTCCGCTCCGCATCATAAATTACTAACAAAACTGGCAGCATTTGGGTTTGACGACGCTTTTCTTCATCTTTTTTCGGATTATCTCGAAGATCGACACCAAATTGTCCGTCGAGGATCTTGTTTTTCTAGGCCCTCCGTTGTAACATCTGGTGTCCCACAAGGAAGTGTCCATGGACCACTTCTGTTTATCTTGTACATGAACGATCTTGTTGACCATTTGCAAAACTCCCAAGTTTACTTATATGCCGACGACCTAAAGCTGCTATGCGTTGATTGTTTCGAAGGTCTGCAAATTGACATCAATGGTATTTATGAATGGTCACGCAAAAGTCAACTTGAATTTCATCCAAAAAAGTGTAAAGCGATGAACTTTAAACGCAGCCAATCTCCTTTATTTCTAGGAGAAGCGGAAATTCTTTTCACTAGAGAGATTATGGTTTGGGAATGCTAGTTACTGAAGATTTCTATTGGACAACACATGTTAAGACGAAATTTGCGAAATGTAATAAAATTTTTAATTTTTTGAAAAGAAATATACCGTTTCAAGTTTCTATTCTCCGCAAGAAACCGTTGTACCAAACAATGATTTTAGCTGTGCTACTTTACTGCTCCCAAGCTTGGTGTGTTACAACTGGTATTTTGAAAGTGTTAGAAAACTTTCAGCGCAAAGTGTTGCGCTGGGTTATTAGGTCTGAGGATTACAACGAGACACTTTCAAAACTAAATTTGTATCCAATTTGCTATCAAATTGCGCGAGCTGACCTTATTCTACTATGGTAAACTTGGCATGAAACAATGGAGAGTGACTTAAAGCTACATGTCAATAGTACGACACTCAGCTCCCGAGGATCAGTCAAAACCTTTTTTGAACAACCGTTGAACAAAAAAATCCAAACTGACAACTGTTTTCTTAGTCGAACTATCCACTTCGCCAATTACTTAATTTCTATCAACCTCATTGACTTTAGGTCATCTTTCAATATTTTTTGTAAGAATTTAGATAATTTTCTCATAGCCAAAACACATTCTTTTAATTACTGTCGGCCATGTACATAATTTCTTAAATGTCGCTGTGTGGACTGCAGATCTTAATTTGCTACTGTGCTTTGTTAATTTGTACTGTCATGTCTTTCTTTTACTATGTATTCCTCTTGTTGGAATTTACGTCTTTTACTACTACTACTACTATTGGTACGCTTCAAGAGGCGACATGAAGTTAGAACTGCTCCATTCTGCCAACCATTAGTGACTACAAAGAGTGCTTACTCTTTATAGAGGTGCTCCCTATTCCATTACCTCGAAATGCTGGACGTTCTCACTTTGACAAAGAAATGCAATGGAGCATACGATCTCTGTTGGGAGGACTTCATATCTCTGAAGGATGGACTCAGACGAGAAAAAAAAAAATTCCAAGTTGCAGAAAACCACGATTTGACTCATCTCGCAACGAATTTTTTGCTCGCACAAATCGACTATTATCATTTCTTCCATCTATTGACATTACAAGACCTATTGGGCTGAAACCATCGTTACTTCGAATATTCTGGTGATACTTCACTGAAAACTTTAGCGAAAACAACCTGTGTTCATGGAGAATTGCTTGCAGATGCCGAAACTGTAAACTCAAACTTTTAATTCGGGACGAGAGTCCCCTCAACATGTTGTAAATTCAAATTATTTTTATTATTGTTTTCAGTCTTTTGGTTGATCTAAAGGTGATGTCATACGCCTATCATAAAGATTCCAGGAGTCGCCAGTAGAAAAGCAAATGTTTAGCGTCTGGTATTTTAAATTTTTTCACGTCAGTTTCTTTAAGAGTGTATTATTTCAAGAGAGAAAGTTTTGTTTGGAGGAAATGGTTCCTCAAATGGTCTAATAGGTAAGTAAAGTGGCTGAAAAGATAAACTTTCTCTTGCACGCTTCATATTGTTTTGCAAAGCCTCAGGGTTTCAGGAATCTCATGGTGTCAAGAATCAGCTATTGAAAAGCTGAACGCTAGTTGGAATTTTTTGGTGTTCAATTTTGTCACGCTTTGTGTCTGCAAACAATAGTTCCTTTATTTCCAATGATCTTTGCGTTCATTAAGCGGCCGGGCGAGGTCCTAAATTATTCTCTGTGTTTCGACAATTTTGAGAAAAAGTAGACGTATTGGAGTGTACCATATCGGGACGCGCTGCATTCGCATTGCACACATTGTTATTGTTTGATAGCATTTTTTTGGGAATTCGGAGTGTTTATTAGATTTAAATTACTGCAGCACACTGTTTTAAACCATGACCGTGTGTCTGGCATTGAGTCCTAGTTACCAGAGCCAAAGGTGTAAAAGCACTCTTGAGTGAGTTTTTGTATGTTTATTAAGAGAGCAATTTACTACGAAATTCTATTGGTCTTCAATTTTGGCAGTAGTAGTAGTTAAATACTTAAATATACCATTGAAAGATATTTGACAGTGCTAAAAAAGGCCTTTACAGAAGGTAGAGGTAAAAAAAGATATGATTCAAAGCAACTGTTCTAAGATACGTTTAACATCTGCAAACGGCACAGCGACATTTGTGGAAGCTGGGGCGAATTTGATTTTTTTTGCAAAGACTATCCAGTATTTTCCCCCACTCGTCGGCAAATGAATAATGTTACACGTTCTATTAGTAAAGTACGTTCAAAATGTCTTATTTAAAAATCAGAATCCGTGCTCACATTTGTGCTCCAGCTTTGTTGTGAAATTCGATATCCACATCAGATGATGGCTTGTTTTTAAAAAGAGGTAGACAGGTGACCCAGATTTCATAATCTTCAATTGTATAACTCTATCTACTCTCTTTGTTTTTTAAATATATAAAAATGACCGTGTACACCATTCGGCAACGATGGATGTAGGTCGGAAAATAAGGGATGATCAGTAGCACTTAGCCGGATGCTGCACTCCAAGCTGTTCCCCTCCAGACAGTGTAAAGATGGCCCAGTCACAAAAATAACTAACAAGTGGAGAGGAAAGCACCAATATATATAGGCTGGGATTTGTTATTCAAATTAAAATCCTGTTGGATCCCAGAATGATAGGAAACAGTTCTTTGAGCAAACTGAAGTTTGTTGTTGGAGTTTCATAATTTTAAACGCTTCAAGACTAGATAATCACGACATTTTACAAGTTGTGTTTGATTTTTTTATCAGGAAATATTGAAATATATCTTGAAGGTCATTAATGCAGTAACAAAACTGATTCATTGGAACACTATGTGAGACCATTAAAACTTCACTTTTTTCTTCTGCCTTGTATATTCCATTAGTCTTTAAACCTGGATACTGGATTAATGATCGAGCCTTTCACTGAAACAAAAATCTATTAAAACTTGATAAATTTCAAAATGGTATCAAAAACAGATCCAATTTCTCACCTACGTTACTGATGATAGAAACAGTATGTTAACACCCTCAAACTGAAGTCCACTCATACTGTGGTTGTGGATGTTTGCACTATTTTTGTGCAACCGAGGCGTATGCAATGTTTTCAACTTTTGAGGTTTTTCGCACATTTTAATCAAGCGACTATCAGCTTGTTGCAGTTTGCTGAACAATTATGTGTGGGACACTTTGCCGAAATGTTTAGCAAAGTTTATAGGGAGCGAAATGCGTTATGACGTTGATAATCCAGTCTTTCGTTCACCAGTTTGAGTTGGGTGATCTCATTTGTGATATCATAATTTTTTGTCACCACTTTTTGTGGGTGGTAATATAAGAACGCTCCGGTCCTTCAGTATTTCACTGAAAACATTTAACATTCTTTGTTTATGCGAAATCTGGCTTGAAATTAGTTTTAAAGATGGGGAACTTTTCTTACCTGATTATCATTTGGTTAGAAGCAAAAGAGATCATGGACAACATGGAGAAGTTCTCATTGGACTTTGCTCTTCAATTTACTTCGAAGAAATTACATTCCCTGAGAACAAGAACGTCAGCGGCTGCGAAACCTCTTTTATTAATCATTGTGTCTGTAATCCTCCACGCAACTAAAATTACCTCTGGCCCTCCGCCCTCTTTCGTTCTCTTCTTAGCACACTTTCTTCTATGCTTCCCATGGTTCTCATTATCCTTGCTGGGGACATTAGTTATCAACAGTCAACTGGGACGAAATGTCGAGAATCAACTCTTGTGAGCAAGTGTGTGTTGATATCTTTCTAGATTTCAATCTCACTCAATTAAACAAGACAAACGATCGCATTCTTGATGTATGCTTATCAGATAGCCCATCACTTATCGTATCAGTCAGCACATATCCGTCACCAATCTTGGATGACAGACAATGTCAGATCACGAATCGCTCTTTATCCACACCTTGATGTCCAATGAATCACACAGAAGGACACCAATGAATCACACAGTAGATGCCTCTTTAATTTCAAGAAAATGGAAAAAGAGGGTATTCTAAAAGCACTGACAGAAGATCCATTCATTCCATACTGCTGGACAAACCCTGCGCTGATGGTTCAACATTGGCACGAATGGTTAGAATCCAAATTGGACACATTTGTTCCTAGAAAAATTGCACAATGATCATCACTGCCTCAATGGATTACTGCAACCATTTCCAACGTCACCAGGAGGCTCAAAACCGCAGAAACCCGAGCTGAAAAAAGCTTAATAACCGAAAATCTGAAATACAAATTTGCGCAGCTGAAACCTGATATGGAGCGCATGTCTGAGGAGGATCTATCTGAATATCAAGACAATCTTTTTTCTGGACGTTCTACAGAGAAAATCTTCAAACATCTGAAGCGAGTCAAAGGGGCACTTGTTCTACCGCCTGTAATGAAATAAGCATACCAGAAAGCCAGAACAGCTCTAGAAAAAGCCAACATGTTCAATGAGTACTTCATCTCAGTGTACAACCCTAGAGGCACATGCGAAAGTGAGAACCTCCAACATTCACTCGTTTGTGACTTTGACACAGGTCCTGAGAAACTATGCGTAATACTAAGAGAGCTCAACATCACTAAGGCAACGGGTTATGACGGCATTCCCCCATGTTTCTTGGGAGTTTGCGCGGAAGGGTTAGCCAATTCCATGTCCTCCATCTTCAGAAAAGCAAAAGAGACCGACAAATTCCCTTCATGCTGGAAACTCTTTTGCATTAAGCCATTGCACACGAAAGGAGCCAAAGACAAGGTCGCTAACTACCTGTTGCTTTGTTATCTTGTGTCAGCAAATTTTTCGTGAAATGCATTTACAACAAACTACTCGAAATTGTTGAACCCCACATCTCCGAGTGTGTTCGAATTTCGCGGAGGCAGATCATCTGTACTCCAGCTTCTGGTCTCTCTGAACAAAATCGCAGAGAGCAAGGACAGCTCGAAGGCAATTCATGCTGTCTCTTTAGAACTGAAAAAAGCCTTCGACAAAGTGGATCATTCCATTCTAGTAGCAAAACTTCAAGCTCTAGGAGTCAGTTCTCGATTGCTCAAAATAATCGAAAGCTACTTACATGATCGAAGACCAGTTTTTCAAATCGACGATGCCAAGTCATCAGAAAGTGGTGTACCCCAAGGCTGTAGATTAGGACCGCCGCTCTTCTTCTTGGTGTACATAAACGATCTTCCCGAAGCTATCAATGATTTGTTCGTGATGGTTCCTCATGGCAGACGACAGCAAGCTCTTAGCCAGCGGTGCGTCCCTTCAACGATCCTTGGCAAACCTGGAGAATTGGTCACTGGCCAACAAAATGGAGTTGCACCCAAGTAAACCAAGATATTGATAGTCTCGGGGCTGCAACCCGAATACAAGCTCTGCAACGAGTCAAACGGCGCGATTAATAGTCACCGGGCCTTGGGCCTCATAGTTTCGTCAAATCTGTCATGGTCAGAAAACATATCGAGAAGGCCTGGCAAGGCATACGGATCCCTCAATCTGCTTAGGAGGAACGTCTTCACCAAGCTGAGAGTTAGTGCGAAGCTCAATCTGTATAAAAGCAGAGTCGTCGCTGTCATCAGCTACGCATCGCCCTATTGAATAGTTTCATTAAATAGTTTCATATTGGTTATGCTCTAAACAATGACACGACAGTCAAACCCTTGCAAGTGCAGTGTGTGTAAATGGAACATCAAAGACAATGATAAATCGGCAATATCATGCGAGAAGTGTGAGCTTTGGTTCCGTGGTCCATGTGTATCTCTATCAGTTGACGATGTGGACTGGCTTGGAGCAAGGAAAAACTGCAAATGGATTTGTGATACCTGTGATAGTGATCAGCTCTTCCCATCCGAAGCTAAGTTGACAAAGACCTTAGATGAGAATAAAATTGCTGACAAAGTTGCTGTTGCCTTGTCTGCTAAAATCGGTACTGAAATACCGAAAATTATTGAGCTAGCATTGCCTAATCATATCAAGGACAATTTCGAAAAAGTTTTCAACGAGACTTTGCCATCTTTTCGTGATGCTGTCCTAACGAATAAGAAATTTAGGGGGCACAAAACGGCTAATGAGCCAATGCAGTTTCTGATTAACGGTCTGCCCGAAAATGCAAATTCTTATAACAAACTTATAGAGTCTGACAGGAAGCTTCTTAACGAGGTTATCACTTTTATGGGTCTAAAATCAGACGGAAATATTGTGCAAGCAAGACGCCTTGGAAAGTTCAAAAACCCTGCTAACAATGAAAGACGCCTTTTTAGACCAATTCTGATTACAACAAACAGTCCACATTTCACGGAAAATTGTTTTGCACGCAGCCATTATCTAAAAAATTTTCGCATTCCAGTGAATATCAAAAAGTTCTTGACGCAATCCGATCGAGAATTGGAAAAGAGAATTCTGTCAAATAGATTTCAGATGATCGGTGAAGGCAAAAGTAAAAAGGATTTTCGAATCAGAAATTTACAACTTTTCTATCAGGAAAACCTGGTGAACTTGAATGAATCGGTAAATTGACTAACAACGAATGCTAATTGTCTACTTGTAAATTGCCAATCTATCAATTGTCTTGAAAAACGATTAATATTGCTGAAAGTAGTGCAGGTGGAAAAAATTAGCTTAAAATTGCTTACAGAAACTTTGCTCGATAACCAGATTACAGATTCTGAAATATTCCCTGGTGGATCACACACTGTTATTTCACGCTTAGACAGAAAAAAAAGATGGACATGGCGGAGTTTTAATAGCAGCATCGTCTGCTATGTCCCATCTAGTATTTGATTTATCAGAAGACAGTTACCCCTTTTTAGCTGCTTGTGCAGTTGTCAAAATAGAAAAAGCTGTTTTCTTTATTGTAGTGTACAGACCGCCAACATCTTCGAAATTCTTCTTTAGCAATCATATTTTGATGGAATCGATTTCATTTTATATCAACAATTTTAATACATTCTGCCTTAAACGTGGTCTGAATTCGAATTTCGAGCTCTATGTTGTAGGTGATTTTAACATGCCCAAGGTAGCTTGGGCATGTCTCTCCTCGTCTAGTTCTTCAGATAATGTTTTATTGGATTTTTTCACGGACTTAGGTCTAAATCAAATAATTAATGAGGCTGCGCACATTCGTGGGAACTGCCTAGATCTCATTTTCACTTCTCTAGAGTCAATTCCATTCCATCTCCCAAAAGAGCATTTCTCAGATCACTTTCCAATAATTTTCCAAGTTCCACTCATCAATAATTACAGAAGTATACGCATCTCTACTTACTCGAAATCATCTTTCAGTATTCAAGCGTTTAATCAAGAGCTTTTTTTGCTGTACGAACTTCTAACTTTCCAAATTAAAGCCTCTGATTTCTTTTCATTATGATACTATGAGCTGAAAAAATGCGTTCCCGGTTTCGATAGCTAAGAAACGCCGAAAGCGTGTATCAGCTCCGTTTTTCTACTCTTCGCAAACCATGCATTTGTTAAATAAAAGCGCGACAATCAAGAGAAGGCTGGAAAAAGATTGGACACTATCGGACTCATTGAAAATGAGGGAAAGTCAGACAGAGCTTTCAGAGTCAATTGAACTTGGCACGAGTCTTCTTATTGAGAAATGTAATTTGACGAGCAGGAATGACTGTTTCAAGCTACTCAGGAATCTCAAAGAGACTAGCGCTTTTCCGCCTGTGATGAATTACGACGGTGTCAGTTTTTCAACTGACGATAAAAAGGCAAATGCATTCAATGATTTTTTTAGCTCTGTCTATGGTTGTAAAATTCACAAAAATGTTCCAACAGCTTTAGATTCGAGTATTGAATTACAAGATGTTACGTTTGGAGTTCTGGAAATTCAAAAAATATTGAGCAAATGTGTTGACAGTTCTTCCATGGGCTCAGATCAAGTACCATCTTTCTTGCTTCGTGATGGCTGTCAAGTTTTAGCCCCAGCAGTTATGGAATTATTTCAAAATATTCAAAAGTCCTCGCATTGGCCTAAGGAGTGGAAAACTTCATATATCACACCACTGCACAAAAATGGTTCAACAAGTGACGTTATAAACTATCGTCCGATCAGCTTGCTTCCAAAGCTTTCTATTGTTTTTAAAAAAATGTTCAATTTTTTGTATCTGATAGTTAGGCCGCTAGTCACAAACGCTCAGCACGGTTTTATGAAGAAACGCAGCACAACTACTCAACTTATTTCATATTTTGATGTTCTTTACAACAATCCTGACGAAAATTTTCCTTGTGCTAGCGTCTATTTTGATATCAAAAAGGCTTTTGATTCCGCTCCGCATCATAAATTACTAACAAAACTGGCAGCATTTGGGTTTGACGACGCTTTTCTTCATCTTTTTTCGGATTATCTCGAAGATCGACACCAAATTGTCCGTCGAGGATCTTGTTTTTCTAGGCCCTCCGTTGTAACATCTGGTGTCCCACAAGGAAGTGTCCTTGAACCACTTCTGTTTATCTTGTACATGAACGATCTTGTTGACCATTTGCAAAACTCCCAAGTTTACTTATATGCCGACGACCTAAAGCTGCTATGCGTTGATTGTTTCGAAGGTCTGCAAATTGACATCAATGGTATTTATGAATGGTCACGCAAAAGTCAACTTGAATTTCATCCAAAAAAGTGTAAAGCGATGAACTTTAAACGCAGCCAATCTCCTTTATTTCTAGGAGAAGCGGAAATTCTTTTCACTAGAGAGATTATGGGTTTGGGAATGCTAGTTACTGAAGATTTCTGTTGGACAACACATGTTAAGATGAAATTTGCGAAATGTAATAAAATTTTTAATTTTTTGAAAAGAAATATACCGTTTCAAGTTTCTATTCTCCGCAAGAAACCGTTGTACCAAACGATGATTTTAGCTGTGCTACTTTACTGCTCCCAAGCTTGGTGTGTTACAGCTGGTATTTTGAAAGTGTTAGAAAACTTTCAGCGCAAAGTGTTGCGCTGGGTTATTAGGTCTGAGGATTACAACGAGACACTTTCAAAACTAAATTTGTATCCAATTTGCTATCAAATTGCGCGAGCTGACCTTATTCTACTATGGAAAACTTGGCATGAAACAATGGAGAGTGACTTAAAGCTACATGTCAATAGTACGACACTCAGCTCCCGAGGATCAGTCAAAACCTTTTTTGAACAACCGTTGAACAAAAAAATCCAAACTGACAACTGTTTTCTTAGTCGAACTATCCACTCCGCCAATTACTTAATTTCTATCAACCTCATTGACTTTAGGTCATCTTTCAAAATTTTTTGCAAGAATTTAGATAATTTTCTCATAGCCAAAACACATTCTTTTAATTACTATCGGCCATGTACATAATTTCTTAAATGTCGCTGTGTGGACTGCAGATCTTAATTTGCTACTGTGCTTTGTTAATTTGTACTGTCATGTCTTTCTTTTACTATGTATTCCTTTTGTTGGAATTTACGTCTCTTACTACTACTACTACTACTACTACTACTACTACTACTACTATTGGTACGCTTCAAGAGGCGACATGAAGTTAGAACTGCTCCATTCTGCCAACCATTAGTGACTACAAAGAGTGCTTACTCTTTATAGAGGTGCTCCTATTCCATTACCTCGAAATGCTGGACGTTCTCACTTTGACAAAGAAATGCAATGGAGCATACGATCTCTGTTGGGAGGACTTCATATCTCTGAAGGATGGACTCAGACGAGAAAAAAAGAAAAATTCCAAGTTGCAGAAAACCACGATTTGACTCATCTCGCAACGAATTTTTTGTTCGCACAAATCGACTATTATCATTTCTTCCATCTATTGACATTACAAGACCTATTGGGCTGAAACCATCGTTACTTCGAATATTCTGGTGATACTTCACTGAAAACTTTAGCGAAAACAACCTGTGTTCATGGAGAATTGCTTGCGGATGCCGAAACTGTAAACTCAAACTTTTAATTCGGGACGAGAGTCCCCTCAACATGTTGTAAATTCAAATTATTTTTATTATTGTTTTCAGTCTTTTGGTTGATCTAAAGGTGATGTCATACGCCTATCATAAAGATTCCAGGAGTCGCCAGTAGAAAACCAAATGTTTTTTGTCTGGTATTTTAATTTTTTCACGTCAGTTTCTTTAAGAGTGTATTATTTCAAGAGAGAAAATTTTGTTTGGAGGAAATGGTTCCTCAAATGGTCTAATAGGTAAGTAAAGTGGCTGAAAAGATAAACTTTCTCTTGCACGCTTCATATTGTTTTGCAAAGCCTCAGGGTTTCAGGAATCTCATGGTGTCAAGAATCAGCTATTGAAAAGCTGAACGCTAGTTGGAATTTTTTGGTGTTCAATTTTGTCACGCTTTGTGTCTGCAAACAATAGTTCCTTTATTTCCAATGATCTTTGCGTTCATTAAGCGGCCGGGCGAGGTCCTAAATTATTCTCTGTGTTTCGACAATTTTGAGAAAAAGTAGACGTTTTGGAGTGTACCATATCGGGACGCGCTGCATTCGCATTGCACACATTGTTTTTGTTTGATAGCATTTTTTTGGGAATTCGGAGTGTTTATTAGATTTAAATTACTGCAGCACACTGTTTTAAACCATGACCGTGTGTCTGGCATTGAGTCCTAGTTACCAGAGCCAAAGGTGTAAAAGCACTCTTGAGTGAGTTTTTGTATGTTTATTAAGAGAGCAATTTACTACGAAATTCTATTGGTCTTCAATTTTGGCAGTAGTAGTAGTTAAATACTTAAATATACCATTGAAAGATTTTTGACAGTGCTAAAAAAGGCCTTTACAGAAGGTAGAGGTAAAAAAAAGATATGATTCAAAGCAACTGTTCTAAGTTACGTTTAACATCTGCAAACGGCACAGCGACATTTGTGGAAGCTGGGGCGAATTTGATTTTTTTTGCAAAGACTATCCAGTATTTTCCCCCACTCGTCGGCAAATGAATAATGTTACACGTTCTATTAGTAAAGTACGTTCAAAATGTCTTATTTAAAAATCAGAATCCGTGCTCACATTTGTGCTCCAGCTTTGTTGTGAAATTCGATATCCACATCAGATGATGGCTTGTTTTTAAAAAGAGGTAGACAGGTGACCCAGATTTCATAATCTTCAATCGTATAACTCTATCTACTCTCTTTGTTTTTTAAATATATAAAAATGACCGTGTACACCATTCGGCAACGATGGATGTAGGTCGGAAAATAAGGGATGATCAGTAGCACTTAGCCGGATGCTGCACTCCAAGCTGTTCCCCTCCAGACAGTGTAAAGATGGCCCAGTCACAAAAATAACTAACAAGTGGAGAGGAAAGCACCAATA
>NC_134474.1:54186306-54255006 GCF_964194025.1 Convolutriloba macropyga | reverse complement strand
TGTATATGTATATATATATATATATATATATATGTATATAAATATCTATATATATATATATATATATATATATATTATTAATAGCCGCGAAGCGTTAGCGGCTATTATTGGGGACATCGTGGTTTTTTTTTAATTCGCCGTCTCCATCGATGATTCTTACGACCTGACTCCTTGGAATTGACTTCTTGGAATTGACTTCAGTGACTTCTATTGCTTTGCAGTTAAAGTTTATGTACGTGACGTCGTTTCTGCTTTTAGGTCAATTGCGTGACTTACCTCACTCAAAAAAATGACTTCTGAACACACTTATGGAACTTTAATTTTTTATGAATATTTACTAGTTAATAGTGTGCATCTAAGTAGTGCCAATCTTATATGCCCTAATTCGTGATTATTAGTCTTGAGTTTTTGATTTCGAATATCAATTTTGAAATAGCTCTTAAAGGACTTTTTCCTTATAGAACGTATGTGTCAAAAAATTGACAGTCCAAAGCTAACCCAAAAAGTCTAGTGGTCTATTAAAGGACTGGTGGTCGATCTGTCTATCTTATTTCTTTAGGTGTTTCAATTCATGGAAGGCCACGAGCGTCTATCGCGGCTATTTCCCGGCAATCTGCCGGCTATGTTTATTATTATTATTATTATGGCTTTGTGACAATTTCACGGGGAGTATAAGTCCCGGATTTATAACATAGAATTTGCACGACAGTTTTGGCACAGGCACAAAAAGATCCAACTACAGAAATTATTCTCAGCCCAGTTTTCATTGAAAAATTTCCACATCAATTCTAGAAGTCTTCCTTTCGAATTAATGTTGTCAAAGAAGTTAATTTTCCTTTGGAGGATGTTCACCCGAAATCCAGTTCTATACCAAAATTTGAGTCTCTGAGCTTCGTATCGAATCTCTGGCAGTATAACCCTAGAACTTCTTCCGGCCAATTGAATAACATAATAGTTGCGCAAGTCGACATAGTATTTTCCTGACACTATGCTGCTAAAAAGTAGAAGTTCTTTTAGGACTTTAAAGTAGAGTGGTGGCAGTATATTGCTTTGAACAATAGCTTCTTTGTAACAATTTCTGTTTGTCATCCATTTCATGACCTTTTTATTAAACCGCTCTACAATTTCATACTCGTTTCGCTTTAGCTCCCAGCATTCAGATGCAAACATTAATGTCGGGCTTATAGTAGCTCTATATAAGTGAACCTTAGTTTTCATAGAAATTTGGCAGCTTGTGTTCCTTCGAATGAGATAAAACGCCTTCATTGCTTTCGCTATTCGATTCCGCACATTTTCTATCCAATTTAGGGTGTCGACTATAGTTAGCCCAAGATCTTTAACGACCCTCTTCTCTTGGATCAAATTATTTTCTAGAGAGAGTACAACCTCCTCGACACGACTCCCGAAAGCAAATTGTGTAAAAGAGCACTTTTTGTTATTGAAAAGGAGGCAGTTTTGGACACTCCAATTGTAGAGATTGTTTAGGTCAACTTGCAGCTTGTCTAGACTGTCATTTTTGGAACAATGGATTAGTTTTAAATCATCTGCAAACAAGAGTGCCAGAGATGAAAAGACTACATTTGGCAGGTCGTTAATGTAGGTCAGGAAGAGGATAGGTCCCAGTACAGAGCCTTGGGGAACTCCGCAAGAGACCAGACGTTTCTCAGATTGGTAGCCGTCTACATTTACGCTTTGTGTTCTGCCAGTCAGATAATCTTTAATAAGTAAAAAGAGACTTCGTGGTATATTCATCCTTGCTAACTTCTTCATCAAAACTGAATGCTTTATTTTGTCAAAGGCCTTAGAGACGTCAAACAGCAGTAGGAAACAAAACTCTTCTGATGCACTAAGATTTTCAAAGATATTGGACAGACTCAAGATAAGCTGCAGGATTATAGACCTCCGCGGTACAAAACCAAATTGACGGGATGTAATGTTATTCAACAAATGTTCTGCGAAAAACTTCAAGACTAACTTCTCAAAAATTTTGGATATGATGTTGAGCAGTGTGACAGGTCTATAATTTTTCACTTCACTTTTATTACCATCTTTGAATATTGGTGAGACCAAACCATGCTTTCACGAACCGGGAACATTGTGTAACCTTCCAATGTTGTTGAACAAACTTTTAATGAATTTGGAAACAGTATTTGCAGTTTTCTTAAGCAGAATTGGGGGAATGCCATCTGCGCCTCTCTTTTTTGTGACAACCAGCATTTCCAGTTCTTTGGTAATTTGTTTCTCGGTGAAGTTTATTTTCTGTCCAGCAGCTTCGAGAAGAGCTGGAGCATCAATCTGTTCATAACTTTCATCAGTAACTACTGATGAGAAATACGTGTTGAAAAATTCTGCTTTTTCTTTGATGTTTTGTGCAATGGAATTCCAGTCAAGATGTACAATTTTGGTGGGAATTTCTCTTTTTGGAAACTTTTCAAATATTTGAATATTCTAGATCTGTTTCTGCTCGAAATTATTTCTTCTTCGTATTCTTGTCTGTCTCTTTCTTGCAGGATAGCAAAATGTTTTTCTAGTTTTCTTAATTGGGTGGCTAGGTAAGGAGAGAAATTCACGCAACGTTCCGATTTACGTCTTAGTGTCCTGAGTTTGTTTAATTTGTGCGATGTTTAAGATGATACCCAAGGCGGAAGCTCTTGTCTCCGTCGAGTTCTTCTAGGCGTAGTTTTTTCTATCAGATGAAAGATCCTATCGTACCACATATCTGTGGTTTTATCTATGCTGCTGTAACAGTAGGGGTCAAAAGGATTGTTTGCAATGAGCTCATTTAGGTAATCGAAATCACAATTGCAATAGCTAAAGTACACTTCTTGTTTCTTTTGAGGCTCTCTTGATCCACTAGTTATTTCGATTTGAATTGGAAAATGGTCAGAGTAGTCTTTTAAATCGTCTAATCTATTAATTGAAGTTATCAAACCTTCATCATTGGCTGGGACTAAGTCTAAACAGGATGATTTGGTGGTGTTGAAACCAATACATTGCTTGAAATTAGCGTCGACAAGTTTGTTTACAAAACAGTCTTCATAAGCATCATTAGATTGGTATATGTCCCAATCTATCCCGGGTAAGTTAAAATCACCAGCAAAGAGAATTTTTTGATTAGCGAAAACTGATAGAAGGCAAAAAATAGCACCCTTTTGGTGGGTTATAGAAAAGAGCTATTACGGCTGGGTCAGGTTGGTTTAGTTTAATAACTACCAGGGATTCTTGAATTGCATCTGGAAGGTGGCTAATATCTACTTCAGTAAAGCCGACGTTGTTTGGTACTGCTATCAGACGTCCTCCGTGCTTAGATTTTTCGTTCTTTGACTTTCTATCAGCCCTAACTACATTATATTGAGATAGGAGCAGTTCTGAGCTCTTGATGTCGCTTGTAAGCCATGTTTCGGTTAGTAGAAAAAAATCAAATGAGTGTTTCAAGACAAAATCAACTAGTTTAATTCGCTTTTGTAGATTAAGTAAGCTTCTAACATTTAGTAGGAGCAGCTTGAGCGAGCCTCTTACTCAGAAGCCGTCATTTTCAGATTCAGGCTGAGGTATGTATTTTCTTCTCCTACGCTGGACTTCAAGTCTTGAGGCAGGTCCCCTAATGAAGTACATGTAGCGCTCTGCATTTTGTCCGTCCTTTTTGCGTGCTTCAGATAGCCTCAATTTTATGAGTTCTCTCGTTTCTTTAGAGTAGTCGTGTGAGACGCCTATTCCTCTGTAGGAAGGATCCGCAGTTTTCAAGTTTTTAAGGGATTTGAAGATTTCTTCTTTCTCAGTTCTGTCTCTCAGGACAATTTTCAGAGGTCTATTTCTTCTGATTTGATCTGTTGGCGAGGGAGGTTCGCCCAACCTTATAGCTTTCTGTACTTCAGGCACATTGCAGCTAAGACCGTTTATATAAAAATCGGAGAAAAACTCGATGTCGTCTTATTGTCTATTCTCCGGACTATCCTTTTTGCTTTCCGGTACTCTAAAAAGTACGATGTTTTGTTCCGATTTTTCAATCTCAATTTTTTCCTTCTCTTGCTGCTCTAGAGTTTCTCGCATTATACTTCGAAAATTTGGAGTGTGGTAGGTTGGTTTAGGCAATTCTGGCTTCTCTTGGTTCTCAATTAGCTTATCCAATTTTGCCTCGAAATTATTCTGGAGAAGTTGATCTCAATCTCTTTTTCAATTGTTTTTGGCAGACCCGGTATTGTAGCACTGTTCTCCATCATCTTTTTCTCAATTTGTGTTACTTTTGAATGCATCTCAAAGTTTTGATCAGTTCCTTTCAATTTGCTTTTTGCACTTTCTTGACAGTTTTTGCATAACCAAATTAAACCACTTTGCTTTGTTAGCGAACTTAAAATACTGGCAGCTATACCAGAACACATTCCTGAATGATACCATGTGCCACACGCAAAACACGAAAGGCATGAGTCCTTACATTCGCTTTTACATTCTCCGCATGGATACTTGGTAGATTGATTTCTAGAGCGTGTGCCTTCAGGCATTGTCGCAAGTACAAATGCTCAAACCTCGCCTCCCCACCAAAAAAGGATCTAGAAGGCTCAGTGTGAACACAGAGTACTTACTTAAGCTGCCTGTTGTTTTCTTTTTCAGTCGTTGCTTCTTTGAGGGCATGTTCTTTTTGGGTTTCTGCCTAAACTTTTTGAATTGCTTGGGTCCAAAATTGTCTAGTTCAGCTCTTTTCTTCCAAACCACAAACAGCAGACGAGCTTCCGATTTGACTGACGGATGGAGTTGACTTAAATCGTTAATTAACGTGGCGTTCTCTCTATTTCGGTGTGATATGAGCTTCTTGAAAGCTTTGATAACTACGATTCCAGTTGACCTCAACTGGCTGAGAGCCAGAGGAGCTCCAAACCGTTGAATATATACAATGGCTTCGATACGGGTTTTGTACTTTTGGAGAATTGATAATAATTCTGATATGGGACAGGCTTCTGTTTTCTTTTGAGGTGTCAGCGTATTATTGATAACGTCGTGCCGAATCACTAACTTTTTCGTTCTTTCAAGGGCCCCTCCTGCGTCTAGGTAGGATTGCAAAACTTTGTGTTTGATTGGGTTTCTTTTATTGAAGCTCAAACCACCAAGATGATAGAAGCTTCCGAATAGTGGCCTCTTCTGTTGATATGGGAGTCCTTGAATCGTATTTCTCAGTGAACTTGCACCAATGATATAAACCATTTCAAAATCATACAATGCCGGCTACTAAAATCCTCTCTGATAAGAGGCTACCCATTTCCAGATGTCCGGACTTTCAATCAATTCACTGAAACTATTTAATAAGTTTATCACAACAATTATTTATATATAAATAGCACACATAAGGAACCGGTAAGGAAGGATTAAAATAAAAATAGGATATCAAGGAAGGAGCAAAGGAATAAAGTTAAGCAGCCATACACTCAGTGCAGCCTTCCCTCCTTCACGGCGGCGCTAATCGAAGTCTCACTGAGAACACGAGGCTTGAGGGCGCGGCATCCCCTCAAGCAGAGAACACAGCTCCTCAGAAGTGCGACGCTGATTTTCGTCCGGATGTAGCTTATAGTGTCGGCGTACGGCTCTCCGCGTTTTTCGCTGATCTTAGTTGCGAGTTGTTTCATAACGCGCGATGCTGATGGCCCAGCACCGCCCGAGCAAGCAAAAACCAGTGCGTTGAAACTGTTGTGTTCTGTTTCGCGGATTCGATCTTCATATTTATTTCGCTTGATGCTCTCATGATATTTGTATGCATCTTTTATGGTCTTAGGATAGCTGTTCGCGTGTGGGTTGAAAATCTTCACATCGAAGAAAGTAAGATTAAAGCGGGAGCCCCACAGTCCGTTTGCCTTGATGTCCAGTCGAGGGTCATCATCAGAAGTGGTGGAATTACTCGAGAAAATTTCTCTATCGAGCGACTGAAGTTTTGGCTCTATCTGGACATCGTTTTGGCTGTATCTGGACATTGTATTTGCTACCTTTTTTATAGGCTATAGGAGCGGTAGTTCGACAATTAAGAAAGTTTAGATGATTAACTTCAGTTTTCTTAGAGGTAATGCATTTGACAAAAATTGGCATATCACCGTGATGTGATGTCCCTTCCTCGGGTGACTCAGGATACAGAAATTGTTTAATTATAATAAAACTCTGAATTTTGAGCTTTAAGTTCTTTAAAGAGCATCAGAGTTTTATCTTAATAATTGAACAATTTCCGTATCATTAGTCACCCGAGGATTGGGCATCACATCACGGTGGTGTTTTCTGAGGTAATGCATTTGTTGACAGCAATAATTATACCACGGTGACATAATGAACAGTGTTCTTTTGTATCTTTTTGTTGCTATAGATGTTAAAAAGGTTAGGATTTAAGGGCCTTCATTCAAGAGCTTGTTTTTTCCTTAAGCGTATGATTTTCACGGCATCTTCTGGTGATAATGCTAAGTATGTTCATTACAATTTATTTCAATCATTTGCTGTCTTTTGTCCATGTTGTCAGTACCATTTGCAGACACTATTCAACGTAACAATGGCATTTGTTCTTGTTCTTGTACTGGTCAGCTATTAGTATGCTGAGAAATCGACGATTTCAATGTCGATTGTGAATCCGATGATTTTGTTGGGGTCTCCAAAAAGGTCGGATTTGCATATTACCCATTTCTTCCTGATTGATTCCCACTTTGGACATCTCAGAAGGAAGTGTATTATTGTTTCGTCCTGTTCTTGGCAGTGTGGGCATATTCCTGTGCTCTCTCTTCCAAAGCGACAATGGCATATCTGACTTTTAGATGTTTGCTTTTTAGCTCCCATGAGTTATTTTTTGGAATGGCTTTGACTGAGGGATCAAGCCGCTTCTTTTTCTTAAATTCGCACTTTTCGACCAAACTATTGACCCGTCCCTCAACGGATGGTTCAGTTGTTGCTCGAGGCATTCAGGTTTGTTGATCACTTGCTTGGCTTGGCTTTGCGATGTTCTCAAGGATAGCGTGACACAAGAGAGCCTTTAGAGACTGTTCTGTTATGCTGCTGATAACTACATTAGAGAGTCTAGTACATGCCGGATTTAGCTGCATTTTATTTCAATTTCGGTCAGTGTTATGTGCAATTCTATATAAGCAATTGGTTTGTTGCTGGTCTATGATCCGATTTCTTGTTTTCACAAGTTCGGAACTGATATCTCATACTAATTTTCACAATTTTTTTCAATCTTTTAAAAATTTTTGTCATTTTTTGAGTTTTTCAGCCCTAGGTGCCAAGGAACCTCCTTTAGGGCTGGATAATTGATTTCTGCACAGTTTCTAGTGGTATTGGAAGTGTTTTCAACATTTTAACATCACGAATTTTAGCATGTTTTTGACAAAACTTGCAATTTCTTTCAATGTTTTTTTTTTACACTTATTGTTCTTTTTCAAGTTTTTCCAGAGCCAGGGGCCAGAAAACCTCCTTAAGGGTTTGATTATAAGTTACTGCAAAATTTTTTGGGCTATGGAATAGTTTTCAACTTTTCAACATCACAAATTTTAGCAATTCTTTAAAACTTGCTATTTTTTGAAAATTTTTGTTATTTTTTATGTTTATCCAGCCTTAAGTACCAAGTAACCTCCTCTAGGGCTTATAGGATAATAGGTTGCTGCGTATTTTGACGTAATGACATGTTTTTCAAGATTTTAATATCATAAATTTAACAATTTTCAAAAAATTTGTAATTTAATGTTTTAAATTGTCTGTCATTTTTTAAGTTTTTCCAGCTTCGAGAACCAAGGAACCTCCTCTAAGGTTTGATATTAGGTTACTGCAATTTGCAATTTCAAAAATATTTGCAATATCATGTTTTGAATTTTTTGATTTTTCCGGCACCAGGGACCTCCTCCGAGGTTTGATAAATAATTGCAATTTCAAAATTTGAATTTTTTTGGATAGTTGCAATTTCAAGTTTTGAATATTTTTGTATCTTTTGACTTTTTTCCGGCATCAGGGGCCCAGGGACTTCGTCCGAGGTTTGATTAAAAAAACTGCTGCATACTTTCTAAATGGACTGGTTATCAATATTTTAAGGACTCGAGTTTCAGCATTTTTTTGGATAGAATTTAAATTTTCGAAATATTTTTTATGTTCCAAGTTCATGGATCTCTATGAGCCAGTGAAATCTTTTAAGGCTTGAAATAGGGATACTGTATAGTCTCTTGAGACGATGAAATGGTTCTGAAGATGTTAATATCAATAACTTTGGCAAAAAAGTTTTGTTGAAATTTGCAATTGTCTTAAAATTTTTAAATATTATTGTCCTTTTCTGAGTTTAACGATCATTACTGGTTAACGAAACTTTTTGTTTTGCAGATGGGTTACATGACAGAACTCCAGAAACATAAAATTGTTTTAAACTTTTTTCACTGCGAAATGTGGAGCCTTTTCTTTTGACTTTCGTGCTTTTTTTGTGCAAATGATTTAATTACTAGCAATGCTAGAAAACTAGAAATTGCAGAGTCGAAGCTCATGGAAAATAATCCTAGCTCTCTCTCTCTCTCTGTGTGTGTGTGTCGGTTGGGGTTCCTTTCAATATCTTTCTCGTTCACGTTTGATCTCTTGCACGTTATCTCTCTCTCGACTCTTTTGTTGATGCCGCTTTTCAGCTGCTGTTATGTGACTTGATATCCTCTGTTACCTTTATCTCACGCCCTTTCAATTGAACTAAGCTGGATTCACTAAACAGTGACTGGCTACTGATGAAGCCAATCGCTCGCTGGTTGTTTGAGAGCATATCTTCCGACGTTAGTAGGTTATGTTAATTAATTACAGCCAAATTGTTCCCTCCCATCATTGCACCACAAACCTCATTCTAAGGTTTGTATTAGTATAAAATGAATTTTGCTATTGTAGCTGTAGTATCAGTAGTAGAATAAGATTTTGAGTTTACTCAAGTGTTTGCACCCTGAACAGTTTCAGTTCAATTTGAAGTTTGAATGGTTCGATATGAGCTTTCTGTTGGAGTTACAGTTGTTGCATCTGCAGAATAGTCTCCAGGTGCAGGAGTTGTTTCCATCATATTTGTCAAGGAAGAGGCTCCAAAATATTTTAAGGGTGTGTTTGTTCATTTGTTGGTTGTTTGCTAAGGTTTCTAGACAGAATATTGCCTAATTGTTCTGATAAACTCATTCAATAGTCCCCCACTGTACCCGGGAGGCTATTTAATTGTTTCAGCTCTTGATTGTATTTATTAACGGTGGTATCAGTGGTCGGAGTTTGTTTGGATAGAACCAGTTACTGGGGACTTCAGATTCCGGAGGATGAATTCATACGAGAATTATCTACGATAGCATATTTGATATCAAGCATTTGGCTATATTTCTCCTCATCTGCTTGATTTTTTCCTTCTTTTTTGGCCATACTAAATATTTTTCAGTCAAACTTTTTGGGGTGAGTGTTCTCACATTTGTTAATCCAAATAGTTTAGGCCCCTAGCGGCCACTTCCCTTTGTCCCTATTTTATCCCAAGTTACAATGGTGCCCCCAAGACTGCCGCCACCGCGCGAACCTCTGTGCAATATTTGTAACGAGCCTTGCAATGTACAAGTGAGTGCATTTTGTGTCAAATGTAAGAAAATATATGTTCACTTTGTTTCTTTGGAAATTTCAATTATAGCAATTATCAAAGGAATGATCTACTGGTCATGTGCTGTTTGTACTCTTATTTTTACTGCAGAACTATCGGCGCTGGACGGAATTATGACCGTTGAGAAAAAGCCCGATTGTGTTGATTCTCTGATCAGCGAGGTGACAATGATACGCAATGAGACAGCTTTGATAAAGAAGCCGGAATTCCCTTTTCTAAAAGCTGCAAAAAGTGGATCCGCCAGGAATCAAAACGACAGCTCATCCAGTTATCACAGAGCGACAGCAAACAAAAAGAGAAAAGCTGTTGAAATTGAAACTGTACAGAAAAAAGCAAGATCAACCAAGGAGGAAAAACAGTAATGAACACCAATCTAACAGTCATCAATGGTATCAAAAAACCCCAAAGTGTCGTCATTTATATGTAGGTCGATTGTGTCAGAACGAAATAGCATCAGATATGGAAGAGTACTGTGCAGAAAATAACGTGGAACTAGTTCATATTCGCCAACTTTAGTTGTCAGAAGCTCACTTGAAAGCTTTCCATGGTGTATTTATGCTTGATGAGAAAGTTGAATTAGCTGATTTCCGGCCTTGAAACGTTACGTTAAGATTTTACCTGAACGAAGCCGCCCGTGATTGAATAAAAAATGGATCAAAATAAATACTGGCCAGTCCTCAATTTGATCAAAATATGAAACAAAGATCTACAGAACTAAGTCTTTATCTACATATACCCTCTGTCAGAAACAAATTGAAAGATGTAATTGCCCTCTTGGAAGTAAATGAAATTAGTTTTGGAGTATGTATAGAATCATGAATTATGAACAACTGATTTGTCGATTTTATTGTAAAGGGGTGTTGTCCCCAGGATTTATTTTCTATAGTTCAACTAGGGTGAATAAGAAGAGTAGGTGGAGTTTGCCTGTTTTACAGATGTGATCTCCATTTTGAAAATTTTGGCTCGAGTTTTTGGAATGCTATTATGCCTTTCATTGTTGTGGCTACCACTTATTGAGTAATCGCTGTTTATCGACCGCCTGGATTAAAATCTTTCATTCATCACTACTATTCTTTTTGAAAAAGGCTACAATTCGACAAGATGGTTCAACTGGGTGATTTTAACATTGCACTGACTGTAAATTACGATGAACCTTAAACGTGGAACTCATTTTTTGAAGATTTCGGCCTGACTCAGTTCCTCTGCGATAAAAAAGCATAGAAGTAGTGGGATTCTTGACAATGTTATAACGTCAAATAATTTTTCAATTAATGCTAAATCGAGTAACTTCATTACTTGTTCGGACCATTCGTTTATTTTCTCGCTGAGCAATGTGAAAGGACGCAAATCTCAACACCAGTTAATATATAGAAATTGAAAGACAGTTTTGTTAAGTTATTGTAGCCATGCTTAAAGTTTGATTTTGCCTCAGGTATTGATGAAGCTTAGGATATGTATGTCAGATTTAAAGAGAATATTTTGGATTCCGTTCTATCACTCAAAATAAAAACCTTTACTTAACATCAATGCCAATTTTTTGATGAGCTTTTGATTATAAAACGAAAAAAGAGAAAAGCAGAGTGTAAATATAAAAAGTCGAAAACATGAGTTCTAAAATCTGAGTTTGAAAATGTTACCCAAATGTATTTTGAACAATTCTTTGAAGCTTAGAATATACATTGAAAATGCATTGATGGAAAAATGTAGACATAAAAAGTTTGCCAACTTAAAATTGCTCTTTGATTAATATGTAGAGCAGCTCCCAAAATATGAAAACAAAAAACAGCATGCTAACGACTTCAACGAGTTATTCGTATCTAAAGTGGAAACTAATATTGCATCGATTCCCACTGCGATAGGTCGTGAAATTTTGAAAGCAGAAGCTAACTCAATGAGTTCGTTCGCAGAGTTGTCGATAAGTCTGTTTCGAGATTTGATTTCGGCGTCGTCAAACAGTACATCTCCACTGAACATCATTCCGACACATCTTGTAAAGTCATTTCCAGATTATTATTTTCTCGACCTGAAACTTTTTAATTTTTTACTGAAGGCAGGATGTATTCCCTAGCCCTTTAAAATGGCCATTGTGAAGCCCCCTTGAAGAAAGAAAATTCTAATAGCGAAAAATTTTCAAATTATCGACCCATCTGAAACCTCAGTTACATTTCGAACCTATTGGAACGGGCGGTTTTTATGCAGATGCGTGAACAACTAGAAAGTATTGGTCTATTTAGTGAATACCAAAGTGCCTGCAGGAAGTTTTTTCTTCAGAGGTAGCCATCGTTAAGGTGACAAATGATTTGCTCTCAATTTAGATAAGAAAAAAGCAATTTTTTAATCGGAGTTGATCTATCGGACTTCTTTCGATTCTTGAAACAAGTCTGAGTTTCAAAGATAAAGTGCTTAGCTTTTTAATTAGTTTTCTGAGAGTTGATCTCAAAAAGTGTTGATTGATAGTGAATGTTCATGCCAAGAACTGTAAAATTGGGTGTTCCTCAAGGATATGTTCTAAGTCCGGTTCTTTTTTTCATGCTCTCATGTTCCTCTTGAAGTTCTGTTTGAACGTCTTAATGTCACTTATTATTTTTCTGCCGTTGACACTGTTTTCTGTTTTGTTTACCATGCTTTGATAAATCAGGGGGCTTTTGATTTGATACCTATAACTCTGCAAAAGTGGTTCAGTGGTGCTAAGCTCCGATTACACTCAAATAAAAGTGAGTTAATGTTTATAAGTAGAACGAATAGTTTAATTTGCGATATTGAAATTCCAGTAGATGCAAACTTTTCTAATAAATTTACTTTGATGGGCTTCAAGTTAGGTTTCAGATCTTATATACAAAACATTTTAGATCTGTGTGTCTAAGATGTTATTTCCTGCGAACAATTTTTTCCATCAGAGATACAGTCCAGATAAGGTCGTTGATCGCGATAGTTCGCGTAATGATTCTCTCGCGACTAGATCGCTGCAACTTACTGTACTATTGACTACCTGCGGATAGTACACAGAAATTACAGCGTATAATTAACACAGCATGTCTCATTTTTAGACTATCACGTGGTTTACCAACAGCAAATTTTATCAAACAGTTTTATTGGCTACCCATGAAACAACGTGTCCACTACAAATTTCTGCTCTTTGGTTACCGTTTGGTTCAGCATCTGTGGAAAATTCCCGTGTATCTTGGGGCATTAGGTTTCCGAAATAATACGGTGACTAGATGCCACTATGCAGACAATTTGAAGGTTCCTAATGTCAGGACTGAATTGGGCAAAGATCATCAAGTTTTGCTGTTCCTTCTCAATGAAATAAGTTGCCTTTTGAAATGAAACCAATGAGTTTGCTAATCGAAAGAAACTGAAAAGTTTATTTAATCTTTAATTTTGAAAGCACTTTTGAGTTTGTGAATGGTGCGTAAACCTATGATAATAATAATAATAAAAGCATTTGGAAGAGGAAAGTTGATCTGGCAAAAAAGTTGTCTCCAGTTTTCTGTAGTGTAATTTTTGGGATGCTGAGTTCACTCCTGGTGCTTTGTCGCGTTCTTTGCGTAGCTGGTGTTGAAACAGACAATGTCGGATCAATGTCATGTTTACCCTCGATCAAGGCAAGAAGGTGAAGTATGTCGTGGAGTTCAGGTAAAGCTATACTGGCAGGAGCTTGGAATTTTTCAGTCTTCGTAGGTCACACCATTACCAGAAAACCACTAGGTAGCTGTTTTTTTAAAGCATTTCTCTCAAACCTAAGTTACATTTCGAAACTATTGAAACAGGCGGTTTTTATGCAAATGCGTGAACAACTAGAAAATAATAGTGAACGCGTTTCAATTTTCTCAGTGATTGCACATTTGGATACGCAATAGGCGATCTGTAGCTCAAATGTGGCTTTATGTATCCGATACATGCGTTTAATTTGAGTTTAGTTTGCTATTCCGGGACAGGCTCCTTTTGATTACCAAGACTCAGTGGAACGCCTTGCTTGTTCTTTGTGTGGAGTCTTCAGTCCACGTCAGATTTCGACTTAACTTTATTCCAAGATCATTTTTAGCTCTGGACTTCTGGACCTGAGTGTCATACAAGGTACCATCGAGCTCCCCCTTCAGATTTAAAATTGAGAACTTTTTAACGTTCAATTTCATGGCGTTTGACTCGCACCACTTAGTTATTGCCTTTTTCTCTTTGATTGAATGGTGTTTGCTGGTAAAGACCATTTTAAAGCCGTCTGCGAATCCATAGCCGATGCGTACTTCTTCGGGTAAGTTGTTTATGAAAATTAGAAATAGCAATACCCAAGCAAGGAGCCTTGTGGAACTCCGCTGGTGACTGGTAAAATATTTCATAGTTCCATTTACTTGGATTTGTTGTTTGGGTTGGTACAGGTATGATGCTTGGAGTCTCAATAGTTTCCCGCCAAATCCAAACGCTTGTACTTATGAGTTTTGTGTGTGGCACCGTATTGAATGCTTCTGCGAAGTCAAAGTAAACTATTCTTAGCTGCTTTACTGCTTCATCGTCGTATAGTTTGTACAATTTGTTTAGAGAGATCATCATTTGCAATGTCACTGACCTCTTTTTTGATAATCCAATTTGATTTGGGTGCAATTTCGCTTTAGCAAGGGGATACAATTTGTTGACGATTAGTCTCTCGTAGGAATAGTAGGATGGTAGTAGATGACGTCGTCCTTGCTTGCTGCCTCCTTTGTGTACAAGTGAATTTTTGCCCACTTTCCACTGTTCAGGAAATAAGCTTTTTGTTAATAGTATTCTGGTAGAGAATGTGGAATGTATTGCAGAGTGGCTCGGCTGTACGTTTGAGAGACATTTCCAATACCACCCGGTTCAGTAGACTTAGATTTTTTCTGCTTTCCTAGTACTCCAATGACTTTGTTCTTGTGTAATCTGGCGGAATTTTTTTTGACAGCATAGCTCTTGTTTACTGTTAGTTCCTTTTGTTTATGAAACAAACTTGCGAAAATTTCATTGAACAATTCGGCACTTCTCCTTGTCCTCTGTCTTTTTCTTGACAAAAAAGACAATTCCAGGAGTTGTTGAGTTATCCGTATGCATGATGAATGGGATTTGTTGATCGTTCTTCTGGGTTTTGCACCCATCAACTTGTCCAGGTTTGCAGGTTTCCGATTGCTGTTGCAGTTTCCACATTTGTATATGATGCGCCAAGTATATTTGACTTTCTGTGTAGTGATTTCAAAAGTATTGCCAAATTATTTTGGACATTTTTTTAAAGAATTTCCCATATTTTGAATTCACTTTAAGCACCAGGTTGTTAATTTTTGTTCCGTGGAAAAATTTTCGTCAGTTTGTAGTCGATCTTTGCTAATGTGTAGCTCTCGTCTGCTCTGTTGATGTGTCGAACTTTCTGGAATACATTTAAGATTTGAAATCATTTTTACCTTCCTTCAAAGAAATAAGGGTTCCCCAGCTTTGTTGGCTTATTTCTTTTTTTTGCCCTAAGACGCACGAGCTATTTTTTATATACTAACGTGCTATATAACATATAATTTGTAACGGGGGTGTAAAAAAACACCTGAGGGTTGGGGGTAAAACAGAATGGATCCTTAATAAGGTACAGTAAGTCATGCATTTCAATATAGTGACTGTTAGGAAAAAATTTTAAATTTAAAAGTCGCTGTTTATAGTTCCGTTTTTCTATTAAAATCCATGTTGCGATTACTTTTGTAACTTGTTTGGTAGTAATTCCTGAGAGCATTAGGTATTAATCGGTACCACTTAACTTTAATAAGCGTTTAGTTTTAGCTTTTTTTGACACTTTAGTGAAGTATTTCTGAGTTTGAAAAGTGCACATAATCCTTTTCGTCTCCTGAATGAGCAGTTTTCATTGCAAGAAAGGTTTGCTGAATCTTGGAGCCCAAGGAAGCGTTGATTTTTACTCGATCTAGCAGATGGTGATCAATAGACGCCGTTTTACTTCTTTGACGTTGAAGAGGTGCGGTTTGCCATAATTCAGTCTCATTTGATTGTCTTTACAACAAGTTGACAAATTTGAAATTGCGGTTTCTCTTTTGTATTGGTTCTCACTTATTAGTTTCATATCATCAGCAAAACCAAAAACAAATTACATTGGTTAGCTTTTCAGGCAAGTCATTGATGAAAATGATGAAGAAATGAGGTCCTAGTGTCGAACCCTGTGGGACGCCACTGGTAACTTCTTGGAAACCAGGTTCCTCGTTGTTAATTTTCACATATTCTTTCAGTTCGTTAGATAAGACAAATTTAGCTCAATTAACTTTCATCCAATGCCGATATTATGAAGCTTTTGTATCTGGACGTTATGTGGTACGGTGTCAAAAGCTTTCGCGAAGTCAAGATACAAGATACTTAGGTCTTTGACTGTTTCATTGTCAAATTTTTTGTACACTGTATCTGGAAAGAGAACTGTACAAAAAAGCGATTACATCTATCAACATTTTTGATGCTATTTTTTGCACTAGAACGGCTCCTAAGTAATTAGCATTTAGTAGCAGGCGTAATTTGATTGTTTATGGAATCATTGTTGTATTCTTTATTCTGCCGAGTCAGTTTATTGTTGCAGTAGTTGATTTATGTTCAGGTTAATTGTGCGACTGCTGCTGCTGCGTTTTATTTTAGGAATTGAACCATTATCGACAGCGGAGGGAGTTATTGTTGTAAAGCATTATACCAATGATGAGCCGTGCTTTTCATGTCATTGATTTATCGTTTTGCGTCAAGCAATTATTGTGTTTAATCTGTGCAGCATGTTGCCTAACATCTTCCTTATATGGAAATGAGATTGCGAGGGAAGGGAGGAAAGGACATCCTAATGTTTTAATGGATTTTGCTTCGCAGAGGATAACAAAAGGCCAAATTGATTTGAAAATGGAGGAGGATGGAATTATTCTAGTCCTCTCGAAGGGAAAAGGAAATTGCTCCGTATAGTGAAGTTAATTCATCTAGCCAAAGTCTACCTAAAATGTCCTGGGGCTTGCAATGCTACAACTAAAATAGAACCAACACTTTTTATCCTGCATTACTCTAATGCTAAGCTATAGATGGCCCCTTTCTGTCTTTCTCTGACCGAATTTTGATCAACCTTGCTAAGGGATAATCTTATCTTGCAGCGCATAATGGAATGACTGGTTAGAAGGGAGTTGATTAAGGCTTCTTTTGAAAAGAACGATTTTGAAAAGTTTAACCATTTTTTATTTGATTTCAAAGAGCTCTTTGTACTCAATTTGCGTTCTACTTGTCATGCTGATGAGCGATTTTGAATAGCTGTTTGTTTTTCAGTTGTACACAAGCCAAACAAACGTTTCCATTTTTCAGCGCAGCTTAAATTTAATTCCTCCCCTTAAATTGAACAAAAATAAGTTGCCTTTTTTGCGGTTAAGGAATTTTTCTTCATCTCTAATAAATTTTGTTTGCTGCTTTGGTCGTGAACCGTTTTTGAAATTTACTCTTGTGTAGTCACATGCTATTTTGAACAATGTAATGCGTGAATTAGTGTAGATATGTATTGTATATTTTGTTTATGCTTTAATACCATCTGCGCATATTTGAAAAATTCTAGCGCCTCTGTTCAATCTAGCCGATGTTTTATTCATAAACAGCAGTAGAATAAAATGAAGTCGCCGTTCAGTCCACGCACTGTTTTTGTTTTGATTAAAGTGAAAGATGACGCGCTTTGCGCATGTGTTTTTAAAGTTCACACAAAAAGGGGACCTAGACGTTATCAAAGCAGCGTTTAATTATACGCTTATAATAACATAACCAGAGGCTAGTTTGCGGTCCAACCGACTCGAGTACATTTTGTATCAAAATTTCCATTGTGGGTTATTTTGATTTTGAGAAGAATATCTCTTCAGAATTAATGAGGCCTTGGTCGGCAGACCTGTTTCTACTACGGAAGAGAAAATTCTGAAATCAGAATTCTGCTGGTGCATTTGTACGCATTAACTGTCTCATTCATAACATCTGAAAAGAAATACAGTCACAGTCATGTTAGTAGTTGTATTAACCGTTTTACCATCGGAGAGCTATTTTTAGAAACTCGAAGACGTTAGTGTAGTTTTTAAATTCTATCGCTCAAAGCACCACAGGCAAGCTGTTAATTTTTATTCTGAGTGCAGACAGTTTCTGTGTGGGGGGGGGGGGGGGTGGAGGAACTACATGCTCAACTTTTTTTTGGCTGTTCAAAGTTTTGGTGGTATCATTCGACCGCACATCAAGCGTAGAATTGTAATTTATAAAGGATCATCAAATTTTATCTTTTCGAGTAATTGTCCAGTTTTTGCTAACATTCGGCATTATTTTACCGTAATTTTAATTACTTAGGCGTAATTTTCTTCAAATTCGAGAAATTTCTATCCCATTTTGTTAATATTAGTGACAACTTTGTGTTGATAATGACAAAGCCAACCAAAAGCGAGATTTATTATAGTCTCGTTGTTGTTTTTACTATTGAAAGTCTTTGGATTATTTTGATGAGCCAACTTTTTTCTAAGATCTTCTTTTTACTTTAAATTTCACAGAGAAGTCAAATAAAAGCACCAATTTCTCTAGCGGTGGAATGGCAAAAAGAGCCTCTGAAGTTGAAACTGCCTCTAATGTTGAAGAAAGTAATTTTAGTTAGAAAATTTTTAGATTTTACATATAAATTTTTTTGATGTGCGGCAATTTGACTGCTATTCTTGCTGTTTTTAATTGCCTTCGAACGAAACAATTATAGTACACTTGTTTATTTTTTTTGTGCAAAATTTTTTCTTGGCCATATTTGCGCTGTCGTTCCAGGACATTCTTTGATTTCGTGTCTTCATTTTTGAGTGCTATATATTGCTCTCGTTCTGAAATAAAGTTTGTTGATTAAAACGATTGTGAGCAAACGGGGAATCAAAGTCTTTGTAGCTGAGTGGTTAAGATGTTCAACTGCCGACCTGCAGAATTGGGGTTCGAACCCCTATGGGGACTCTTTTTTCCACACATAAAACCTTTCTAGGCTACACCCTCTCTAGGTTAAAATGCCCCGGCTGTCCAGAAATTGCCCAGGAATTCATCGGACGTTAGTGGGTTTCTATTTGTCATGCTCAAAAAGTTCTGAGTTAAGATTGATTAGAAGAAACTTTTGAAAATGCAGACTCACGCTAGCAACTTACCCTAGAACGAATTACCCTACCAACTATTATGATTTATATAAAGTTTATAGAGAAAAATTTGTAAATTTGTAAAATTGATCTTGATCATCACCAAAACGTGATTTTATTTAATAAAATCAAAGTTCAGTTGAACAGGCATTCGTGTTCGCCGCGTAGTTTTCTTCATTAATAGCCGCCGTCAGTCTCTCAACAAGTTAATCTTTAGGCGCTCTCCTTTTCTTAGTTTGCCTTTCCTTTTGATCACGTTTTTGTTTTGCATAAGTCATGATTTTCACGCTTTACTCGTGACTAACCCCTGACTGTTTCCACTGAAATGATTTAAAATTTTTTCACGAATTGGATTACGCAAAGCAGCGAATACGGTCAATGTCAAAAGAGCAAATTTAAAAGAAACGGGATAAACCGATAAAGCCCGGTCAGTAAGTCATAGTGCATTAGGTTTGCAACTTTCATTGATATCAGTATTAATATTAAGATTAGTACTTAGACATTAGTACTTAGATTAAAAGTCTTCAGCTTAGAAGCTGAATTGATTAAGGTTGTAGAATCCAACTGAAATTTCAGGCCTAATTGGAACACTCTGACAATGAAAAACAAAAAAGTTCTGTCAATTTCTCTCTCATTTTTTTCTGTTTTAATCCCGATGTGCGTCAACGGCGGCTATTTGCAGGCAATTTGCGGCTCTGTTTCACTTCTCTACGCTCTGTCCTGTTCTATTAGTCTTTCAACTGAGCTGTTTTGAGCAATTGAGCTGTCGCCTTTTCATTCCTGATAATGAGGCTATTAATGCTAAATATAGAAAATGACCTTATGGTTCAAATTTCCAAAATAGTAGCTAGCCTATAATGTGTTATTTTGAAAAAGAATGACCAGATGTAAAAAGAGTTTCAGTTTGCGATAACTTTGCGAAATAAATCAAATTCCGAAAGTTCTCCGATTATCATCTCAATTTAATGGAATTTACAATGATGCCGCTGGTAGCTGATAAAATAGCCTTTTGATTTTATTCACCTCCAGCTAAATTCGGTCGGAACAATGGGTAATAATTTTAATTGCCATAAGAATCATTGTTGGAAAGTTATATTAAACCAAAAACAGGTTCTTAGTTAATTAATGTTTTTCTTCGACAAGTGAATTATTTTCATAACCTTTCGGTTAAATTTTGCAAGTCACGTTTAATTTATGTATTATATTTTTCAGTACAATATTTTTAACCAAAATTAAGGGTTCAATTTTCTACTACGTATTATATTAAATTCTGGAGTAGCTAATTCTTTCCCATGGTAGCATTTTAATTTGCTGAAGCAGATGATATAACAGTTTTTAAAATTTGTTTTACTTCTCGTTTTTCAAGCGGAAGTTCATTTCATTTCAGAATGCTTTTTAGTTTTCAAGAGGCGTTGCTTGCTTTTAATGTGATCAGTTATTTTGTTCTGCAATTTCTTACAAAAACATTACCCCCATAAAAAGTTATCTTTGCGAAATGCATTTCTTGAAGTATAGAAATCACTTAAGTTGGATTTACTCATTTGAGTGATTAGCAATTCTGCTGGTAAAATGTCAGTTTTCATTAAAAAGATCTCTGACCTTTCAAATTTTTTATCATGTACCATATATTGATTCCACAATTTATCTGTCGTTTATCCGTTGTGTTGATGAATTGCTCAGATTTTTTTAATGCCCACTGAAATTTAAATATGAGAGTACTAGGGTTCTCTTCAACAATAGTGGTGCTCCAAGTGTTATTTCATGACGTACAATGTAAATTGATCGTATGGCGTTTGCCATTTTTGAAATAACTTTATTGAGTTGATTTTGAAAGCTTAAGTTTGAATCAATCTTAACGCCTAAATATCTGCAGTTTTTTTTGCTTTTATGCGTTCTCCTTTGAATTTTTTTCCGGAATTCTTTTGAGCATTTTGTCAGCATTCTTTGTTAACCTGTTTTGGTTAATGCACTTATCTGTTTTCTCTAAAACACCGAGAGGAAATTTCTTTTGTTCGTCAATATTTTTTGTTTTTGATATAAAAACATGTATCATCCGCCAACTGACTTATTTTAAAATTCACTTTTACTTCTCCTAAAATTCATTGATATAGAGCAAGGAAATGAGAGGCCCCGAAACAATTCGCTAAGGAACACCATGGTTGATTATTGTCCGTTCTGAAAAAAAATTGGTCTAGTTATACACATTGCCTTCTGTCAGCAAGAAATGACGTTTTTACAGCGTTATCTCAAAATCTGTAAGCACTTAAGTTTCTGAAGAATATTGATGCGATATTGGGTTGAACGATTTGGCAAGATCAATAACAATTGCAACTGATTTTTCAAATTGATCATGATTATACTGCAAGTCTTCAACTAAACGTAAAACGGCATCATCGTACGTGATTTGGATCTTTCGATTCTATATAACGTTTTTTGGAGCATACTGTTACATGAAGAGACTTGAAGGAGACAATGTTATTGCTCAAGCTGTCTGGAGTTCTTGATTGGTCTTTTCATAAAATGCTTGTCGTCATTGCGACGCAGTTAAACTCTCCCCTGTCAACATTTTTATATCATAACACACCGGTTGACTTATTTTTGTTCTCCTCGGATTCGAAATAAACCTAATTAGACTTTTTGTATTTGATTATATGGCAAAATTTAACTTTGATGAAACCTAAGAAGTTCATGCATTGAGAACTAAAGTTGTAAGTTCAGTTGTAATTTTGTTGAATTTCATCAACATTCAAATGCACCAAATAGTCACTTTTTATCCTTAAGCAGTAACATTTTAATGTATATTTTGAGCCTGAAGCTGTCGGCGAGTTGTATTAATTTAGAGCTTCAAATATGTGAGCGATGTTAGAAATATTTCTGAAAGCGGCTCCTCCGTGTTTGAACAGAATGTGATGCTGAATTCTAATTTGTTTGAGCTTGACATTTTAACATGTTGCTTAAGCCTCAATATCAAATCTAATGTTCTGATAAAAGTAATTATTACGAGGGCGTGTAGGAGTGATTTAATTGGGTAAAAGTCCAACTTTGATTTGAAGAAAAGGTCCACGCTCAAATGTCTTGTGACCAACTATTTGCAGGTCATGGTTTTGAATAAATGTCAAATTGCACTAAGTTATATTTATCGTAATCTTAGTGCGAATTTTGATCATCATTGATTAACGATGGCCATTAATATGGCAGGCGACATTTCAATTCGGTGATATATTAACTCCCGAATGATGAATTGTGAAAATGTTTGGTTAATATTTTATTCATGCCGGGAAATTGAGCTAGTTATGACGTAAAATATAGGCATCAAATTTATGCATTTATTCATAGATGAAAAATATCTATTTGTTCCTGCCGTAACGCACTGTATTTCCTGCTTATCTCAGCTAATAACAGGATGGAAATTGACCATGCTTGAACCTGATACTTTAGGGGTCTATTTATATTTTTAATCTGCGTCGTTTTCTTACCAGTCAGATTTTAATGCGAGAGAACCGAATGTTCTCGAAGCTTTCAAGAGGTTTTTGAAGTGAATTTTGTATTTTCAGTTCGTTTTTCTGCTTTTGCTGGTCTGCATTTGTGGCAGAGGCGGTTTATGCGTGCCAGAGTGGTGTGTACGTGACTAAATTTGGACTGATTTGCCTGGACCAGTAATATCAAGTCATAGTTATTTATGGCTATCTTAAGCCATGACGTGTTTTCTTTTCTATCTATATATGACTTTCAAATTAGCTAAAGCGCAAAGAGCAATTTGAGCGGAGTTACACTTGCTAGATTTTGTTGCACGGTTTTCAAATACCAACTCTTTACTTTGAGCAAAATTCCGTAGCTCGTTGAATGCCTTCCAGAGATTTGTAAACAAAGAAACACATTTCAAATTTCCGCTGTTTCCGCAGGTTTACTCAAATTTCTATCCTTTTATAACTGCAAATTTGCCCGGATTATTGTTGTATCTAGGTTTCTCTCCTGGCTATTATACTTTTCCAGTGGTGCTGCAGTTTCTATCAATTGAAATCTGGTTCCCTATATAGCCCACTCTTAGTAAGTATACACGCACTTCTTTCATGTCTCTTTACATGGTCATTACTCACACCTACGTAATTTTGTGCCGTGAAGTTTGCTCGGTGTTATTTCAAAGTGTCTAAATAAATGTAATCAAATTTGTAACCCAACATGGACTGGCCTTGATATCAGAGGAGCCAATTCAAATTCGCCTACGATCCTTTCATTTGTCCGCTAAGCTAACCCCCTCCCCTCCCCTTTACTATTCCTCTACTTGCCCGCATGTGCTACAGTGGCTGTGGTCATAGCTGTCTTGTATCTTACAAGTGAAGTATAACTAGTAAGAAGCCTTATCTATCCCTTTTCTCTCCCTCTCTTGTAGTTGCTACTAGGTCTTGTAACAATCTATCTATATCTACCGTTTGTTCCTTCTATAGGTCGCTTTCTATTCTTATTTTTCCTTTCCTTTTTTCCGTTACTGGTCGCTTCTAATTCCATTGCGTTTCTTTTATTCATCTCTCCCCTTTCTTCAGTCCTTTTTATTTTAGCCTTGTGCGTGCCTGTTTGGTCTTCAACGTGCGTGTGCTGTGAATGTTAAAATTGGAAAAAAATGTTAAAAATTTTTTTGAGGAACAAAATACGGCTTTTGCGTGCTTCCCTATTCGCTGCAACGCTCCGCTTTATATTTCAGTAGTTTTTCCTGCTTCAGTTCAGTTAAAGCTAGAAGCTAGAGAATTGTAGTAAAGCTGTAACGTTACTTGACTATTTCTGTTTCTCTCTCTCTCTCTCTCTCTCTCTCTCTCTCTCTCTCTCTCTCGCTCTCTTGTTCTCTTTTATTCGAAATAGTCGCTAGCTAACCTAGATTAAACTCTAACTCCTAAGCTGCCTGTGCGGTTGGTTCTCTTCGCCTACAGTTAAGCAAGCTCCAAGTCCATTTGACAATAAGTCAATCTTTATATCTATCGCTTCGCTATAAAACGTTCGTTCACTGAGCCTGTTCAAAATTACAGTTTCTTATTGAACGGAACACTTTATATCTCGCTGTTAGAATTAAATTAAACCCCCCTGTTACTTGGTTGGTAGAAATTGTGAAGTTTTAGTCACTTGAAATAGAGGATTAGACATTTTGCCGGTCATTCATCTGTGTTTAATAACCAACGACTTATTTCAGATCGAAAGTGTTTGCCGACCAAGACGTGTTGTTAAGCCAGAATGTTACACGAAGTCTCGGCTGCGGTATTATTTATCGCCAGTATTTTAAAACGATCGCAAAAAGTGTCCAACGATGTCATTTGCAAGTTCATCAACCAACTATTCGACGATCTTCAAGCAAGGTTCCAAGATCACTGGTTCGAGGAATTCCCGGAACGGGGCAGTGCCTATCGTTGCATTCGGAATACGAGAAAGGGTCTGGACCCTCGGATATGCAAAGCGGGATCTGCTTGTGGAATTGCGAAACGAGAGCTGACAGAGATATTGCCCACTGAATTTATTCTATGGATCGATCCCCTGGAAGTGAGTTACAGAGTCGGCGAGTACGGATGTCTGACAAAGTTGTCTCGAGAAGAAATGACCAAAGCCCATAACACTTTGAAAGGAGGATCCAATTCTTGTTTCACTCCTAGAACTGCGAGTCCGATCAAGAGAACTGCCCGTGCATCTCCCATCACAATCAGATCAATCGATGGCCTCCAGAGTTCCGGTTCCATGGAGGACTGTCGACTCCTCAAGACACCCAGCAAAGGAAGCTCGAGCAATGTTAGCCAAGAACACGAGCAGGAGCTCATATCAAATGACAAGCTAGGTGAGTTCGATGACCAGAAGAGCGAGTGCTCGCGTAGCTTACCTGATGAAGGCAGCAATAGTAGTAGTAGTTGCAGTAGCAGCACAAATAGTGGAACAAGTTCCCTATCATCGCCATTGGACAATATCCTAGACTTCGTGGACAAAGACTCCTTATCGCAAACTACTTCCATATTTGAGAGATCCATGAGCTTTTTCGACATGGCAGAAAGAGATCACCTCCTCCAGCAAAACTCCAACGACTTCAACGATCATCCATACAGGTTCTCGGCCGATGCAATGAATGCTAATGGGATGCACTGGAACATGAACCAGCTTAGTTTGCTGGCTGGGAACTTCTGGCAACAGAACCAAAGCAGTGCAGCTGCCGCAGCCGCTGGCTTCAACGACTACCTAGCGTCCCAGGCATTCAACAACACGAGCAATGTCGGGTCCGCAATCTACGCTCTGAATTGAGTCGCTCATTATCAAGTGGTGGTGGAAGCAACACACGTATGTGTGTAGTAGACACGTACCTGTGATTCACAAGCCCCATTATCAATGCAGCCATGTTGCAATCAATCAATCAAAAGCGTCGCTTGCAAAGTTGTCTTCTCCTTCTTCTTCTTCTATATCTATCTAACTATCTCAATTGAGTCACGGTCAATAGCTCTTCTGGCAATCGAGTTGTTTGGACTCACACGACACAAACAACAAAATTTACCTGGAACAAACGTCGCATTATTAAACTGTTCTGCGCTCTATTTTTGACATTAAAAGTTAAAAAACTTCACAAGACTTTATTTTACTCATGCTAATGTTATCCTAAACTGTTCTAAGTCACTATTATAAATGTAACTTGATTGCGATCAAATTACTCCAAGTCTCAAGGCTCCCATGTTACATTTTGCCTCTCAACTGATGTAGATGGATGTGTGGTAAAATGGTATGTGAAATATGAGAATATGTTGACTTGGAGTGATTAGAAACACACACACACACATATATATATATATGTTAAAAGGTGATGATATTGAGTGATGAATTGAAGACAAGAAAGTGGACATTGTTGTCTGCATTGGTTCTCCATTGATGCTGCCTCCAATCTGTCTCAAGAATAAGTCGTGACTTCCTTCCTTTCCCTAATTGGACGACAGGAATTCATTATTGCATTACTCTCCATCAAGAATCCGCTTTTAATTCTGCCTCTTCAAATGAATCTGCGAGCAACATTACTGTGCAGTTTATCATTCTTAATTCTACACATTTTCATTCTCCGTGTTACACACCGATGAAGCTCAGTTTGTTTGATGTATGTGCTATTTGATTTGATGGTCGATAGGCTTTTAGATTTTAATACTGAAGTGTAAAATAGCTAATGGATTAAATTTGAAAAGGATTTGATATTCATGGATTTTGATGTTAAAAGCCTGTTTCTTTGCTGTCGTTTATTTGAAGGCTCTCAACATGACGTGTCTTACCTGCCAATATCTGGTCATTCAGGATAAATTAAATCCTTATCACTCTGTAGCCCCCTCCCCTCCCCTCCCCTCTCCCCCCCCCCCCTCTGTCTCCGCTACCGCCCTTCTCCCCTATTCTCTTCCTCCTGCCGCAACATAATCCACTTAAACAGACTCCAATCCGCTCCATCCTAGTCTGCCTCCTCGCACCTTCCTCTCACCTCCTCACTGTGCCCTGATCACGTGATCTAAGGGTGAAGAGGGTTGTGGTGGGTGTTTGGGAAAGGGTGCGTGGTTTGCAGATTAGTTAGGTGTGTTTGGTAGAGCTGTGCTCTTATAACTAGTTCCTTTGATGTCTTATATCTTATCTCAAACAACCAATCAACGGGTGCAATTTAGTAGCTTAGACTTTACTATTTTTCTCTGCTTTTAACTCACTGTCTTTACTTCTCTCGTACCCCTGCTCGCGTCTCTTAATTTCCGCAAACTTTCCTCAAAATTTCGACAAAGCATTTTGCTAACATTGAGTACTATTTATAAGATCACAACAAAACTCGCTATGAATAATGAGAAAAATCGCTATGAATAATGCCGTTGAACTAACATTTGCTCACTCAAATGAGTTGATTCGGGGATGGGGGGGTTGTGATTTTTCGTGACCTGTCTAATAATAGTTTGGTTTCACTCTTTTTAGATGATGGTTATATTTTTGGAGAGATGCGAGCTGGGTTTGTTAGTTTGAGGTAGTGCAGTTTGTAGTTATGAACTGGTTTCTCCTCAGTTGTGGAGAAGTCCTCCTTCTCTTTACTTTGCAGACATATGATGATGACTTATCCTTACTGTCTTTCTCTTTCTCTCACTTAGCTTACCATTCTCAAGTGACAAACAATTCGACTACACAACTCCAAATCATCACTTTCCAGGAACAAACAAGCAAACAAATATAGATAAACAATATACATATATTTTTGTCTCTATTTTACTATCACTATTTTATTGCTACTATACATACAAACCCAGCCACTGTTACTTTCGCTATAGTTTGAAACCATAGAGGTAACTTTGGATAGTTATTTTGGTAATAAAACTCTCTGAAAACAAAAACAACACCAATCTACTTGTTCAGATCGGCCACTATGCTTTAGATTTATATATATCTTGGTCTGATTTTGTGTAGATTAATAGCCAACTTTCTTCGTCCTGTGTGTTTTAGTTTGTTAATAACTGTGCTTTTAAACCGTCTAGTAAAACGTGATGTGTAGTAGTTCCAAAATGCGTTGGTGTCAAAAAGTAATTAGTAAAGCCCGTGGTTAATTTAACTTAATACCATAATTTAGTTTTGACGACTATGATGAATTGGTTTTAAAACACTCCTTTCGAGTAGCTTGAAACTTGTCCAATTAAATCTATTATTCTACATGAAGAAAGTGTTAATGGTTTCTGAAGCTGTTCTTGTTCAAAAACGCAAGTTTCATGCTTAGGGCTGTTGAAATGTGATTAAAGGAATTTAGAGGATAGACTTATTTGCGACTTTTTGCCCTTGTGTGACATGGGACATTTTAATCAGGCGCCTGTTGAATTGATTTGGCAAAGGAAATAGCAAAGATGATGTGTGTTCGTTTCATCAAGTGCAAACAAAATTATCCGTGTAGCGAAATTCAACCACAATGTGCTATTATTATTACAGAGTTCAACATTTCTTTGTTCGACGTTATTTTTCGTTGTTCTTTTAAAATCAATCAAGTTACTCTGAAGTTTGTTGTTATCCCTTCATTTTCTTAATAAGTGACTTTGAAATGTTTCTCGTTTTAATTATGTGCACAATTTTTATCTTTTTAATTCTTCCTCTTGACTTCATTTCCTTTCGTTTTCTCTCTATTTTCTTAATTTGCTCTTCTTAGCTTTTGTCAATGTTCTCTGTTCAAAAGACGCCAACGACTGTGAAACTTACTTTTATGTGTATTCTCTGTGTTTATTTTTATTATTGACAAACTAGCGAGCTGTTGTTTATTAAATTTAGCAGGTTATGCAAACAAACCTCTAGTCTTTCAGGAAACGCATTTAAAGGAAAAAATAACAAGCTTCGTTTGAACTTTTTTGGTTCAAATATTAAATCTGTAGATGTTTATTTTGGCTGGTTTGTTGGCATAACCATTAAGTGTAATTGTAATTAATACGTACCGAGGATCAATTTAACTTTCGAAAATTTTTCTTTTCAAACCAGTTGAGTGAGTTTAACGAAAGTGAGGCCAGTAAGGTACACAACACAACAACGAAAATAAACAACGACCGTCAGAATTCATGAATTCAAAACTTCACAGGTTTCTCGAGACCGTGTTATAGATTGAAGCAAAGTAAATATGCTTGTCTGCTGCATAAGCTATAAAGTATTGTGTAATTTTTCAAATCAATTGACCAGCTTATTTATATGTCTTTTTTTAAAGCATGGGAATCATCCCCAGTACTAATTTTTATCAAATATTTTTAAAAATTGTATGACTGTAGTGACGCTTGACTTTTTTAATGAGAATAAAACGAAATGTTGCTTTCACTGCTCTAGGATGATAGGAAGTGTCTAATTGCCGTGAGGCCAATTGGGGATGAAAAGTGATATCTGGTCAAAGCTGTTAATAAATCTCTTGCTTTTATTGATGCGTCATTTCTTGAAGCGTTTTAGTTCCTTTTGTGAGTGTAACACCATGGTAAAATTGTCCTTGTAAAATTTCTGAGGATGTAACATAACAATTATTGAGATTTCTCAGAGAAGCGGAATGTGAAGACATGGCGAAGGTAGCAATTAAACCGGTTCTAAAAATGTGCATCGTAATTTTTGCTTATAGATTGAAAATTTTTTCAGTGGATCAGATCAAACTTCAGGTAATGCCAAGCTAGCAATAAAAATAATAAAGCAGCTTAGAAGCTTGTGCTTTTTGCTTCTCGAAGAGGGCTATTTGTATTGTACAATTTATTTTTGTTCTGATCCACCTTAGTGGGGGAGGAACTATATGCCCAACTGTTTTTTATACTGATTGTATTCACATTTTATGGCCATTTTACTATTTTTTGCTTAATTTTTGCTGATGTATGTTATTAATTTCAACATTTCCGAATTTGATTAGCGTCGAATTGATTACCAGGCTTTTATTGGTTTCCTGGTTTCATCGTGGTTTTTAGAATAAAACAAATTTGGAATTGTTTCTCGATTTTTTGATAAAATTTTGGCATGCGACAATGAATCTTGTTTCCGCTTATTGTCTGATTCTCCGGCATATTTTACTAAGGGAAATATATACGCTTTAATTGTTCATAGATGTTGCTATCTAAATTGGTCTGTGGGCAGGTAATGTTTTTTTGACTTTGTCACTATTGATTTTCATTAATATTTGTCTTGAGCGTTTGTTTGCTTTGTTACTGATTCTCGACACAGATGGTTCTATTGAAGATCTAACAAAATGAAATTGAACTTGCGCAAGATTTGCTGTGAATAAGTTGCGGCATTGTTTACTTAGAAACTATTTGTTATCATCCACTGACTTCTTGAGTTTTTACTAAAATTGTTGTTATTTATTGCTCTCGAACGAAGTTTGAAGCAAATATTTTAAACGTATGTGTTTTTATGCAAACATTTTGCCTGACGCTTCTGCGCTCGTGTTGTCGAATATCTCTGGCTTCTTGGGTGACTTTTTCAAACTTCTTCTTTTCCATTGATATAAGTTGCTCGTGTTCTGAAATAATATTTGTCGCTTGAAGTGATTTAAGCTAGGGGAAATCAAAGGCAAACACCCCCTCTGAATTAATTCACCCCGTCTTTGTTTGAGAGCAATTCATCCGACGTTAGTGGGTTAGTATTTTTTCTCTAGGTATATCAGGCTGAGTATTAAAGTCTTCGTTTTTCCAGTGCTATAATTGATACTAATATTTGATTGAGTTCATTGCTAGTGGCTTTTACTATAAGACTGATTGGTTTCAAAAATTTTAATTTAACCTTGTTCTGCCGGTTTCATTGTTATTTTTCCTGGCATTTTTGTGGACTTCATTTTTAATCTTCTTAATTGCAGTCTTCAGTGGTAAATATTGAGCAGCAATTGAATGTCGAATTTGTTTTCGTTTGATAGCTGATAGTAGATTGACTCTAAATGAATTTGCAAAATTTTAAAGATTTTTGAGTTTTGCCTAAATTTGGTTGCTTTCTTACTTTCACCTTGCGTAGGCTAAACTTTGTTAAGTCTGATTGGCTTTCTAGAGATGCATGAGTGCAACATTTTTGCCTTCATGTGTATTAAAATTCTGATCGCCAATGGGTTTGCATTTTATTTCAAAAACAGTAGTGAAAGTTTTTTTAAATTTTGGTCCCCTTTTTTCGAGTTGTAAATTAACCTCATTAACAAGAAGTCTTAGTTGCTTCGCTCGGAAACACATGCAGGTGTCCATTGTTCATTTTTTGGCTTTCTTTGATGTCCGTTTAAATTAAATGTAAACTTTTGCTGATTTGTAAATAATTGTTGTTTGTTTGTTGACTTGTCTCCTATTATCAATAAAAACAATTCTGATCAGGTATCTGATGAAAGATTATTCTTTTTTTAGCTCATCATACTGACTGATAGAAAGTTTTTTATAGAAAAGTATTTTGATTTTTCAACCTTCTTATCTTTTCATGACTATCTGTTCTTGACTCGATTTTTGACTCTTTTTTTCTTGTCAAACAATGACTTCTGTTGTGACCGTCGACCATCCACCGAACCCAATAATATAGTACAGGTGCCATCCCACATACAATATTACTCTCCGCATTATTATTTTTATAACCATTGATATTGAAACGAGAAAAATAATTGTTTTTTTAAATACTGTTAAACTGTTTCTAGAAAAATATCAGGAAATAAGCTTCCTTTTTGTTATTTCTCTTCGTCTACTTTGTTTTCTTTTTTGGGGCAAGCTTTGTTCTAAGAGTTTATTTTGTAAGACTCCTCCAGTATATTCTCTCAGTTATGCTGTTCAAAATGCTTGACAGTTGACTTCTTGAATGACATTTATCACGCATGAAATCTTAATTTTTGCGTGGTTTAAATTGCTCTCCAAAGCAGTAAAAGCAGTGGCCTCAAGTTGCGGCAGTTTTTTTACTAAATTAAAATGAAAAAGATACCGAAATTGGTTCCGTTTTTCATTTAAGATTTGACGAGTAGCTTATAATAGCTCTAATATAATCGTCATTTGAAACTCCTTAGCGCTGAAACAGGCTACGGTCGCTTACGTCAGTTTTTATAAACCTTATAAAAACCAGAGAACTTTTATAAAAACTATATAAATGTTCTCAAAAATAATTGATTTTGTGAACTATGCACATCCTTACTTCAAAGACCGCGAAGCAAAATATCAGTGTTGAGTAATTTTATTTTAAAGATAGGCTTAGCTCTGTCTGAAATGAGCAGCCGAAAATTTGCAAAATTATGCCAAAACTGAAGTCTTAATTAATTTGTTCGTCAACTTAGTTGGAAATGCGAAACACCAATGAAACAAAGTCTACATCAAGTCAATTAGTTGACCTTTACCTGCGACTGTTGGTTTCACTAAAAAAAATTTGTGGCTATAATTGTAAATTCGTTATCCATTAAGAAATATTTAGGGTAATGTCCATTAAGTAAATTTAGGGTTTGTCTAATTTTTGTTAGTTTTGCTCATTATACAACCAAACTAGCTGGTTGGAAATTTTCAAAAACTGTTATAATTACTTTGCTACATGTTTGCTACGACCTTACGTGTGAAAAAGCGTATAAAAATTGAAGCTTAGTCCGTTATGTGGCTCAACACAATGAAATCATTGAATTTCCATTACTCGAAGTTTGAATCCGTTCCTGATATTTGAGTGACATCAATTTGACTGATGTTTGTATGTCACTAACTTCCCTTTTACCTCAACCTTCGAAGTGGAGGCTGCCGTTTGAGAACTTCCTAGCGCCTTGTTGAGATTTTGATGGAATTGCAATAGATACAATTTGACATCTGGGTGACATGAATCATTAATACAAGCTTCTATCGATACAATACACACAAACATCCATTTGATGGCCTGTTTTGCATCCAACCAATTCTGGATCTGCAATATGTAATTGTAGTTCAATATTGGAAAAGGAGACATGATGTTTGTAGATTGTTTTATTATATGAATTATTAATGAATTGTGAAGTGATATTGCTGCCATGTCTATCTGACCACTTGTGTTCCATCCGTATTGTTATAGAGTGCTCTTTAGTTGTCACAATAGAATGTATTATTGCTTTCAGAAATGGTTCTCTTCATGCAATCGTGCGAAAATGAAAGGAAGATATTTGCCTCGAACTCCGACCACTTTTTGAATCACAAAGCCTTTAATGCTGAAGTAGTGGCGAGCATTCACGCGCTCATACATGATATGGATATGGAATGGGTTATTAGCTCATGCTAAAAAAAACTTAAAGCATTTTTCATAGTAGACATAGCATGCTGATTCTAAGGATCCGCCTCAAAGTTAGCATATAAGCACCCTCCCTCCCCCCCCCAAAAAAAATCACTATCTGTTGTGTATCTGGAAGCAACAAAATTTACAAATCTGTGTCTTCTGCCTCTGCGTGCGGGGATCGAAATATACTCCTTGTGTTTTCGAAGCAGAGTTCGGAAAATTCAAAATTATATCAATACTTAGATCAATAAATGCTAAATTACGTTCTAATTGCCAATATCAAAAACAACAGTTTCAAAACTTATTTTTGGCCCGAAAAGACCATGTCCGGACATGCTCCCAGACCAAACATTACCAAAAAACAAACAAAAAGTGCCATACAAATAAATCCCAAAAATTTGAAGATAGTGACACAACGCATTAACTAACAAAAGTTAATCTCAATTAAACTAAGCCGAACAAATAAATATTATCACCGTTTAGAGCCATTTACCAGATCCAGTAGATATTGAAAAGATAAAATTCCGCTCGGTGTTGAAAGACAAAGCGGCAATGGCTGACGAGACTCCAAGCCTAACAATATTTGCTGCCCAAAAAGATCAGTAGAGAAACAGCATCCAGTATTCCAGCTTACAACTCAAACCAAAGTAAAGTTAACAGAAGGCGGGAACAAAATTGTCGACAAATAAGTAATCCCTCGTCACTGAAATGATTTGAGAGTGAAGAGATCTTACAAATGGGACATAGTGGTGAGAAATTTATGTATTATGATTCTGGGCCCCCAAGATGAGAAAAATAAGTATTTATTTTGCGACTCTGCCAGCCATTGATTTGCTCGAGCAATGAGATGATTGGTTCTGCGATGGGACATTCAACTGCTCCAACAGTCTTTTATCAGTTGTAAAAAATTCGCGCTTCCGTTGACGGCGTCAACATGCCTCTTATGTACGGCCTTCTTCATGATAAAAAAGAAGAGAGCGATCGAAAACTACTCAGTTCTATTTCTCTCAAAAATTGTAAAAGTTAAAGATAACGCTAGCCGCGATTTGATAATTGAAAAAAGTTTATCAAACTGCTTTGTCAATTTCTCTTCTTTCACAGCCCGCTGCCGGTTTCTCAGTTTTTCCAAAGTTTTCCCAACGTTCCGATTTGATCAACCCTATTTTTTTTATTATTTGAGAAAATGGTTTCTGCCCACTCGGGATCGAACCGGCGACCTGCTGAGGCCCGTAAAAAGAACTAACAACAGCGCTACGGTGAATTTGTTTTTTAGCATACTTTTAGCATACTTTTTCTTTTAGCATACTGTTGAGATTATAGCTGCACTTACTTCTGTCTAAAGAGCGCTTTGACTGGGACGGTTTTGGTCGGACTGTGTTGTCTGTTTTTTCAGACTATTATGTGTGGGATTATTTTGCAATTTGGGGCTATTTTGTCTGTTCTCTCGATGAGACATAGTGGAAAGTGTCCCAAAAAGAGACAAAATTGAGAATACTAACTAAACAAAGTTTTGAAGCACGATGAATCAATAAAGTATAGAAAACTTGTATGCAAGATTACCAAATTTTTTTAGCTACCATGGTTTCGGAAAATTTTAAGAGCTTTGGAATGAAGTGAAAAAAAATCTTGCGAAACAACCAATATAATTGAAACTCCAACGATTCTGAAAAAGATCTAAATTTTGTTCAGCTATACCAGCTTCCTATTACAAAACTGATATCTTTAAAGACAATGAAGAAAAGTGGCAATTAGTTTTTGGAAGCTAGTTGTTATCAGAGCGGGTGCTATAGGTTTCTCTGCGGTAAATTTTCCAAAAAAAAAATAGTTTTTATGAAAAATTAGTGACTAACAATTGGCTAGCTTGTATCATTGCAAAAAATGAAATAAAGTTTAGGCAAAATGTTTTAAATTTTAGTTTCTCCGTTTGCACGGGAGTATCTACTGTAAATTGTATTGTTATTAATATGCTTTTCCATCATGATGATGACTTGAAGATACAACAAAAATTGTTATTCCAAGCTCCTCATTTAAGAAAAAAAGAAAGGGTTTTACAAATTTCCAGAAAAAGTTTTACAAATATCCAGAAAAGATTTTATAATTTTCCATAAAAAGTAATAGGAATTCAATTGCAGATTTTTTGTTGCGTAATAATGGTAAATTATTGCAAATCAAGGTTGTCTATCAAAAACGCAAGATTTGTGAAAAAAAATGACAAAGAACCAATACAATATATTTTCGTTGGGTTGTTGAAGGCAATCGGTATCTTTTCGCCAATAAGGGTTTCGCTACACGTGGCTTCGGGGCACCTAAAAGTTATCGCTGTTTACTTAAACTTCAACTAGCACCCTGTAATTTATTATTGGAAAACCTTTTCTAATGTATTCTGTGTTCACTGCACAATAAGCTCTTGTTCATTAATGGAAATCAATTGCTTGGATTCAGACAATAATGTATTCAAAAGGGCGCCTTGAAGTTCTGTTAGAAATGCACTGAAAGTGAATATGACATGACGTACTAAACGTAAATTTTCATAGCTGTTATTTTAAACGAGCGTGTTATCACCCTTAATACAATATATACATCCATAAAATGGATCGTAGACATGTTTAAAGAGTGAAGTACCTAAATATTCTAAATAACATGCAGGTGACCCAAAGGTCGATTCAAGATTACCTCGATTATGTAACATTTACTTGGCTACTCGAAAATCAAACATCGACAAAGGTAAAGGCTCCTTTTCAGTCTCCTTTTCAGTCTCCTTTTCAGTCTCCTTTTCCCTACCTCAGTTTGGTCCGCAGCAGCACCCAATGCAGCCTTTGGTCTTTTCTTGGTGCCAAGTGATTTTATAGTTGTTTTGAGGAACCGAATTCGTATCATGGTACTGAGTTACATGTCATTATCTCAGTACTGTGATATCTTAACAAGTTCGGATAAGAATCAACGTCTCAGCCAAACTTATCGCATCAGTGGTGCGAGCAGGAACAGAAACCTTTCATTCTGAATAATGCTCGGTCCAGAGATATTTATATAACTGATTGGACCACAAAACAACTAGCAACTTTTCCAGATCCGTCGAGAAAATGCAGCTCTGCTCTCCTCAGAACTGCTGTATATATGAAATATAAAATAAACTTAGACACTTTCAGAGCACAGGATTAGTTTTCATACCAATAGCCCTGGAGTAATTGGGCTGGCGTTCCTGAAAGACTTTGAGAAGAGATGGAAAAGACTATCTCTGCTTGCTGAAAAACAGAAATGTAAGGAAACACTTGTCAGTATCTTTAAACCGCTTGACTCAAGTAATCTCTACAAAGCTTATGAGAGGATCCGCCTCTAAGCTAGTCGAAAAAAGCAGGGTTTCCTGATCTATCGACACCTTAATCTATCGACAAATTAATAAGTGAATACATCATGCTTGGAACGTGTCCAGCGTGGAAAAAACTAAAGCTGACTTTGTTTTACGGATTTCTATTTTTTTTTTGTGGAAAAGTGAAAAGGAGAAAAACAGCTCGAAAATTTTTGAGATATCAACTAGCCAGATTTGAAAGAAAATGAGATGGAGTCCCATGGGAGATTTAAGAGTCTTTATAAGTGAATTAGGTCATGTATACTAGTCCAACCCTCAATATTTGAAAAGACAACAATCAACCAAAAGACTATGCTGGCCAAAAAGCACTGAGCATCCCAAGCTGGAATCAAAACAACCATGAAACTTGGTTTGACTTTACGGAACATCCGGAGATTTGCTTGACCCAAAAAACCATGCTGGACTTGTCCTCGATACAAATTGGCACATTGGATTTTTGCTCGGCTAAAGTCATGAGAAAAAGTTGCATTGAGCTGGTAAAAAGTCAAGTGTGATCAAACAAAATTTGTTCGTCTTAGTATTGTGGGCAAACAATTGCCTTTTGAGTTGAATGTTTTGTACTTAAAATTTGTGCACCGAAATAATCTCAGTAAAGTATTCGCGGGAATCCTGAAAAGTCACTCTAAAAAATATAATTTAAATTAACCTAATTTAAACAAAACGCAATTTGATCAAAAATCAATACCAAGAAAGGAAAATTGTGCATTACCAATAATTTTGAAATGAATGTCAAAAAGGTTTTTAGTTTCATATTTTAAGACATTTATGTTCAAAAGAGACTGTTAAGTGAGCAGCGAACAGTCGGTTCTTTATCATTTCTTTCAATCAAGCTATAGAAAACAAAAATTTATTCGTTGTAAATATCGAAGCTCTATTAAACATTGCAAAACAAGAAAAAAAATGCTGGTTTGTTAAGCCCAAATTTTATGAAATGAAAATATGGTATTTTTTTCTCAAACACATACCCTTTGAGTTATCAATTAAAGATCATTCATTAATTATGCAGAAGGAAAAGCAAAAGCATGGATGATGAGTAACTTGCAGCAAGTTTTCATTTCCAGGTATGAGTGGTAATACTGTTGTGACTGAAAAAACTTGATTAACTTTCAAAACTATCTTGATTAATTGACACGAACATGAAGAAACAAATTCCTTATCGAAGACATCCATTTTGAACTAAACAGGCTGAGAGCTCAGGAACAATACACAAGCAGGGACTGTATTATAATTTGCAATCCCACCTTTGACTCAATGAGAGTCTAAATGTGTTGAGAAACACATAGAAACTTTTCGAAATTTAATTGAATATCAAACTGGATGATAGAAATAAAGCATGTCATATACTACCTGGCACAACAGCCAAAACATACCCAGAGTTTTTTTTGCAACTTGGAAAAGGATACGGTTTTTGGTGCAAAAAGGAAGCTGAAAATAAGAAATCAACAGTGAGGCCAATAGATTGAATAATTTCTTTGCCAAAAATTCTGAAGTGTCCTGTTTTTGACAAAACAAACCTGTTTTGCGGGACAGTGGACAAAACAAACTAGTTTTTTTGAAAGAAGCGGACTCCACGTAGTAACACTACTAAAATGATACAAAAACAACTTTGAATATTACTCTTTTTTATCTTACTCGCGATATTTGCAGCAAAACGGGATGCGAGGAAACTTTTAGTCCATATTTCCTCTTATTTTCATATTTTCTAACACGTTTGCGTTCTCCTAATTTAATCATAACAGAACGAGAAAAAAATTACAAGTAAATAGTTCTCATTTAACTTAAGGAAAATTGAAGCCGCTTCTTGCTTGCAATGGGCCCAGCAAGAGGGAAAATTAGTTTCAAAATATTTACTAATTTCAAGAAATTTTAATATTGGAATCATATGTTTAGCAATATACGCAGAGAATGCAGCCTAGATGACTGGCATGGTTCGCATTAAAAACATTACCACGAAATACTTCGAATTTCGCAATATCCTCAACTCTTAATTTCAAATTATGCTAGAAAAAAAGAACCCCTGTTTTTAGTTTCCTAGGTCTTACTGTGCCACTTATGAGGGCTTGCGATATCAGCGGCCATTCATGTTTTCACATGAATTTTTTTGCACGTTTTCAGGGTTTCCCAAAATGCATCTGAAACTCTCATAAAGAAAAAATGGTATTGTGTTCAAGCATAAAACGTCAAAACATAGTACAAACAAAATAAGTTTCCAAAACATCACATCAATTTGCAAAAATTTCAGCGTTTTTGAATTGCTGATGAAACAACAAGAGATTCAAAAATTAGTTTTATGTTTGACAGAATCGTGGCTCAAGCTATATTCCAACACTAAAGATTGCCACAAGAAAGCGGAATAGGTCTAAAGGAGGAGTGGCCGGATTTTGTAATTATAGATGAACAACAGGCCTCTAAACAAGTTAGGCAGTCCCAATATTTAACTTTTAACTGAAATTACACAAGTTTTAGCAAAATTTTTTTATTAACAGTCGTCTATTTTAAACAGAAAAATAATAAATGGAGTTAAGAAAACTTGTCAAAATATTTTTCGAGAAGTAGTTCCGGAACCCAAACAATGGGTTCCTTTTGCCTATGGATTCTTGCGATTTTGACCATAGCAAAGACATGAAATTAATGAAGTTACAAAACATCCTTAACTTTACAGCTAAATCAATATGTCAAACGTTGGTTTTACAAGAGAAACAGCCAAGTAGAGAGCTAGTATTGACGTAGTTCACCGCTCGAAAACAGTAGAAACTGAAGTACTCAAGTCGGTGGAAAGTGATGACTATGCTGTCGCAATTATGTTCTCTGATTAGGCCCAAAAAACTGAACCACTAAAGAAAACTTAGAGACTGGTCCGAAAACCACAAAGTTTTAGAAAAATTGATTTCAAAATATACTATAAACTAGGCAGATTTATGTTGCATTTTTAAGGTATGGTTTGCTTTTCTTTCGAAAAGTTCCATTTAGATATTGAAAAACTTAGCGATTATTTTCCATTGAAAAGATCAAACTAATCTTAGCAACCAAATTGGATGCACATTTTAAAGCATTTAGCAGTGAAAAACCATTGTTAATATCACATTAGGTTCACACAAAATATTAAAAACAGGGAAATTTTCTTCAAAATCTGGAATGAGCTCCACAAGAAAAGAGAAAACAAAAACTTTTATCAGAATATGTTTAATAAAATGCGAAAAACAATTCCAACTGATCTTTCAGCACCATAAAAAATTTGAGCTCAAATACACGAAAAAAACAAAAAGAGCTATTGCAGAAAAAGACTGAATGGCTTTTTCGTAACAATCATCAGAAACATTTTCTCGGAAAAATTAGTTGATCTGAAAAACATGGAAGACAAAAAGAACTTTAAACAGCTTGGTTTTCTCTCCAACAAATGAAACCGCAAAGTTACTAGTCATTAAAAGTTTGAAAAATAAGTCTGCCACGGACTGAATAACAAGATACTTAAAATAATGGATCGGAAATTCTGACGAAGCAGAGAACTACATGCCTATTAATTGTTAACTACTTTTGGAAAATTATAGAGTCCTCTGTGAACAGGTGAAATTCCTTGAAATTTGATTTGCTTAAAAAAGAATTTGTTTTTCGACCTCAAAAAGGGACCACTGAGGCATTGGTAAGTATTCTCGAGGCCATCAGACGATATTGATTGGTAAAATTGAAGTAAAGAAAAAGCTGTCTTCATAGAACCGACAAAGTTGTGAGAAGTGAAAGAAATCTGATCTTGGAAAATCTAGAATACTTAGGGATGAGAGGACGTTACTATTCACTATTTTAGTTAAACCTTATATTTGCGAGACAGACAACAGTTCGTGAAATCAGTTCACTGTTTTTAGTTAAATTTTATATTTGCAAGACAGACAACAGTTCGTGAAATCAGTTGAAGATAGGAATTCTTACCATTAGAAAAAGGGGGTGCTTCAGGATTCGGTGCTAGGACCACTCTTTTTTCTAGTTTATATAAACAAAACTCAGGGCATCACAGTGACTCAAATGCAACATTGTCCGCTGATCACGCTGATGTGAAGGAAAATGCTTTTTCATGTAATAAACTTTTACAAGGTACTAGAATCTTTTGCCGACTATTTTTTGCGAAACAAACTGGCACTCATTTTGGAAAAACCCACCTATTGAATTTGAAAGCAAATGGAAAAGCTCATCGACCAGACATAATAATAAATAATGATGCGATCAGTCAGAAAACGTCCTAAAAAAACGTCAGTCAGAAAGGGTAGTTAAGAGTACAATTTGATGGAAAATATAATTATAATCGGCATATTTTTGAGTTATGTTCGAAGGTGTTCAATTTTCCACGTTTGAATTAAAAATTGAGATCAATTTTAACAACTGCACGGCTTCTAATAAACTATACTGTTTGCTTACTATCAACTTGAGTCTCTAGAGTTTTAGTCTCTGGATCTAGTGGCAAGACGACACTTCACCCACAAGAAGCAAAAACAAAACAATTTGCTAGAATCATCTTCACTAAAAAAAAACGGAATCAACGTTGCGAATGCGGGAAAAGTATAAAATCCGTTGGACTAAAGGTTTGCACATTTTGGAATTGCTTAAAAAACTAACAGGGACACTTTGCTCTGAATGCGAAATAAGTAGCATAAAATGTTTTAGAGCCGAAAAAAATGAGTCAATTGAATCAAAATGAGAAATGTCCCGGCAGTTAAAAAGCACGAGATTGGTTTGTGAATGAAGCTCTAAGTGACCAGGAGGACAAAAAAAGAAAAAAAAATGAATAGTATCATGCAATTTAACCCCAATTTTATTTCAGAGGTTTAAACCTTGAGTATAAAGGTTTTGAAATGTTATCAGTTGTTTTAGAGTCAAATACATTAGCAACATCGAAAAATTATTTTTATGAGTGTTTTAAGATATTTCCTTCTTTTAGTCCCTTGCCGGTCAAATATCTGATTATCCGACTTTTTAAACTTTCTTAGTACTGCAACTGGCAGTACTTCACTAGAACCATTAGAAATTTTGGTGGCCTATCAAGTAAGTGGCAGTTCTGTGCGGCCTGGTTTGTACAGTAACGCTAAATTAGTTAACAGATTTATTTTTACCTTAAAAGTGAACTCTGTGGTACTCTTAGTGGAAATTTCTGAGTTTTCGGATTAAAACTAATATAGAAATTTTCTGTTTCGGATTTCTCCTTTATTGTTTTCCCTTTCAATTTACTTGCCTGTTTTAACCAAAAGTTTCAGTCTTGGTGATTGATTGAAATGAAATTTATCATTTAGCCTGCTTTAATGTGTATCTAGTTGGGAGACATTTTGTTGAAAATCCAGTTTTTTTAAAAAAATAAATATGGATTGTTATCATCTAGAATGCTTTTTGAAATTGAACTTGCTCTATTTTGAGTGTGCTTGTTATTGAAAATACCAACCTATACAATAATAAGAAAATAACGGATTATTTTTTTGTGACCTATGAAGACGTATTCTAGTTGTCTCAATATTTGATCCCTCAGACGCTGCGGCTAAAATTATTCAAATTTCTTAATTTATATGCAAAAGCCTTCAATGAAATAAATCTCAAAGCACAAACACTCTTTAGTGCCGCAAATGTCGAGCTGTACCAAACTCCAGGTCTGTTTCCTTTAGGACCAAATTATCAAAACTGTCTAAAATATCAGCTCTGTTTCAGAAAAGTTTCCAAGCTTAATACTTATATTAGTCATTGCGTGTCACGGTCGAGGAGATGCAATTGCAAGACATGACGGGATTCGAGATAAAATAGTGTCGGTTTGCACATCTGTCAATCTCGTACCCGTAGTGGAAAAAAAGAACATTCCAGAAAGCCAATCACGCCCGGAGACGTCTTTGTCCAGACTTGGAAAGAGGGGAAACCGGCTGCATTTGATGTAACTGTTACTTCGTCGCTGCAATCTAACTCTCTCTCTCTCTCTCTAATGCGGCTACAAAGGCAGGATACGCGCTTGATGCGGCAGATGAACAAAAATTATTCCTCCAGTATGATAACCGCAAAAATGGGCATCACTTTTTCCCCCTTGCAATCAAAGTCCTTGGCGGAATATCGGCAACTTTAAAAAAAAACGCTCAACCGATTGGCTGTGTTAAGTGATAACCGTTCTTTCAAAGCGCAGGGGTTGTCTGTAGTTTTCTGTAATTTCTTGCAATCCTTGTCAATCACCGCTATTCGGGAATCAGCGGCAATGTTGTTGGCACGGTCTCCCTACTTGACTATTGCAATTTGTGTGCTCGCCCGATCAAGGAGAGATTGCTTGATTCATTGTTGTCGCAATCATTGTCGACAGTTATGATCAAGGGGTCTTTTCAATGATTTTGGGTCTTCCAAATTACGAGCTTGGAATAAAAAGAGTCCAGGTTCTAAACGATTGCATCAAACGGGAACCTTTTTAATGTGCAGTTCTACTATTTTTGATTTCACTTGTTCAAAGTGGGGAGAATAAAACAAACATTATACATGTGGAAAAAAACGCTGATGAAATGAGATTCATAATCTGTTGATCTGTTGTATTGATAATCACCGTTATGTTAATCAAATTAGTTGTGATTGAAATATTTTTTTATATTAGACTCGAATTAGACTCGCCAACTTGATTTCCAAATACAAAATCTACCTTCTAATGTTTTTTGAGTAAAACTTTCAAGTGATCAAAAAATTCCGTTAGCGTGTCGGCATTTATCATGGAATTTCACAGTGCATTTAGAAAGACTCATCGGTGGCAATAGAGAGGTACCAAAAACCTCCAGGTTTTGAGTTAGGTTAGTCGCCCAAGTGTTTTTTAACTTCATTTTTCAAGTTTTAATCGTAAAACTTAACATGCAAACACAAGAGTGCACACAGCCCTTTTTTGTCTATTTAAATTGTATGATTACGGGAAAATCCTTATTTTCTACTAAAATAATCGACTACTTCATTGCTTATTCTAATGTGCAGCAATTATTTTACGAATACTTAATTTTTAGTAGACTTTCAGTTCAACAATGGAGTGTTTTTTACCTAATGTTGGAAATATTATTTGAAAAAACAGGGATTTTGAGGATAGAAATTGAGTCAATATTTGTATCGACAAAAAGAACTATATTTTCTGAATATGTAAATTACACTAATGCTTGATGAAATTCTGCAAAAGGACAACAAAGGTTCAAATGTTTAGTGTCGACCTGCAAAGCTGATTTGAACTCAAATTGCGGATGTGGTTGTAAAATTTTCAAGGAAGGCGATGAAAGCTTCACTTGCATAAAAATTTTATTGAGCTGTAATTTGCTTTGAAGCTAGTTGCGACTGTGGTTAAGTTCTAATTCCACTGAAGGAAAAATGCTTCCTTGGTTTTGCTTAAAATTGAACCAATTTGACTAGCAAATTATAGAGCATCGGTTTCGGTGCTTGTTTACCTGTACAGTGCTCTGTCGGTGTACAGAAGTGAACAGACAAAGCGGCTCTAACTTAAGTATAAAGCAACCGTGTATGAAATTATCCATAAAACGGGAGCAAAAGAGCTTAATAATGCTGTGATAATCATTTGCCATTTTTTATCCCAATTCCCAAGGCGCTCATGAATTGGGCCAAATCTATGGAAAACGGAGCATGAATGAATATTAAAAGAGCTGAAATAAGAAGGGATAAAATATTGAAATGAACGGTTATGCTGGCAGACTTGAAATTGTTCCCCCACTTTTACTTTCTTCTTATTTTACTCTGCCGTTCATGTAATTTTTAATTTGGCTCGGAAATATCCAGGTATCATTTTATGACAAACCGCTGACTCCCAAATCTATTGTTAAAATTAAACTTGTCCCAGCTACGCGACGCACATTTCATGAAAGTTATCACATAAAGATTGCGGCGTCTACAAAAAAAGTAAATGAAATTTGCGAAACAAAGTTAAAAAGAAAAAAACTGTTTTTTTTAAATAATTTTTTGTTTGATATTCTCATGTAAACAAAAATGAGGTCACTAACTTGTTTTTTTTTCTCGTGAGAGCTTAAATTTTGGTTTGTAAGGCTTGTGCGATCAATGATTCAACAAAAAATAGTTTGATGGAGTGAACACTAAATATATCTAAATATATGGAGTGAACACTAAAAAACAAAATCTGGGTAGATAAATTGGCTACACGGATAAACAAGGTCTATTGGCATCCGCTGAGTTTCGAACAGGAAGTTTTCTAATCTGTCACATAACCATTCATTGAAGTACCAGGGGAAAGATGAGAGCCGGAAAGAACATTGAACATTAAGAACAAACAAAATTTTTTGTTCCATTGGGCTCACCGCATTTCAGTTTAAATTTCATTTCTCCACATTGAAACACATCTTTCCATTTTTTCGTAAGCAATTGCTCTTAGTTGACGATTGAATATGTTGAGTGAAGAAAAAATTTTCCAAGGGAAGTTATAAAAATTTGTGCTATATATCGGAAAAGCGGCAAAAGTAGGCAAACAAAAACAAGTTTCTGTCTGGCAAATTCAAAAACAATAATGAGAGCCCAAAAGCTGACGACTGGCACATACTGAAGATTTTGAGCTAGCAACTATTAAATTAAATTTACCTTTGACCTCTATTTTATCGTGATTAAAAATTACGACGCACTGATTTTGTATCATCAAATTTTTTCCTGTGGAACCTGTTTTCCCTAAAAAACATTCCCGTCGTAATCTTTGTTTGCCCATTCAGATAATTACAAAAAAATATAAAATTTTGATTCTCATGTAGCAGATGTTGCTATAGATCTTTATCTGTTATAAAAGTTTAATTCAAAAGTAATTTCTTTTTACTTAAAATCACTTAGAGAAATTGTACAAGAAATTGTTTCAGTTATATAAGATTTCTTCTCCATTTCCACAAAAACTCTAGCTGATTTTTAAATACGACCAAACGTTTTCGATGCATTTGCAGATCTTTTCCCTTTTCTTTTATTTGATAACCAGAAACTATCCCTTAGCAATTTCACGAGATCCGTGACTCTTTACAATGTGCAAATTGATTATTGTTTTTTGAGAAACCAAAAAAGCAAAAATCTACTGCTCATTTAGAAATGTTTTTGTCTTGTTTGACACTCGCCATCCAAAAAAAAACTTTAACAAAAATAAACACACTTTTTCGTCGATGAAAAGCCGCAACTAATTGTCTCTCGCTCAATTCATGAGATATTTACCTAAACTGTTGTTCATCTTTGACAATGAGTGCTTTTTCAAAATTTGAAAACCACAAAAATTTTGTCTAATTCTCAATTCAAGTTGTTTTTGTCTTGTTTACATTCGACATCTAGTTAAACTTATTCAAAAATGCACATTTTTGGTCTTTAATAGACGCGACTAATTGTCTCTCGCTCAATACATGAGATAATTACCCAATCTCTATTCCATCTTTGACAATCCCGGTTTTAACATTTTTTAATTAATATCCTTGACTCTTTATTATGTGCGAATTGGATGTTAATTTGTGGAAGTTGAAATGACGCAAAAGTTCACTTCTCAATTCAGGATGTCTTTGATTTGTATGAGACTCGACATCGAGCCAAACATATTATAAAAGAGCATACTTTTTTGTCTTCCAAAGACGCAACTACTTGTCTCTCACTCAGTTCATGAGATTGTTATCTAAACTCTATTCCATCTGGAGCAACCTCATTTTTTCTAAAATCAAAAGACTGCAGAAAGGAAAGTTTTTCTAATTCTGGAGATCGCTGTTTTACTTTAATTTTCTTTTGGATTTAAAAAAGACAAAATTCTCAAAGGAACCAACCAATTCTGTTGTTCACTTGGGTCATCGAATTTCATTTTGATTTCAATTTTCACATTGAATCAGATCTTTTCTTTTTTCTTTGTTAAGCGATTGCTTTTTTGACGATTAAATGTGTTAGATTTCAGTTAAAATCAAAAATAGGAGTGAACACTAAATATATCTAAATATTTGTGGAGTGAACTTTGAAAAATATATCTGCGTAGATATATTGGGCACAAAAATCAACAAGTTTTTTTGGCATCCGCTGAATTTCGAACATGAGGTTTTCTTATCTGTCACATAGTCATTTTTTATGAGGGTATGAGGAGAAAGATAAGAGCAGGAAAAAACATTGAATGACAAGAACAAACAAATTTTTTGATCCACCGGGCTCACCGCATTTCAGTTTTAATTTCAGTTCTCCACATTGAAACACATCTTTTGATTTTTTTTGTCAGCAATTGCTCTTAGTTGACGATTAAATTTGTTGGGTGAAAGAATCGGGAAAATATAAAATGTTGTGCTATATCGGAAAAACTGCAAAAGTAGGCGAACAAAAACAAGTTTCTGTCTGACAGATTCGAAAACAATAATGAGAGCCCAAAAGCTGACGACTGGCACATACTGAGGATTTTGAGCTAGCAACTATTAAATTAAATTTACCTTTGACCTCTATTTTATCGTGATTACAACTTATGGCGAACTGATTATTGTATTATTCAATTTTTTCCTGTGGAACCCGTTGTCCCTGAAAAATATGCCCGTCCTAATCTTTGTTTCCCATTCAGATAATTACAAAAAATCTAAAATTTTGATTCTCATGTAGCATATGTTGCTATAGATCGTTATCTCTTATAAAAGTTTAATTCAAAAGTAAATTTGTCCTAATTAAAATCGCCTAGAGAATTTTCACACGAAATTCTTTCAGTTATATAAGTTTTCTTCCCCATTTCCACAAAAACTCTAGCTGATTTTTAAACACGACCATGCGTTTTCGATGCATTTGCAGATCTTTTCCCTTTTCTTTTATTTCACAAACAGAAAATATCCCTTAGCATTTTTACGAGATCCTTGACCCTTTATAATGTGCTGTTTTAAAGTCATTTTTTGCGAAACCAAAAAAGCGAAAATCAACTCATTTGAAAATGTTTGTGTCTTTTTTGACACTCCACACCCAGAAAAAGCTTTTAAAAAAGTGAACACACTTTTTTTTCGATGAAAGCCGCAACCATTTGTCTGCCACTCAACTCATAAGATAATTACCTAATCTCTTTTTCATCGTCAACTATCAATTTTGTTTTGAAAAATTAGAAAACCATAAAAAATTTTTCTGCTTCTGGAGATCCTTATTTTAGTTTTTTTTCTCTTGGAATTCAATATCAGGCGACTTTCATATAGGAAGAAACTAATTTTTTTCCCTCGGTATTCGCATTTCACTATTGATTTCATTTCTCCACATTGAAACAGATCTTTCCATTTTGTTTCACAAGTAATTGCTCTTTGTTTCACGATTAAAGAACTTGAGTGAAGAAAAAAACTTTCCAAGGGAAGTTTTAAAACTTTGTTCTATATATCGCAAGAGCTGCAAAAGTAGGCAAACAAAATTAAAAATCTGTCTAACAAATTCAAAAACAATAATCAGAGCACAGCATCTGACGACTGGGAACCAACTGAAGAGTTTGAGATGGTAAATATAAAAATGAATTAACATTCAAATTATATTTTATCATGATTACAATCAACAACGAACTCATTTTTGTATTATCCAATATTTCTCTGTAAAACCACTTTTCCTTAAGAAATATACCCGTGTTATTCTTTTTTCAGTTTCAGATAATTACAAATAATCTGAAGTTTTAATTCTCATGTAGCAAATGAAGCTTTAGATCGTTATCTTTTATAAAAAGTTTAATCCAATAGTAATTTTTTTAACTTAAAATCTCTTAGTGAAATTGTACACGACATTGTTTCATTTATATCAGTTTTCGTCTCCGTTTCGACAAAAACTCTAGCTGATTTTTAAAACAGACCAAAGAAAGGAAAACAACTGTTTAGTAATATCTGTGTACTTTTTAAACCAGTTCTATAACGTTTTTCCTGCAATTCCAGATCTGTTCCCTTTTCTTTTCCTGATAAACAAAAGATATCCCTGAAAGTAATATTTTGAGAAAACAGAAAGAGTCAACTTCTCAATTGAAATTTTTGTCTTGTTTGACACTTGACATCTAGTAAAACCTTTCACAAAAATGTACTCACTTTTTGCCTTTAAAAGCCGCAACCAATTGTCTCTCACTAAAATCATCAGATAGTTACATAAACTCTATTCCATCCTTAACCATCCTAATTGTTTTTTAAATTAAAATACCGCAGAAACTTTTTTCTAATTCTGGAGATCGTCATTTTATTTTTAATATTTTAATATTTCTTCTGGAACTCGATGTCATTCAAGTTTAATTCGGATAGAAACGAATTTTTTGTTGCAATGGGTCATCGCATTTTTTAAAACTGAATATTCTCCTTTTTTGACGATTAATTTTTTAATACAAGTTGAAATAAAATTCAGTTAAAATCAAATGAACAATATTTCACACGAAATTGTTTCAGATATAATGGATTCTTCTTTTTCTCAGCAAAAAATCAAACTGATTTGAAAAAATAATCAAAGTAACGAAAACTTTGTTCAGTAATATATATATATATATGTACTTTTTACTCCAGCTCTGTCTCATTTTCCCTTCGAGTCCAAACTTTTTTCTTTTTCTTTTTCTTGATAGCCAGAAAATATCCATCAGCATTTTCATGAGATCCTTGACTCTTTTTTTGTGCAAATTGAAAGCGGTTTTATGAAAAATGAAGGAACAAAACTGCAAGCATCAACTTCTCAATTTAATATGTTTTTGTCTTGTTTGACACTCGACATCTAGTTAAACATACAAAAAAGCACATTTTTTCTCGAAAAGCCGCGACTAATTGTTTCCCACTTAGTTCATGAGAGAATTACCTAAACTCTATTTCATCTTTAACATTCCCAATGTTTTGTAATTAAAGACCGCAGAAGGTTTTTTGTGATTCTGGAGATCGTTATTTTAACTTATTTTTCAGTTAAATTCAGTTAAAATCAAATGATTAACAATATTGTGCACGAAATTGTTTCAGTTATTTAGGATTTCATCTCAATTTTCAAAAAAACTTTAGCTGATTTCTAAATACAATCACACGTTTTCTCGGCATTTCCGGATCTCTTCTCTTTTCTTTTACGTGATAGCCAGAAAATATCCCTGAAAATTCTCGGCATTTCTCTTATAAAAGTTTAACTCAAAAGTAAATTTGTCTTAATTAAAATCACCTAGAGGAATTTCACACGAAATTATTTCAGTTATATAAGATTTCTTCTCTTTTTCGACGAAAACTCTAGCTGATTTTTAAATACGACTATACATTTTCCCTGCAACTCCAGATCTTTTCCTTTTTCGTTTTGTTACTAAACAAAAAATATCCCTTAGCATTTTCACGGGATCCTTGACTCTTTATAATGTGCAGTTCGAATGTCATCTTCTGCGAAACCAAAAAAGCAAAAATCAACTCATTTCAAAACGTTTTTGTCTTGTTTTGACACTCGACATCCAGATAAAGCTTTTACAAAAATAACACACTTATTTGTCGATAAAAGCCGCAACTAATTGTCTGGCAGTCACTTCATGAGATAATTACCTAATCTCTTTTTCATCTTCAACAATGAAATCTTTTTTGAAAAATTAGAAAACCATTGAAATTTTTTCTGCTTCTGGAGATCATTATTTTAGTATTTGTTTCTCTTTAACCCAATATCAGGCGACTTTTATATAGGAAGAAACTAATTTTTTCTTTTCCCTTGGTATTCGTCTTTCATTATTGAAATTTTTGTCTTGTTTGACACTTGACATCTAGTAAAACCTTTCACAAAAATGTTCTCACTTTTTGCCTTTAAAAGCCGCAACCAATTGTCTCTCACTAAAATCATCAGATAGTTACATAAACTCTATTCCATCCTTATCCATCCTAATTGTTTTTTAAATTAAAATACCGCAGAAACTTTTTTCTAATTCTGGAGATCGTCATTTTGTTGTTAATATTTTAATATTTCTTCTGGAACTCGATGTCATTCAAGTTTAATTCGGATAGAAACGAATTTTTTGTTGCAATGGGTCATCGCATTTTTTTTAAACTGAATTTTCTCCTTTTTGACGATTAATTTTTTAATACAAGTTGAAATAAAATTCAGTTAAAATCAAATGAACAATATTTCACACGAAATTGTTTCAGATATAATGGATTCTTCTTTTTCTCAGCAAAAAATCAAACTGATTTGAAAAAATAATCAAAGTAACGAAAACTTTGTTCAGTAATATATATGTACTTTTTACTCCAGCTCTGTCTCATTTTCCCTGCGAGTCCAAAATTTTTTCTTTTTCTTTTTCTTGATAGCCAGAAAATATCCATCAGCATTTTCATGAGATCCTTGACTCTTTTTTTGTGCAAATTGAAAGCTGTTTTATGAAAAATGAAGGAACAAAAATGCAAGCATCAACTTCTCAATTTAAGATGTTTTTGTCTTGTTTGACACTCGACATCTAGTTAAACATACAAAAAAAAGCACATTTTTTCTCGAACAGCCGCGACTAATTGTTTCCCACTTAGTTCATGAGAGAATTACCTAAACTCTATTTCATCTTTAACATTCCCAATGTTTTGTAATTAAAGACCGCAGAAGGTTTTTTGTGATTCTGGAGATCGTTATTTTAACTTATTTTTCAATTAAATTCAGTTAAAATCAAATGCTTAACAATATTGTGCACGAAATTGTTTCAGTTATTTAGGATTTCATCTCAATTTTCAAAACAACTTTAGCTGATTTCTAAATACAATCACACGTTTTCTCGGCATTTCCGGATCTCTTCTCTTTTCTTTTTCGTGATAACCAGAAAATATCCATGAGCCTTTTTACGAGATCCTTGACTCTCTATAACTCTCTATGATGTGCAAATTGAATGTAATTTTTTGAGAAACCAAAAAAAAATGAATTTTTTTTTGTTTGACACTCGAATCTAGAAAAACGGTTTACAAAACTGTACACAATTTCTCACATTGAATCAAATATTTTCTCTTTTTTCTTAAGCAATTGCTTTCTTGACGATTTAATGTGTTAGATTTCAGTTAAAACCAAATATTGGAGTGAACACTTAATATATCTAAGTATGTGGAGTGAACTTTGAAAAATATATCTGGGTAGATAAATTGGGTACAAAAATGAACAAGGTGTTTTGGCATCCGCTGAATATCGAACATGAGGTTTTCTTTTCTGTCACATAGTCAGTTTTTAAGAGGGTATGAGGAGAAAGATAAGAGCAGGAAAAAACATTGAATGACAAGAACAAACAATTTTTTTTGAACCACTGGGCTCACCGCATTTCAGTTTTAATTTCAATTCTCCATATTGAAACACATCTTTTGATTTTTTTGTTAGCAATTGCTCTTATTTGACGATTAAATATGTTGAGTGAAAGAAAAAATTTTCCACGGGTAAATTTTGTTCTATATGGGAAAAACGGCAAAAGTAGGTAAACAAAAACAAGTTTTTGACTGACAAATTCAAAAACAATAATGAGAGCACAATAGCTGATGACTGGAATATACTGAGGATTTTGAGATGGCAAATATTTAAAAAAAATTGCAGTTGATCTCTTTACTATCAAAATTACAAATTACGACGATCTGATTTTTGTTTTAATTCAACATTTCCCTGTAAAAACAGCTTTCTATAACAAAATATGAACGATGTAAACTTTGTTTCCGTTTCAGATAGTTACAAATAATCAAAAATTTTGATTTTCATGTAGCAGATGTTGCTATAGATCGTTATCTCTTATAAAAGTTTAACACAAAAGTAAATTTGTCTTAATTAAAATCACCTAGAGGAATTTCACACGAAATTATTTCAGTTATATAAGATTTCTTCTCTTTTTCGACGAAAACTCTAGCTGATTTTTAAATACGACTATACATTTTCCCTGCAACTCCAGATCTTTTCCTTTTTCGTTTTGTTACTAAACAAAAAATATCCCTTAGCATTTTCACGGGATCCTTGACTCTTTATAATGTGCAGTTCGAATGTCATCTTCTGCGAAACCAAAAAAGCAAAAATCAACTCATTTGAAAACGTTTTTGTCTTGTTTTGACACTCGACATCCAGATAAAGCTTTTACAAAAATAACACACTTATTTGTCGATAAAAGCCGCAACTAATTGTCTGGAAGTCACTTCATGAGATAATTACCTAATCTCTTTTTCATCTTCAACAATGAAATCTTTTTTGAAAAATTAGAAATTCATTGAAAATTTTTCTGCTTCTGGAGATCATTATTTTAGTGTTTGTTTCTCTTTAACTCAATATCAGGCGACTTTTATATAGGAAGAAACTAATTTTTTCTTTTCCCTTGGTATTCGTCTTTCATTATTGATCTCATTTCTCCACCTTGAAAAACATCTTTCCTTTTTTTTCATAAGAAATTGCTCTTTGTTTGACGATTAAAGAAGTTGAGTGAAGAAAAAAAATTTCCAAGGGAAGTTTTAAAACTTTGTGCTATATATCGGAAGAGCTGCAAAAGTATGCAAACAAAAATAAAAATCTGTCTAGCAAATTCAAAAACAATAATCAGAGCACAACATCTGACGACTGGGAAGAGTTTGAGATGGTAACTATAAAAATTAATTAACATTCACATTCTATTTTATCATGATTACAATCAACAACGAACTGATTTTTGTGTAATTCAATATTTCCCTGTAAAACCAATTTTCTTTAAGAAATATGCCCGTGGTAATCTTTTTTCAGTTTCAGATAATTACAAATAATCTGAAGTTTTAATTCTCATGTAGCAAATGAAGTTTTAGATCGTTATCTGTTATAAAAGTTTAACCCAATAGTAATTTTTTTAAACTCAAAATCACTTAGTGAAATTGCACACAACATTGTTTCAGTTATATAAATTTTCTTCTCCGTTTCGACAAAAATTCTAGCTGATTTTCAAAATTGACCAAAGAAAGGAAGATAAATGTTTAGTAATATCTGTGTACTTCTTAAACCAGTTCCGTTATTTTTTTCCCTGCAAATCCAGGTCTCTTCCCTTTTGTTTTTCCTCATAAACAGAAAATATCCCTTAGTATTTTTACGAGAACCTTGACTCTATATAACTCTCTATGATGTGCAACTGCTATTTCTTAAGCAACTGCTTTTTTGGACGATAAAATTTGTTTAAATTCAGTTAAAAACAACTTTTTGAAATAGTACCCGAAATTGTTTCGGATATACAAGATTTTGCTTCGTCCTTGCAAATAACCTAACCTAACTAATTTTGAAAAATGACTAAAGAACAAAAACTTATGTATGCTAATTTTTGTGTGCTTTTTACTCTTTACTTCAGTTCCGTCACGTTTTACATTCAGATCCAGATTTTTTATATTTTATTTCATGACTAGAAAATACTCAACAGCACAATCGTGAGATCTTTGACTTTTCATCATATGCAAATTCAATGATGATTTATCATGTGTAAAAAAAATGAAAACAAAAACGCAGGAATCAACTTCTCAATTTAAGATATTTTGACATCTAGTTACACATTTTTACAAAAAAGCAAATTTTTTGTCTTTAAAAGCCGCGACTAATTCTTTCTCACTTAGTTCATGAGATAATTACCTGAACTCTATTCCATCTTTAAAATTCCCAATTTTTATAATTAAAGATCGCAGAGAATTTTTCTAATTCTGGAGATCGTTTTTTTAACTTATTACTCTTTTGCATTTCAATGTCAGTTCAAAGTTAAATTTGAGAAAACCAAATTTTTTGTTCCATTGGGTCATCGCATTTCTTACTTGATTTCTTTTTTCAGATTGATTTCTTGATTTCTTGATTTCTTTTTTCAGATTTCTTTTTCGCAGAGAGTTTTTCTAATTCTGGAGATCGTTTTTTTAACTTAGTACTCTTTTGCATTTCAATGTCAGTTCAAAGTTAAATTTGAGAAAACCAAATTTTTTGTTCCATTGGGTCATCGCATTTCTTACTTGATTTCTTTTTTCAGATTGAATCAGATTGTTTCAATTTTCTTTCTTAAGCAGTAGCTCTTTGACAACCAAATATGTTAAAATTCAGTTGGAATCGATTAATGAATTTGTACCAGGATTTTTTTTGTCTCTGCAAACAATCCTAAAGTTTTTAAAAAATGACCAAAGTAACGAAAACAATTACTTAGTAAAACATGTGCACTTTTAACTCGTTCTGTCACGTTTTCCCTGCAGGTGCAGATTTTCTTCTTTTTACTTTTCTTGATAAACAAAAAATCTTACAATATGCTTTGTTCATTGTCATGTGCAAGTTGGATGATGATGTGTTTTATTGAAAATGAAAAAAACCGCAGGAACCAACTTTTGGTTTAAAAATGTTTTTATCTTTTTTGACACTAGACATCTAGACAAATATATTACAAAAAGCACATACTTTGTCTTTCAAAGCCGCAAATATTTTTCTCTCACTCAATTCATGAGATTATCACCTCAATTCTATTCCATCTTTATTAATCCCAGTTTTTATCTAAAATTAAAAGATCGCAAAAAGCTTCTTCTAATTCTGGAGATCTTTAATATACTTGATATTACTTTTGTATATCAATGTAAGGCAATTAAGAAGAGACCAATTTCTTTGTTCAATTTCTTTGTTTCATTTCGTTTCTCACATTGAATGGGATCTTTTTTTTCTTGAGGAGTTGCCATTTTATGACAATTAAATATGGTAAAATTCAGTTATAATAAATTACATAGTTTTACCTAAATTTGTTTCAGATGTAAAGGCTTTTCCTTGTCTCTGCAAACAATCTGACTGATTTTATAAAACGACCAAACCAATGAAAATTTTTGTTTAGTAAAATCTGGGTAGTTTCTACTCACTCTCTCATATTTTACCCGCACGTCTAGATTTTTTATCAAAAATTATCCAATAGCATTTTAACGAGATTCTTGACTCTCGGTCATGTGCAAATTGGATGTTGTTTGGTGGAAAGTGAAAAAAACCACAAGAAGAGACCTCTCGTTTTGAGACGTTTTTGTCTTTTTTGACACTGGAAATCTAGCCAAACAATGTAAAAAAGAACATATTTTTTTCTTTTACAGCTGAAACCATTTTTTTGCACTCAATTCATGAGATTATTACCTAAATTCTATTTTATTTTGAAAATCAGTATTTTTCTAAAATTGAAAAACCGGAGAAAGTTTTTTCTAATTCTAGGTATCGTTACTTTAATTTGTCTTTCTTTTTGAACGCAAAGTCAATCGACTTTCATTTGGATAGAAGCAAAAAGTCCTGTTCGAATGGGTCATCGCGATTCATTTTTTAATCCATTACTCTACATTGAATCAGATGTTTTTAATTTTTTCTTAAGCAACTGCTTTTTTGGACAATAAAATTTGTTAAAAATCAGTTAAAAACAACTTACTGAAATAGTACCCGAAATTGTTTCAGATATACAAGATTTTGCTTCGTCTCTACAAATAACCTAACCTAACTAATTTTGAAAAATGACTAAAGAACAAAAACTTCCTTTTTCTAATATCTGTGTGCTTTTTACTCTTTACTTCAGTTCCGTCGCGTTTTACCTTCAGATGCATATTTTTTATTTTTTATTTGGTAACTAAAAATATTCAGTAGCACATTCGCGAGATTCTTGACTCTCTATCGTATGCAAATTCAATGATAATTTATCATATGTAAAAAATGGAAACAAAAACGCAGGAATCAATTTCTCAAATTAAGATTGTTTTTGTCTTGTTTGACAATCGACATCTAGTTACACATGTTACGAAAAGAAAATTTTTTGTCTTTAAAAGCCGCGACTAATTGTTTCTCGCTCAGTTCATGAGACAATTACCTAAACTCTAGTCCATCTGTAACATTCCCAATTTTTGTAGTTAAAGACCGCTGAAAGTTTTCTCTAATTCTTGAGATCCTTATTTTAACCTATTTTTCTTTTGGATTTCAATGTTAGTCGAAACTCATTTTGGAAAAACCAAATTGTTTGTTTCATTGTGTCATCGCATTTCATACTTGATTTCTTTTTCCACATTGAATCAGATCGTTTCATTTTTCTTTCTTAAGCTGTAGCTATTTTGACGATCAAATATGTTAAAATTCAGTTGAAATCGATTAATGAATTTGTACCAGGATTTGTTTTGTCTCTGCAAACAATCTTAAAGTTTTTAAAAAATGACCAAAGAAACGAAAACAATTACTTAGTAAAACATGTGCACTTTTAACTCGTTCTGTCACGATTTCCCTGCAAGGGCAGATTTTCTTGTTTTTACTTTTTTTGATAATCAAAAATCTTAGAAGATCCTTTGTTCATTGTCATGTGCAAGTTGGATGATGATGTGTTTTATGGAAAATGAAAAAAACCGCAGTAACCAACTTTTGGTTTAAAAATGTTTTTATCTTTTTTGACACTAGACATCTAGCCAAATATATTACAAAAAGCACATATTTTTTGTCTTTCAAAGCAGCAATTTTTTTTCTCACTCAATTCATGATATTATCACCTCAATTCTATTCCATCTTCAAAAATCCCGGTTTTTATCCGAAATGAAAAGATCGCAAAAAATTTCTTCTAATTCTGGAGACCTTTAATATACTTGATTTTACTTTTGTACGTCAATGTAAAGCAATTAAGAAGAGACCAATTTCTTTGTTCCATAAAATCATCGAATTTCATTTGTCATTTTGTTTCTCACATTGAATCGGATCTTTTTTTCTTAAGGAATTGCCATTTTATGACAATTAAATATAGTAAAATTCAGTTAAAATAAATTACATAATTTTACCGAAATTTTTTTTCCGATGTAAAGGCTTTCCTTGTCTCTGCAAAGAATCTGACTGATTTTATAAAACGACCAAAGTAATGAAAATTTTTGTTTAGTAAAATCTGGGTAGTTTTTACTCACTCTCTCAAAATTTACCAGCACGTCTAGATTTTCGTTTATCAAAAATTATCCAGTGGCATTCTTGACTCTCGATTATGTGCAAATTGGATGTTGTTTGGTGGAAAGCGAAAAAACCTGCAAGAAGAGACTTCTCGTTTTGAGACGTTTTTGTTTTTTTTGACACTGGAAAATGACTAAAGAACAAAAACTTTTGTTTTCTAACTTTTGTGTGCTTTTTATTCTTTACTTCAGTTCCGTCACGTTTTACCTTCAGATCCGGATTTTTTATATTTTATTTCATGACTAAAAAATACTCAGCAGCACAATCGTGAGATCTTTGACTCCTGATCATATGCAAATTCAATGATGATTTATCATGTGTAAAAAATTGAAAACAAAAACTCAGGAATCAACTTCTCAATTTAAGATAGTTTGACATCTAGTTACACATGTTACAAAAAAGCAAATTTTTTTGTCTTTAAAAGCCGCGACTAATTCTTTCTCACTCAGTTCATGAGATAATTACCTAAAATCTATTCCATCTTTATAAATTCCAGTTTTTATCTGAAATTAAAAGATCGCAAAAAGCTTCTTCTAATTCTGGAGATCTTTAATATACTTGATATTACTTTTGTATATCAATGCGAGGCAATTAGGAAGAGACCAATTTCTTTGTTCCATAAAATCATCGAATTTAATTTTTCATTTCGTTTCTCACATTGAATCGGATCTTTTTTTCTTAGGGAGTTGCCATTTTATGACATTTAAATATAGTAAAATTCAGTTATAATAAATTACATAATTTTACTTAAATTTGTTTCAGATGTAAAGGCTTTTCCTTGTCTCTGCAAACAATCTGACTGATTTTATAAAACGTCCAAACTAATGAAAATTTTTGTTTAGAAAAATCTGGGTAGTTTCCACTCACTCTCTCATATTTTACCCGCATGTCTAGATTTTCTTTTATCAAAAATTGTCCAGTAGCATTTTAACGAGATCCTTGACTCTCGATCATGTGCAAATTGGATTCTGTTTGGTGGAAAGTGAAAAAAACCGCAAGAAGAGACCTCTCGTTTTGAGACATTTTTGTCTTTTTTGACACGGGAAATCTTGCCAAACAATGTAAAAAAAACATATTTTTTTTCTTTTACAGCTGAAACTATTTTTTTGCACTCAATTCATGAGAATATTACCTAAATTCTATTTTATCTTGAAAATCAGAATTTTTCTAAAATCGAAAAACCGCAGAAAGTTTTCTCTAATTCTACGTATCGTTATTTTAATTTGTCTTTCTTTTTGAACGCAATGTCAATCGACTTTCTTTGGATAGAAGCAAAAAATCCTGTTCCAATGGGTCATCGCGATTCATTTTTTAATCCATTTCTCTACATTGAATCAGATGTTTTTACTTTTTTTTTAAGCAACTGCGTTTTTGGACGATAAAATTTGTTTAAATTCAGTTAAAAACAACTTTCTGAAATAGTACCCGAAATTGTTTCAGATATACAAGATTTTGCTTCGTCTCTGCAAATAACCTAACCTAACTAATTTTGAAAGATGACTTAAGAGCAAAAATTTCCTTTTTCTAATATCTGTGTGCTTTTTACTATTTACTTCAGTTCCGTCACGTTTTACCTTCAGATGCATATTTTTTATTTTTCATTTGGTAACTAAAAATATTCAGTAGCACATTCGCGAGATTCTTGACTCTCTATCGTATGCAAATTCAATGATAATTTATCATTTGTAAAAAATGGAAACAAAAACGCAGGAATCAATTTCTCAATTTAAGATTGTTTTTGTCTTGTTTGACACTCGACATCTAGTTACACATGTTACGAAAAGAAAATTTTTTGTCTTTAAAAGCCGCGACTAATTGTTTCTCACTCAGTTCATGAGATAATTACCTAAACTCTAGTCCATCTCTAACATTTCCAATTTTTGTAGTTAAGGACCGCTGAAAGTTTTCTCTAATTCTTGAGATCCTTACTTTAACTTATTTTTCTTTTGGGTTTCAATGTCATTCGAAACTCATTTTGGAAAAACCAAATTGTTTGTTTCATTGGGTCATCGCATTTCATACTTGATTTCTTTTTCCACATTGAATCAGATCGTTTCATTTTTCTTTCTTAAGCTGTAGCTCTTTTTGACGATCAAATATGTTAAAATTCAGTTGAAATCGATTAATGAATTTGTACCAGGATTTGTTTTGTCTCTGCAAACAATCTTAAAGTTTTTAAAAAGTGACCAAAGTAACGAAAACAATTACTTAGTAAAACTTGTGCACTTTTAACTCGTTCTGTCACGTTTTCCCTGCAAGTGCAGATTTTCTTCTTTTTACTTTTCTTGATAAACAAAAAATCTTACAAGATCCTTTGTTCATTGTCATGTGCAAGTGGGATGATGTGTTTTATGGAAAATGAAAAAACCGCAGTAACCAACTTTTGGTTTAAAAATGTTTTTATCTTTTTTGACACTAGACATCTAGCCAAATATATTATAAAAAGCACATATTTTGTCTTTCAAAGCCGCAATTATTTTTCTCTCACTCAATTCATGAGATTATCACCTCAATTCTGTTCCAGTTTTCATCCGAAATTAAAAGATCGCAAAAAGCTTTTTCTAGTTCTGGAGGTCTTTAGTATATTTGATTATACATTTGTATATCAATGTAAGGCAATCGAGAAGAGACCAATTTCTTTTTGCCATAAAATCATCGAATTTCATTTTTGATTTCGTTTCTCACATTGAATCGGATCTTTTCATTTTTTTTCCTTAGGAATTGCCCCTGTTATGACAATTAAACATGTTAAAGATCTGTTAAAATCAATTACAGAATTGCACCGTCTGTTTCAGATGTAAAGGATTTTTCCTTATCGCTGCAGATCTGACTCATTTTAAAAAAATGACCAAAGTAATGAAAATTTTGGTTAATAAATTCTGTTTTTTTTCTACTCGTTGTCTCGTGTTTTACCAGCGCTTCCAGATTTTCTTCTTTTTCCATCAGGAAAAATTATCCAGTAGCTTTATAACGAGATTCTTGACTCTCGATCAGGTGGAAATTGGATCTTGTTTGATTGAAAGTGAAAAAAACCCGAGAACAGACCGCTCGTTTTGAGATGTTTTTGTCTTTTTTTTGACACTGGAAATCAAGCCAAACGATGTAAAAAATTTACATATTTTTTTTCTCACAGCTGCAACTAATTGTCTCCAACTGAATTCATGAGATTATTACCTAAACTCTATTTCATTTTAAAAATCCGAATTTTTCTAAATTTGAAAAACCGCAGAAAATTTTCTTTAATTCCGGGTATCGTCATTTTAATTTGTATTTCTTTGTCAACGCAATGTCAATCGGATTTCATTCGGATGGAAAGAAAATCTTTTGTTCCAATGGGTCATCTCAATTCATTTTTCGCAGAAAGTTTTCTCTTATTCCGGTTATCGCTATTTCATTTTGGATGTCTTTGGGAACGCAATGTCAATCGGATTTCATTTGGATGGAAAGAAAGTATTTTGTTCCAATGGGTTATCTCAATTCATTGTTTGCTTCGTTTTTCTACAATGAATAAGATGTTTTCTTTTTTTCTTGAGCAACAATTCTTCTTTTGACAACTAAATTCGTTAAAATTCAGTCAAAATCGTCTCTAGAAATAGCCTAATTAATTTAAAAATATGACCAAAGAAACAAAAACTTTGTTTAGTAAGCCCTGTGCACTTTTTACTGCAGTTCTGTCAAGTTTTACCTGCAGATCCAAATTTTTCTTTTTTTTCTTGATAACTAGAAAATATTCAGTTGCACTTTCACCAGATCTTTTCTCTTTTTTACACAAATTCAATGTCATTTTTGTGAAAAATGAAAAAACCGGCAAGAATCAACTTCTCAATTTAAGATGTTTTTGTCTTGTTTGACACTTCACATTTTGTTACGCATGTTGCAAAAACCCACTTTTTTATCCGGAAAAGCCGCGACTAATTGTCTCTCACTCAATTTACCAGATATTTACCTAGTTTATTCCAACATTAACAATCTCAATTTTTTTTGTAATATCAAACAACTGCCGAAACACTTTTCTGTTTCTGGAGATTGTGATATTAATTTTTTATGATTTTGGATTTCAATGCCAGTTGAATTTTTTAGGAAGGAACCGAATTCAATGTTCCAGGTTGTCATCGATTTTTGACTCATGGTTTGTCATGATTTATCATGTGTAAAAAATTGAAAACAAAAACTCAGGAATCAACTTCTCAATTTAAGATAGTTTGACATCTAGTTACACATGTTACAAAAAAGCAAATTTTTTTGTCTTTAAAAGCCGCGACTAATTCTTTCTCACTCAGTTCATGAGATAATTACCTAAAATCTATTCCATCTTTATAAATTCCAGTTTTTATCTGAAATTAAAAGATCGCAAAAAGCTTCTTCTAATTCTGGAGATCTTTAATATACTTGATATTACTTTTGTATATCAATGCGAGGCAATTAGGAAGAGACCAATTTCTTTGTTCCATAAAATCATCGAATTTAATTTTTCATTTCGTTTCTCACATTGAATCGGATCTTTTTTTCTTAGGGAGTTGCCATTTTATGACATTTAAATATAGTAAAATTCAGTTATAATAAATTACATAATTTTACTTAAATTTGTTTCAGATGTAAAGGCTTTTCCTTGTCTCTGCAAACAATCTGACTGATTTTATAAAACGTCCAAACTAATGAAAATTTTTGTTTAGAAAAATCTGGGTAGTTTCCACTCACTCTCTCATATTTTACCCGCATGTCTAGATTTTCTTTTATCAAAAATTGTCCAGTAGCATTTTAACGAGATCCTTGACTCTCGATCATGTGCAAATTGGATTCTGTTTGGTGGAAAGTGAAAAAGACCGCAAGAAGAGACCTCTCGTTTTGAGACATTTTTGTCTTTTTTGACACGGGAAATCTAGCCAAACAATGTAAAAAAAACATATTTTTTTTCTTTTACAGCTGAAACTATTTTTTTGCACTCAATTCATGAGAATATTACCTAAATTCTATTTTATCTTGAAAATCAGAATTTTTCTAAAATCGAAAAACCGCAGAAAGTTTTCTCTAATTCTACGTATCGTTATTTTAATTTGTCTTTCTTTTTGAACGCAATGTCAATCGACTTTCTTTGGATAGAAGCAAAAAATCCTGTTCCAATGGGTCATCGCGATTCATTTTTTAATCCATTTCTCTACATTGAATCAGATGTTTTTACTTTTTTTTTAAGCAACTGCGTTTTTGGACGATAAAATTTGTTTAAATTCAGTTAAAAACAACTTTCTGAAATAGTACCCGAAATTGTTTCAGATATACAAGATTTTGCTTCGTCTCTGCAAATAACCTAACCTAACTAATTTTGAAAGATGACTTAAGAGCAAAAATTTCCTTTTTCTAATATCTGTGTGCTTTTTACTATTTACTTCAGTTCCGTCACGTTTTACCTTCAGATGCATATTTTTTATTTTTCATTTGGTAACTAAAAATATTCAGTAGCACATTCGCGAGATTCTTGACTCTCTATCGTATGCAAATTCAATGATAATTTATCATTTGTAAAAAATGGAAACAAAAACGCAGGAATCAATTTCTCAATTTAAGATTGTTTTTGTCTTGTTTGACACTCGACATCTAGTTACACATGTTACGAAAAGAAAATTTTTTGTCTTTAAAAGCCGCGACTAATTGTTTCTCACTCAGTTCATGAGATAATTACCTAAACTCTAGTCCATCTCTAACATTTCCAATTTTTGTAGTTAAGGACCGCTGAAAGTTTTCTCTAATTCTTGAGATCCTTACTTTAACTTATTTTTCTTTTGGGTTTCAATGTCATTCGAAACTCATTTTGGAAAAACCAAATTGTTTGTTTCATTGGGTCATCGCATTTCATACTTGATTTCTTTTTCCACATTGAATCAGATCGTTTCATTTTTCTTTCTTAAGCTGTAGCTCTTTTTGACGATCAAATATGTTAAAATTCAGTTGAAATCGATTAATGAATTTGTACCAGGATTTGTTTTGTCTCTGCAAACAATCTTAAAATTTTTAAAAAGTGACCAAAGTAACGAAAACAATTACTTAGTAAAACTTGTGCACTTTTAACTCGTTCTGTCACGTTTTCCCTGCAAGTGCAGATTTTCTTCTTTTTACTTTTCTTGATAAACAAAAAATCTTACAAGATCCTTTGTTCATTGTCATGTGCAAGTGGGATGATGTGTTTTATGGAAAATGAAAAAACCGCAGTAACCAACTTTTGGTTTAAAAATGTTTTTATCTTTTTTGACACTAGACATCTAGCCAAATATATTATAAAAAGCACATATTTTGTCTTTCAAAGCCGCAATTATTTTTCTCTCACTCAATTCATGAGATTATCACCTCAATTCTGTTCCAGTTTTCATCCGAAATTAAAAGATCGCAAAAAGCTTTTTCTAGTTCTGGAGGTCTTTAGTATATTTGATTATACATTTGTATATCAATGTAAGGCAATTGAGAAGAGACCAATTTCTTTTTGCCATAAAATCATCGAATTTCATTTTTGATTTCGTTTCTCACATTGAATCGGATCTTTTCATTTTTTTTCCTTAGGAATTGCCCCTGTTATGACAATTAAACATGTTAAAGATCTGTTAAAATCAATTACAGAATTGCACCGTCTGTTTCAGATGTAAAGGATTTTTCCTTATCGCTGCAGATCTGACTCATTTTAAAAAAATGACCAAAGTAATGAAAACTTTGGTTAATAAATTCTGTTTTTTTTCTACTCGTTGTCTCGTGTTTTACCAGCGCTTCCAGATTTTCTTCTTTTTCCATCAGGAAAAATTATCCAGTAGCTTTGTAACGAGATTCTTGACTCTCGATCAGGTGGAAATTGGATCTTGTTTGATTGAAAGTGAAAAAAACCCGAGAACAGACCGCTCGTTTTGAGATGTTTTTGTCTTTTTTTTGACACTGGAAATCAAGCCAAACGATGTAAAAAATTTACATATTTTTTTTCTCACAGCTGCAACTAATTGTCTCCAACTGAATTCATGAGATTATTACCTAAACTCTATTTCATTTTAAAAATCCGAATTTTTCTAAATTTGAAAAACCGCAGAAAATTTTCTTTAATTCCGGGTATCGTCATTTTAATTTGTATTTCTTTGTCAACGCAATGTCAATCGGATTTCATTCGGATGGAAAGAAAATCTTTTGTTCCAATGGGTCATCTCAATTCATTTTTCGCAGAAAGTTTTCTCTTGTTCCGGTTATCGCTATTTCATTTTGGATGTCTTTGGGAACGCAATGTCAATCGGATTTCATTTGGATGGAAAGAAAGTATTTTGTTCCAATGGGTTATCTCAATTCATTGTTTGCTTCGTTTTTCTACAATGAATAAGATGTTTTCTTTTTTTCTTGAGCAACAATTCTTCTTTTGACAACTAAATTCGTTAAAATTCAGTCAAAATCGTCTATAGAAATAGCCTAATTAATTTAAAAATATGACCAAAGAAACAAAAACTTTGTTTAGTAAGCCCTGTGCACTTTTTACTGCAGTTCTGTCAAGTTTTACCTGCAGATCCAAATTTTTCTTTTTTTCTTGATAACTAGAAAATATTCAGTTGCACTTTCACCAGATCTTTTCTCTTTTTTACACAAATTCAATGTCATTTTTGTGAAAAATGAAAAAACCGGCAAGAATCAACTTCTCAATTTAAGATGTTTTTGTCTTGTTTGACACTTCACATTTTGTTACGCATGTTGCAAAAACCCACTTTTTTATCCGGAAAAGCCGCGACTAATTGTCTCTCACTCAATTTACCAGATATTTACCTAGTTTATTCCAACATTAACAATCTCAATTTTTTTTGTAATATCAAACAACTGCCGAAACACTTTTCTGTTTCTGGAGATTGTGATATTAATTTTTTATGATTTTGGATTTCAATGCCAGTTGAATTTTTTAGGAAGGAACCGAATTCAATGTTCCAGGTTGTCATCGATTTTTGACTTTGATTTCTTTTCCCCACATCGAATCAAAGTTTTTCATTTGTTGATTTAAACAATTGCTCTTTTTGACAACTGAATTTATTAAAAAGCAGTTAATATCATTTAATGGAATGGTATTTTTTCTTTGTCTCCGAAACAATTTTATCTTTGTCTCCGAAAACAATGTAACTGATTTTAAAAACTACCAGAAAACAATGTAACTGATTTTAAAAACTACCAAAGTATTGAAAACTTTTTTAGTAAAATCTTGGTTCTTTCTACTCGTTCTGTCACGCTTCCAACGTAAGTCAAGATTTTCTTCTTTTTCTTTATTTGCTAACCAAAAAAACCATTAGCAATTTGATGTGATTCCTGACTTTCAATCATGTGCAAATTCGATGTTGGTTTTTGGCAAGTGAAAAAGATTGCAAGAATAGACCTCTCGTTTTGAGTTGTTTTTATTGACACTGGAAATCTAGCCTAACAATGTAAAAAATCACATAATTTTTGGTTTTTCACAGCTGCAACTATTTGTCTCTCGCGAGATTCGCTGAGATTATTAACTAAACTCTATTTCAACTTGAACATTCCCAGTTTTTTTTCTGAAATTAAAAGATCGCAAAAAGATTCTTCTGACTCTGGAGATCTTATTATACTTTATTTTTCTTTTGTATATCAATGTAAGGCAAAATTCATTTAGGACGAGACCAGTTCTTTTGTTCCATTAAATCATCAAATTACAATCTTGATTTCGTTTCTCACCTTGAATCGGATCTGTTCATTTTTTTCTTGAGGAATTGCCGTTTATGACAATTAAATATGTTAAAATTCAGTTAAAATCAATTACAGAAATGCACTGGAAATTGTTTTAGATGTAGGAGATTTTTCCTTGTCTCTGCAAATAATCTGACTGATTTTAAAAAATGACCAAAGTATTGAAAATTTTTGTTTAGAAAAATCTGGGTAGTTTCTACTCACTCTCTCATATTTTACCCGCACGTCTAGATTTTCTTTTATCAAAAATTGTCCAGTAGCATTTTAACGAGATCCTTGACTCTCGATCATGTGCAAATTGGATTCTGTTTGGTGGAAAGTGAAAAAAACCGCAAGAAGAGTCCTCTCGTTTTGAGACGTTTTTGTCTTTTTTGACACGGGAAATCTAGTCAAACAATGTAAAAAAAGAACATATTTTTTTCTTTTACAGCTGAAACCATTTTTTTTTTCACTCAATGCATGAAGTTATTACTTAAATTCTATTTTATCTTGAAAATCAGAATTTTTCTAAAATTGAAAAACCGCAGAAAGTTTTCTTAATTCTAGGTATCGTTATTTTAATTTGTCTTTCTTTTTGAACGCAATGTCAATCGACTTTCATTTGGATAGAAGCAAAAAATCCTGTTCCAATGGGTCATCGCGATTCATTTTTTAATCCATTTCTCTACATTGAATCAGATGTTTTTACTTTTTTTTAAGCAATTGCGTTTTTGGACGATAAAATTTGTTTAAATTCAGTTAAAAACAACCTACTGGAATAGTAAAATAGTATCCGAAATTGTTTCAGATATACAAGATTTTGCTTCGTCTCTGCAAATAACCTAACCTAACGAATTTTGAAAAATGACTAAAGAACAAAAACTTCCTTTTTCTAATATCTGTGTGCTTTTTACTCTTTACTTTAGTTCCGTCACGTTTTACCTTCAGATGCATATTTTTTATTTTTGATTTGGTAACTAAAAATATTCAGTAGCACATTCGCGAGATTCTTGACTCTCTATCGTATGCAAATTCAATGATAATTTATCAAATGTAAAAAATGGAAACAAAAAAGCAGGAATCAATTTCTCAATTTAAGATTGTTTTTGTCTTGTTTGACACTCGACATCTAGTTACACATGTTACGAAAAGAAAATTTTTTGTCTTTAAAAGCCGCGACTAATTGTTTCTCACTCAGTTCATGAGATAGTTACCTAAACTCTAGTCCATCTGTAACATTCCCAATTTTTGTAGTTAAAGACCGCTAAAAGTTTTCTCTAATTCTTGAGATCTTTATTTTACCTTATTTTTCTTTTGGGTTTCAATGTCAGTCGAAATTCATTTTGGAAAAACCAAATTGTTTGTTTCATTGGGTCATCGCATTTCATACCTGATTTCCTTTCCACATTGAATCAGATCGTTTCATTTTTCTTTCTTAAGCTGTAGCTCTTTTTTTGACGATCAAATATGTTAAAATTCAGTTGAAATTGATTAATGAATTTGTACCAGTATTTGTTTTGTCTCTGCAAACAATCTTAAAGTTTTTAAAAAGTGACCAAAGTAACAAAAACAATTACTTAGTAAAACATGTGCACTTTTGACTCGTTCTGTCACGTTTTCCCTGGAAGTGCAGATTTTCTTCTTTTTACTTTTCTTGATAAACAAAAAATCTTACAAGATCCTTTGTTCATTGTCATGTGCAAGTTGGATGATGACGTGTTTTATGCAAAATGAAAAACCGCAGTAAACAATTTTTGGTTTAAACATGTTTTTATCCTTTTTTGACACTAGACATCTAGCCAAATATATTATAAAAAGCACATATTTTGTCTTTCAAAGCCGCAATTATATTTCTCTCACTCAATTCATGAGATCATCACCTCAATTCTATGCCATCTTCAACAATCCCAGTTTTCATCCGAAATTAAAAGATCGCAAAAAGCTTCTTTTAGTTCTGGAGATCTGTAGTATACTTGATTAGACTTTTGTATATCAAAGTAAAGCAATTGAGAAGAGACCAATTTCTTTGTTCCATAAAATCATCGAATTTCATTTTTGATTTCGTTTCTCACATTGAATGGTATCTTTTCGTTTTTTTCCTTACGAATTGCCCCTGTTATGACAATTAAACATGTTAAAGATCTGTTAAAATCAATTACAGAATTGCACCGGAGTCTGTTTCAGATGTAAAGGATTTTTCCTTATCGCTGCAGATCTGACTCATTTTAAAAAAACGACCAAAGTAATGAAAATTTTGTTTAATAAAATCTGTTTTTTTTCCACTGGTTGTCTCGTGTTTTACCAGCACTTCCAGATTTTCTTCTTTTTCCATCAGGAAAAATTATCCAGTAGCTTTATAACGAGATTCTTGACTCTCGATCAGGTGGAAATTGGATGTTGTTTGATTGAAAGTGAAAAAAACCAGAGAACAGACCTCTCGTTTTGAGATGTTTTCGTCTTTTTTTGACACTGGAAATCAAGCCAAACGATGTAAAAAATTTACATATTTTTTTCTCACAGCTGCAACTAATTGTCTTCAACTGAATTCATGAGATTATTACCGAAACTCTATTTCATCTTAAAAATCCGAATTTTTCTAAATTTGAAAAACCGCAGAACATTTTCTTTAATTCCGGGTATCGTCATTTTAATTTGTATTTCTTTGTCAACGCAATGTCAATCGGTTTTCAGTTGGATGGAAAGAAAATCTTTTCTTCCAATGGGTCATCTCAATTCATTTTTCGCAGGTTTTCTTTTATTCCGGTTATCGTTATTTCAATTTGTATGTCTTTGGGAACGCAATGTCAATCGGATTTCATTTGGATGGAAAGAAAATATTTTGTTCCAATGGGTCATCTCAATTCATTGTTTGCTTCGTTTTTCCACAATGAATAAGATGTTTTCTTTTTTTCTTGAGCAACAATTCTTTTTTTGACAATTAAATTTGTTAAAATTCTGTCAGAATCGTCTCTAGAAATAGCCTAATTAATTTAAAAATATGACCAAAGAAACAAAAACTTTGTTTAGTAAGCCCTGTGCACTTTTTACTGCAGTTCTGTCAAGTTTTACCTGCAGATCCAAATTTTTCTTTTTTTCTTGATAACTAGAAAATATTCAGTTGCACTTTCACCAGATCTTTTCTCTTTTTTACACAAATTCAATGTCATTTTTGTGAAAAATGAAAAAACCGGCAAGAATCAACTTCTCAATTTAAGATGTTTTTGTCTTGTTTGACACTTCACATTTTGTTACGCATGTTGCAAAAACCCACTTTTTTATCCGGAAAAGCCGCGACTAATTGTCTCTCACTCAATTTACCAGATATTTACCTAGTTTATTCCAACATTAACAATCTCAATTTTTTTGTAATATCAAACAACTGCCGAAACACTTTTCTGTTTCTGGAGATCGTGATATTA
>NC_134474.1:54007609-54181106 GCF_964194025.1 Convolutriloba macropyga | reverse complement strand
CATCGCAATTCAATTTTTTATTCATTTCTCCACCTTGAATAAAAGGTTTTTATTTTTAAAGCATTTCATCTTTTTTGACGTTCAAATTTGTTAAAACTTAGTTACATTTAGTGGATGAGGTCATACCTGAATTTTTTTCATATATATATATATATATATATATATATATATATATTTATATATATTTATATATATATATATATATATATATATATAATATATATATATAGGTTTTTTTCTTGTTTCTGGAAAAAACCTAACTAATTTTAAAAATTGATTGAAGAAACAAAATTTTTGTTTTGTAATAGATGTGTCTTCTTTGCTCCAATTCCGTTACACTTTAACTTTACTTCCGGGTTTTTTCTCTTTCTTGATAACAAGAAAAAATTCTGTTGCATTTTCACAAGATCCTTGTCTGTTTTTTCTTTTTTAAGTGCCATTTCGAGGTTTTGTGAAAAATAGAAAAGACAGCAAGAATCAACTTCTCAACTTAAGATATGTTTGTATTGTTTGACACTTGACATCTAGTTAAACATATTGCACAAAATCACAATTCTTTCCGAAAAGCCGGGACTAAATGAGACTCACTCTGCTTAGAGATAACTACATGAAGTTATTCCATCACTACCGCAGAAATTTTTTTTGATTTCATGTCCCCACATTGAGTCGAATTTTTTTTATTTGTTGGCTTCAATGATTGTTGGCTCTTTTTTGCTATTAAATTTGTTAAGGATCAGTCAAAATCATATAATGAAATTGTACATGAATCTGTTTCAGATATGTGGGATTCTTTTTTTGTCTCCGCAAACAATCTAACTGAATCTAAAAAATGACCAAAGTAACGAGAACATTTGTTTAGTAATATCTGTGTAATTTTTTACTGCAGTTCTGTTACGTTTTCCCTGCGAATCCAGATTTTTTTTGATTTTCTTTCTCTTGATTACCCAAAACAATTCATTAGCTTTTTGACTCTTTATTATGTTCACACTGAATGGTTTTTTGTGAATTTTAAAAAAAAAACGCAAGAAGCATATCAATCGCAGATGCTTTTGTCTTGTTTGACACTCGAAAACTAATTATATTACAACCAAATGTTTCTCTTTTTTTCATAAGATATTTACCTAACTTTTATTCCATCCTTGACAATCCGAGTTTTTTTGTAAATGTAAAGAACAGCAGAAATTTTTTTCTAATTCTGGAGATTGTTATTTTAGGTTATATTTATTTTGGAACTCAATGTCAGGCAAACTTTACTTCGGAAAAAACTAATTTATTTTAATTACATTGGGTATCTCATTTCATTTTTTAATTCCAGAGATCATTTTTTTAAAATTTTTTTTCTTCGGCAATTCAATATCAATCGAATTTCATTTAGATAGAAACACAATATTTTGTTCCAATGGGTCATCGCATTTCAATTTTTTTATACATTTCTCCACCTTGAATAAAATGTTTTTATTTTTAAAGCATTTCATCTTTTTTGACGTTCAAATTTGTTAAAACTTAGTTACATTTAGTGGATGAAGTCATACCTGAATTTGTTTCATATATATTTATATATATATATATATATATATATATATATACAGGTTTTTTCTTGTCTCTGGAAAAAACCTAACTAATTTTAAAAATTGACTTAAGAAACAAAATTTTTGTTTTGTAATATATGTGTCTTCTTTGCTCCAATTCCGTTATACTTTAACTTTACTTCCGGGTTTTTTCTCTTTCTTGATAACAAGAAAAAATTCTGTTGCATTTTCACAAGATCCTTGTCTGTTTTTTCTTTTTTATGTGCCATTTCGAGGTTTTGTGAAAAATAGAAAAGACAGCAAGAATCAACTTCTCAACTTAAGATATGTTTGTATTGTTTGACACTTGACATCTAGTTAAACATATTGCACAAAATCACAATTCTTTCCGAAAAGCCGGGACTAAATGAGACTCACTCTGCTTAGAGATAACTACATGAATTTATTCCATCGTTACCGCAGAAATATTTTTTGATTTCATTTCCCCACATTGATTCGAAATTGTTTTATTTGTTGGCTTCAATGATTGTTGGCTCTTTTTTGCTATTAAATTTGTGAGGATCAGTCAAAATCATTTAATGAAATTGTACATGAATCTGTTTCAGATAGGTGGGATTCTTTTTTTGTCTCCGCAAACAATCTAACTGAATCTAAAAAATGACCAAAGTAACGAGAACATTTGTTTAGTAATATCTGTGTAATTTTTACTGCAGTTGTGTTACGTTTTCCCTGCGAATCCAGATTTTTTTTGATTTTCTTTCTCTTGATTACCCAAAACAATCCATTAGCTTTTTGACTCTTTATCATGTTCACACTGAATGGTTTTTTTGTGAATTTTAAAAAAAACGCAAGAAGCATATCAATCGCAGATGCTTTTGTCTTGTTTGACACTGGAAACTAATTATATTACAACCAATTGTTTCTCTTTTTTTCATAAGATATTTACCTAACTTTTATTCCATCCTTGACAATCCGAGTTTTTTGTAAATGTAAAAAACAGCAGAAATTTTTTTCTAATTCTTGAGATTGTTATTTTAGGTTATTTTAGCTATATCTGTGTAACTTTTACTCCAGTTCTGTCATAATTTACCTGCAAATCAAGATTTTTCTTTTTCTTTTTCTTTATTACAAGAAAAAATCAATTAGCAATTTCTTAGAGATCACTGATTCTTTTTCAAGTGTTAAATTATTGTTACTTTGTTTGAAATGGAAAAAAACGCGAGAATGAATTTCTCATTTTAAAATGTTTTTGCATTGTTTGACACTAAACATCTAGCGAAACATTTTACAAAAAAGCACATTTTTTGTCTTTAATTCCGCAACTAATTATCTCTCAATCAATTCATGAGATAATTACCTTTATTCTATTCCATCTTCAACAAGCCCAATTTGTTTGTAATTTTGAAAGACCACAGAAAGGTTTTTCTCATTCTGGAGATCGTTATTTCAATTTATAATTCTTTTGAATTTTAATGTCAGGCGAATTTCATTAAGGAATATACTAAATTTTTGTTCCATTGAGTAATCGAAATTTCTCGATGGTTTCATTTCGCTACAGTGAATCAGATCTTTTTTAAAGCAATTGCTCTTTTTCGATGATTAAATTTGGTAAAATTCAATTAAAATCAAATACTGAAATTTAAACCAAATTTATTTCAGATAAATAGGATTTTATTTGTGTCTGCACATAATCTAACTGATTTTAGAGAATGACCAAAGAATTGAAAAAATTGGTTTAGTAATATCTGTGTTTTTTTCACGTTTTTCCAGCAAATCCATTTTTTTCTTTTTCTTGATAACCAGAAAGTATACTTTAGCGTTTTCATGAGTACCTTGACTCTCTTGCAAATTGAATGTCATTTTGTGAAAACTAAAAAACGCAAAATCAACTTCTCATTTTAAGATGCTGCAACTAATTGCAGCATTTTTGTCTAATTTTTGACCTTAAGAGCTGCAACTAATTGTCTCTCACTCAGTTTATGAAACAATCAACTAAACTCTATTCCATCCTTATTGATCCCATTTTTTTGTAAAAATAAAAGACCGCAGAAAGGCTTTTCTAATTCTGGCGATCGTTATTTTAAATTATTTTGCTTTTGGATTTTAATGTTAGGCGAATTTCCTTTAGGAAGAAAGCAATTTTTTGTTCCATTGGGTCATCGAAGTTCATCTTTGATTTCATTTCTCTACATCGAATCAGATTTTTTCTTTTTTTCTCAAGCAATTGCTCTTTAACGACTAAATATGTTTAAATTCAGTAAAATCAATCGCTGAAATTGTACCCGAAGTTGTTTTAGATGAAGAGGATTTTTTTCTCTGCACGCAAACTAACTGACTTTAAAAATGACCAAAGTAACGGAAGCAACTGTTGGGTAATATTTGTGTATTTCTTACTCCTGTTCTGTTATGTTTTTCCTTCAAATCCAGATTTTTTTGTAAAGCAGAAAATATCCATGAGAATTTTCACGAGATTCTTGTCTCTTTATTATGTGCCAATTTAAATGTTATTTTGTAAAAAATGAAGAAAGAAAACGCAAGCATTAACTTCTCAGTTTAAGGAAATTAAGCGACTACTTCACTGCTTGTTCTAATGTGCTTCAATAATTTTACAAATATCTAATTTTTAGTCGACTGTCTGTTCAACAATGGAGTTTTTTTCACCTAATGCGCAAACTGCATGTAATTTTGTGAAAAATAATTTTAAAAAAAGCGCAATAAGAAACTTCTCAATTTCAGACGTTTTTGTCTTGTTTGATACTCAACATCCAGCCAAACTTATAAAAAAGCATACATTTTTTGTCTTCAAAAGCCGCAATTAATTGTTTCTAGCTCAGTTAATGAGATAATTTCCTAAACTGTGTTCCATTTTGAACAATCCAAATTTTTTATAAAATTAAAAACCGCAGAGATTTCTTTGTATTTCTGGAGATTGTTAATTTAATTTTTGTAACTCAATTTCAGGCCAATTTCATTTGGATAGAATCGAAATGTTTTGTTCCAATGGCTCATGGTATTTCGTTTTTTCATTTTTTTACTTCGTTTCTCCACATTCAATCAGATCTTTTCTTTTTTCTAAAAACAGCCGCTCTTTTTTTGACGACTAAGTTTGTTAAAATTCAGTTAAATTACTTTCTGGAATTTTACCCGAAGTTGTTCCAGATATATAGGATATCTTCTCTATTTCTGTAAACACTCTGATTTTAAAAATAACGACCAAAGAAAGAAAGCCATTTGTCTATTAAAATCTGTGTACTTTTAGTCCAGTTCTGTTACGCTTTCCCTGCAACTTCAGATCTTTTTCTTTTTCTTTTTTTTGATAACCAGAAATTATCCGTTAGCATTTCACGAGATCCTTGACTCATTATATGTTTTTACCTAAAGGTTATTTTGACGCATAAACCTAGACAAAGCGTGAAAATGCCGAAAATGTGAAAATTTCGAAATCTTTAAGCCTCATGTTTCCTCGAGAAATTGCAAATTATACAGAGTCTCTTCAAGGATGAATTTAGTTTCTCAAAAGCTTATCTATGGTACCAACGTTTTGTATCTCTCCACAAAAGATTTCAATCGACCAAAATTGACTTAACAAAATAAGCCAGGATAGCATAATTTTTCACAAACCCCAAATTAATTTCGAGGTTGGAACGATATAGCTACATTTGCTTTTATTGAGTTCAAAAATCGTTACTTAATTTTCAAGTTTGTGAAAAATTTTAAACTGTGTTTAAAACTTTGAAAGAAGTTCTGAAGAAAACGTTCGATTTAGAGTAATATTTTTTACAATTGTGAACAAACTCTGAACTCATTTTAATTTGTTCAACACATGCAAGGTCAGCATGAGACCTTCAAATCGTGTTAGTGTTAGTTTCGCAGTTGGATTAATGATGGCGTTTGTTGCGTGGATGCTGTTTTCGAACAATGATATTCAGTAAGTTTCGGTAATATAAAAATAAGACAACTTCAATTTTCCTTCTACTCGCAGGTTGCCTCCACATAAAGGTTTTTCTGCAAAGTTGAACAAGGTAGGGGTGGGTTGGCAAGATTTCCGTGCTTGATAAAGATGAGTAAGATGGGCCGAAAATCAGAATAATGTCACTGCACGAAAGGTAATTGTGAAGATACTTATTGACTGATGGAAACAATTTATTATATTATTATTACAAAAATATTGCTGCTATTTGACAGCTAAATGTGAATGACTACTGTACTCTATTCAGTAAAGATCTGGGGAAAATTTTGATAAGTGGCAGTGTCGTTTTTGTTTTTTATGAAGAAATTAGTGATGCAAGAACTTTTAGGATAATCAGTGGTTGAAGTTCAATGGCAAAATGTCTATGTATGTAAATTTTGTTAAGCGACCAATATGCGATATCATGAGCAGTTTAAATGGTCTATTCTAAAGAATTTTTCAAGAATTGTCTCTGAATTATAAAATGAGGAAGTGATGTGACGGATTTCGAAATGGAATTGTTTCCTTAAAACACGACTAACCATTACATTTTCAAAAATATTTATTCTAAGAAGTTGAGTTGGTAATAAATGGTCCCCTCCTCTCTAGTGACAATGTTGATGGGGCAACTAGGAAGAAGAGAGGTTCTGGGACAACTTTTACCTACTGGGCCAAAGAGGAGGACCTGGTCAATCAAGAGAACTGTCGAGGTCCATATTGTCATCTCGCAAACAAAGTTAGTCAGCTTGTATCTCTAATTAATAGTGGTTATTATTGTTTCCGTAATTAGTGAAGTAGGATCATTTTTTTAATTGTCGTACTTTAAAAAATATCTGCCTACCTAATAATAATTCTTAAGAGTGGAGAACTAGATATACAACGAACTCAACTGCCTACTCAAATACCTTATTAGCTAAAGTGACAAGTTTCCAGAAGTGTTGAAACAAGTTGGGAATACTTTGAGGATAAAACATTTCTAATAGCGTATCGTTAGAAAAAGAGATCAACTATTCCAACTATATGAAAAGCTCATTACGAGCGTCTGCCGGTAACAAAGAAAAAAACAAATAGTTACAAAGAATATATCTGGCACTTGACTTTGTCTTTGGACGCCCAATGTGGAAAGCGCTTAAAATTCGTGTAAGTAGTTTCCACATGGCTGTTAAATAGGCTAAAATGGAAAGACTTCCAAAATATGTGATTAGCAGTTACATCCGGCATTTCACAACTTTTAAATCCTTTTTGAAGTGAAGCGATACCGAATTGAATCAAAGTGTACCGGCAGATAAGACTAAGAGAGTTTTATCAACATTGATTACTAAAGTGAGGGATTATACTACAACTAAGTGACTTCTAATTACGACAATTTTGCGAAATGCGCTTCTGCAAAAGTATTTTGCGGCGGAAAGTGGAATGCGCTTTTAAGCTTTCAGTGACTGAAATTACCATATAGGGCACCGCCGTTGCATCCGCAATGTTTGTAAATACGTTTCATATGTACAATGTAATAAGATAGGAAAAGAGACATCTGGTTACAAAAGTGAGCAAATTTACCCAAAAATTTGATACCGGTAGGCGCTCGTAATGCTGATCGTGCATTCCGGCGGTATAATAATCTGTGATGACTGAGACCAGTGAACTAAACTTTTACCACCTGGTTTTAATGTTTTTCACGTGCTCTTGAAAACCAATTTGAAAATCTAAATCTATTTTTATGCCCAAGTATTTGAAATTGGCAAAAACTGCTTCCATCGATTGTTACTTTTTTTCTCTGAATACATCAGCAAAAATTTTTTTGAGTAGAGTTGACACCTCTGTTAAACGACAATGACTGCAATTTTTTTCGGATGAATAAAGTTAACGAAGCCAGCACGGAAAATGCAACCCTGAAGTTTAAACAAGCAGAAAGGATGTCAGTGTTGTGCAAAAACAAAAAGCAGTGGCCTCAGAGTTGTATCTCTGTAGTTTGATTAACAGCCATTCAATTTAGATCAACATACTTAAACATATTCTTAAGGCAAGTTTATAGAAGTTTGTGCACAAAGCACATTTTATTTTTTGCAAAGCGATCTGGTTCACAGAATTACGTTTAATTCTATCATTGAAACAATTCTTCTCTGTCATGGCTAATCGACATTTTTAATTGCTCTTGAACGAAGTCCATAGCAATTATTGTAAACGCGTGTGTCTTTTTTCTGCAAATTTTTTCAATTTTGCGCTTTTCTTCTAGAACAATATTTGGCTTCTCAAGTGACTTTTTCACGCTTTCGTTCTTCATTTTTATGTGATCTCCGAAGTAAAGCTTGTTGCTAATATAAAATCGGTTTCAGCATTGACAAGGTTAGTGAGTCGTAGCGCAGTGGTTAGTGCGGGTGATTGTGGAACGGGAGGTCAGCGGTGCGGATCCCGCCGGGGGAGAGTTTTTTGCACCCATGAAGAAAAATTGATCTAGACTACGGCCCCTGAATTAAATTGCCTCGCCTGTCGTTCGAGAGCAACTCTTCCGATATTTGTTGGTTGATGTTTAAATATTCGAGTTTTTTAATTTATTAAAAATAATTTAAATAATTTTCAACACGCGAAAATCCAATTTTGAAATACCATTTATTGAAATTGTTTTTTCATCTTAAATTTTTTTTTTACTAAATGGCATTTAGTCGGGCGTGAATAATTGACAATCGGGGTATTAAATATTGGACTACTAACAGGAAATCCCCCTGCTCAAAAATTATATATGAAAAGACCATGCTCGACCCAAGAGTAACCATGGAAAGACTTCACTCGACTCACGAAAAGACTATTTTTCGACTTTCAGAAGGAAGCTCGACTGTTTAATTATAGTCAATATTGACCCCACCGCTAGACTTTTCTATTCTTTTCATAAACCGAAGTCTAAACCTGTGGTCGATTAAAACAGATCAGTTTATTCAATAATATATTTTCAATAGTTTTTGTTATACGGAAAACTAAGTTAATGGTTTGCTATATCGTTGTGTTTTCATGGTCATAACCTCTGATCGGTGCTTTAAGTCTCTCTGCTGTTAATTGGTTTGCATACAATAAGCATAATGAAGTTTCATTGAAAAAAGCGAAAAGCATTTTTTAGAGGAAGTTTTTCGAAATGCGTCAGAGATGCTTTCAAAATCAAAATATTTTTAATTGAGACAGCTAGTGACGTGATGTGCATTTTCAACTTCGTTAATACTAATTTCTTGCAATAAGTACCCTAAAGGATTTGTCTGAAAGCAATCTTTATTCGATAAAATTTTTGTTGTATGCAGATTTTTCTATTATGAAAAACACCACAACTGGAGCCTTTTTTCTTCCGTCTTAGAAGTTTTGGTTTTAATTGTTCTCAGACGACTGGAAGATTAGTATTGATTTTCTTGAGGTTTTTAAATGGGAATTACTATTCGTTCAGACGGCGTTTTGATCTAAAAGCGAAAATGACTAACTTTGCTGCAAATACTACTGTAACTTTACTTTTTTCTGAGCAAAATATGATTTGTTGTCATGCGCTGCGTTCAGTGAACGACTCTCCTTTTTGAAAAAAAAAATTTGAGAGAATGACGCATATAAATATATATATATATATATATATATATATATATATATATATATATATATATATATATATTACTCTTTTAGATGTTTTTCGTCCAATTTGTACATGTTGGCGCTTGTAATTTGATTTTTGCGGTTAATTTTTGTCCAAATGCTGTATGAAAATGTAGCTCCGGAAATTGATACCACAATGTTTTTCGCGAGCCTCAATTTTTTAGGTAAATTTTTACCTTTTCATTATTTTCTTCATTTTTGGATCATTGAGCAGAAAATTTTTTTTCAACAATTTGTCAGTACGGCAAAATCTTTATGATATTTTGTGAATTGAGTGTCTCTTTACAAAGTGAGGTATTTTAATTTTACAAAAGTGCATACATGCTAATCCGTTTTTGGCAGTTTTGTCATATCTGTCGCAGATTTTTTATTGTATGTTGCTTTTAATTACCAAAAACATTTTGTGCTAGATCCAGGATTTAATTTAAGTCTATGTTAATTGATTTTTCTTTCGCAATAATTCTTTGAAAGTCAATTAAAATTATTTTGTGTGCAATATTAAAATTTCGTTGACACACACTGCAAAATATTCTGATGTTTTGAATCTTTGATCTGTTTTTACTTTTTTTCTGCACAGGAGGATAGCTATGTGATTCTTATTCGCATTGAAAGCTAAATAAAAATTTGTGACTGCTTTTTGGTCATTTTTTAATTTTGATTTTTAACTGTCAAATGCACAAAGTAGTCTTTTCATTTATTATTTTCACAGTGTATTCATTTTTTCCACATTTTAGTTTGTATCAATATAGTCTTCTACCACTAAAAATTTGAATTCCCTCTTCTTTTACCAATCAATTGTTAAAAGTTAACCGTTAGCCTTTTTCTTAGAATTTTTTGCTCTTTATTTCATTTAATATAGCGCAGCACCAAGAGCTTGCTTAATTTCCGTTTACAAGTTTGGACTTATTCGTTTTTTCAGAAAATATTCTTGGGGTTCTAATACCCTTTTGTAAGGTGTTAAACGGATTTTTTATTGTTTATTCTGATCTCTTTTCTTTATTGTGATCAATTTAATTTTTGCAATAGTCCGGAATAATGTTGTCTAAGATATCTTCATCAAGAAAGAAGTATATGATGTGTTTGTCTGAATTGTTTTGACTCTAAGTCGATATATATTTAGTGTTTTTGTGTGTCAAATGTATAAATTTTTTTCTTTGAAAAGTTCCGTTGTTTTTCCGAGAATAATGTCTGTTTTTCACTTTTTGCCTTTTGGGTTGATAAGTTGAATGCAGACATCTTTTTTCCCAAGATTAGTATCATGAGATGTTTCAAGACATGAGCCTATCAGTGTTTGACAATGCCATGGATTTTGGCTGATCTTCAGCTTTACCAAGTGGTCTTAAAAAAATGAAATATTTCGTCATCGAGATTTCAGTGAGTTTTTTCTGACACATCTATCGCAACTGTTTCTTTTGGTTTAAAGCTGTGAAAGTTTTGTGTAATGTTACTCAATGATGCCGTAATTGTTTTTTATACAAATTCTTCCAATGATATTGTTGCGGCTGCTATCTGACTACGTTTCAAGAATAATTTTACGCCGCTGGTTCGTAAAACTTTTAGGTCTCAAACTTTCAGATCAAAAAATCAATCAAATAATATTTCAAACTCTTGTCTCGGTTGCAACTTGAAACTCTTTGAATAATACTTTAACTGAAATTGTATTTTGAATTAACAAACTAATCCACTGATTGGATGGAAAAAATGCAACTGATTCTTACGGCAATCTGAGCGACTTAATAATTATCAACTTGGAACATTGTTTACATTATAAGTAAACAAAAGCATAAACGTTAACATTTTGGTTTTTGGATTTTCAAACAAAATTAAATTCTGGAAAAGCACGGTATATAAATGGAAAATACCCCAAATAACATTAGCATAACCATTTAAGTCATATTGGTTGATTAAGCTTACTTAAAAATTTCAATAATCTTTATGAAAATAAACAAAATTAGAAAAGTCAAGTTGTTTGAGACAATAAAGAGGCCAAAAGTAAAATTCAAACACTGGAATTTGACATTTAAAACTTGGAACAATTGACCATGACATTTTAGCCCTCACTCAGCTCAAAAGAATGATTAAGAATAAATAAAGTTAGCTTCGTAGCTAAATACTTCAGAATTTTTGCTTAATTTTGAGATTTTCGCATACGCGTTCATCTCAAAAACTTTTGTCAGAATTTGGACAATCCAATGGTACTGTTGTACAGCTCGTCGGAATTAAAGACCGAAACCCCCCCCCATGTTGCTATCTCCGACTTCACCTTCAAGGTCAAATTTCACTTTGAAGAAAGGGTTATGTGTATCATATGCAAAGTAAGAGCACAATTCGGGAAAAAAGACAACTAATATAATATCTAACCGGCTGGAGACTACTGATAAATGATAAACACTTAAAGCACCTAAATGTACACAGGTCGGGACAATAAATTAGAATATTACATAATGAAACAAGTTCTGACCGCAACATAGCCGGCCCAATTTTTTGGTCATTTTCCAAAAAAAACATAATTTGCGGTCACTTTTGACTGGTATAAGTTTCATTACTGGTCGTTTGTAAGATCCCAGTGGAGTTTCTATCAAAGCTGCTCTGACTATCTTATTATCACCTATGCAAACTTCCTCAACTCTACTCAAACGAAAGTTGAAGGGATGAGTATTCTTGTCCGTTATCCAAACAAGATCTCCTTTCTTGATCTCTTCTAGTTCTTCCTTCGCCCATTTGTTCCTCTGTTGCAAGGTAGGAAGATACTCGTTCATCCAACGATTCCAAACTGCAACAACGATACTGTGTTGGTCACGAAAGATTTTTCTGTAGCTAACTGGTGTTCCAGAAAACAATGCATTTGGCCAATTCACGTTAACTTTACTAATAAAGAAGTGATTTGGCGTTAAAGGCTGTAGATCGGAAACATTGCTAACGCTAGTAAGTGGACGGTTGTTTAGAAGTTGTTCCACGATACAGAAAACCATTCGCAACCTGTCTTCCTTCAGGCTTTGCATTCCCAAGACATTAAACAGCGCTTTTTTGCAGGATCGTACCAATATTTCCCAAACTCCACCGAAGTGAAGCGCTGCTGGTGGATTGAAAGACCATTTGATGCCCGACTCGGATAATATGACTGTGATTTCATCCCTTTGAAGCTCGGCGAAGCACTCCTTGAACTCTCGCGCTGCTCCAACAAAATTCGTACCATTATCCGAAGTAACTGTCTTTGGCTGATCTCGTCTTGCAATGAATCGATGGACTGCATCAAGACATGAAGTCGTGTCAGAACTGTCAACTAAATCTATGTGCACTGCTCGTACACTTAGGCACGTAAACAAGCATATCCATTTTTTTACTGTCCGTCGAAACATCTTTACTTCGAAAGGTCCAAAATAATCAACACCTGTGTTCGTAAACATTGTTCATAACTCTTTCGATCGGAAGATCACTCATTTGTGGTGGCTTGATGCTTGCAAACAATCGACACTGTACACAATTGTGGTTACCTGATCGGAGGGCACTTCGTGACACAATTATCCAAAACTCCTTTTGGACTTCGTTTCTAATATACTCGACACCTTCGTGGTGAAAGACTGTGTGCTGATAATTCAAGAACAGCTGAACTGCTCTCTGCTTGCTGGGCAAATTAACAGGATGTTTTGTTTCATTTGGCAAATCTGCTTTACGAAGTCACCCTTTTGCTCTCAAAATCCCGTTAGAGTCGATGAAGGGTACCACTGAGACAATCTTACTGTTTGGCGAAATCTTTTTGCCAGTCAAATGAAGTTTTCTTGCTGTTGCACAGCTTTCTATCTGGACAATTTTCCAGATGACATCTTCCGCCTCATTTAACAACTCGTAAACTGTCTCAGATTTATAATTCCTTGACAAAATCCACGAAACTGTTCTGCGCAATCGGTTGAACTGGCTGAAGTTTTCCCAGTTCAAGGTGTTTTGACTATCATCCTTAGCTATGAACACATTAATGTCAATATCTTGCTCAACTGGGTGCTGATTGTGTGCTTCTAAAACGATTGGGTGTTTGAGCCACTCGGGGTCTTGAATCCAATTACTTCTCGAAACATCGTCAAAACTAATTCCTCTCGTTCCTAAATTAGCTGGATTCTTCACACCCGAAATATAATGCCATTCGTCGACTGTTGACCTGTCCAGTATTTCTGCAACACGATTGGCTACAAAAGTGGGTTGCTTAATGTTGCTTGACCTGATCCACTGAATTACTGTTGTGGAATCTCACCACAAAAACGTTTTGTGAAAATGAAGAGAGTGCTCTTTGATGATAGCATCCTTCAATCTGATTCCAGTTACTGCTGCCATTATTTCCAATTTCGGAATTGTGTGATGTTTCACTGGAGCAACTCGTGCTTTGCCCATGATGAACAGAACTTCTCCTTCTGCTTTTCTGGTCCCTGTAACAAGGTAAGCTACAGCACAAATGGCATCTTCAGAGGCGTCACCAAAAACATGCAATTCATTTGTGACGTTTTCATCGCTTGTTTGATACCATCTGCTCACTTCTAAAGCTTCATCGGCATTCAATTCAGCAATCCAATCTGCAAACTTTCTGTTCAAGTTTTCGTCAATGCAGCAGTCCATTGTTGTCCTTTCGTTTGCCTTATTTTTTTCAGAGTGACTCTTCCTCTGATGACAAACGGAGCTAGGAATCCTAATGGGTCAAAAACACTTGAAACAACTAATGGGACCTTACGCTGTGCCACAATTGTGGTTAACTGATCGGAGGGCACTTCGTGACACAATTATCCAAAACTCCTTTTGGACTTCGTTTCTAATATACTCGACACCTTCGTGGTGAAAGACTGTGTGCTGATAATTCAAGAACAGCTGAACTGCTCTCTGCTTGCTGGGCAAATTAACAGGATGTTTTGTTTCATTTGGCAAATCTGCTTTACGAAGTCACCCTTTTGCTCTCAAAATCCCGTTAGAGTCGATGAAGGGTACCACTGAGACAATCTTACTGTTTGGCGAAATCTTTTTGCCAGTCAAATGAAGTTTTCTTGCTGTTGCACAGCTTTCTATCTGGACAATTTTCCAGATGACATCTTCCGCCTCATTTAACAACTCGTAAACTGTCTAAGATTTATGCTTCCTTGACAAAATCCACGAAACTGTTCTGCGCAATCGGTTGAACTGGCTGAAGTTTTCCCAGTTCAAGGTGTTTTGACTATCATCCTTAGCTATGAACACATTAATGTCCATATCTTGCTCAACTGGGTGCTGATTGTGTGCTTCTAAAACGATTGGGTGTTTGAGCCACTCGGGGTCTTGAATCCAATTACTTCTCGAAACATCGTCAAAACTAATTCCTCTCGTTCCTAAATTAGCTGGATTCTTCACACCCGAAATATAATGCCATTCGTCGACTGTTGACCTGTCCAGTATTTCTGCAACACGATTGGCTACAAAAGTGGGTTGCTTAATGTTGCTTGACCTGATCCACTGAATTACTGTTGTGGAATCTCACCACAAAAACGTTTTGTGAAAATGAAGAGAGTGCTCTTTGATGGTAGCATCCTTCAATCTGATTCCAGTTACTGCTGCCATTAATTCCAATTTCGGAATTGTGTGATGTTTCACTGGAGCAACTCGTGCTTTGCCCATGATGAACAGAACTTCTCCTTCTGCTTTTCTGGTCCCTGTAACAAGGTAAGCTACAGCACAAATGGCATCTTCAGAGGCGTCACCAAAAACATGCAATTCATTTGTGACGTTTTCATCGCTTGTTTGATACCATCTGCTCACTTCTAAAGCTTCATCGGCATTCAATTCAGCAATCCAATCTGCAAACTTTCTGTTCAAGTTTTCGTCAATGCAGCAGTCCATTGTTGTCCTTTCGTTTGCCTTATTTTTTTCAGAGTGACTCTTCCTCTGATGACAAACGGTGCTAGGAATCCTAATGGGTCAAAAACACTTGAAACAACTAATAGGACCTTACGCTGTGCCCATCTGCTCTCTGGCTCAAAATCCATTCCTTACAAACTTTGAGTGTGTCAGAGACATTATTCCACTCGAGACCTATTGTTGTCAAAGCTTTGTCATGAACTTCATTTCGGTCGAAGTTCGTCTACCATTTTGAGAGTTTCAAACCACCTTTTGCCAAGAGTTCTGTTAACTCCAATTTGAAATCTACTGCTGTTTTTTAACTATTCAGGGAAACTAAAAAGTCATCCGTATAAAAATAATAAGAAGCGATTCGACTCGAACGCTCGAATACAGATGCATTATCTAGAGCGCATCGTTGAAGAGTGAAATTTGCACTTGTTGGATATGACTTAACTCCAAAGATGTGCAGATTGTACTGATGCGTAACAACTTGGTCGTTATCGTCAAACCAAAGAAATTGCAAAAATTTTCTTTTTTCAGACTTGACCTCAACTTGAAGAAACATTTCTGCGATATCTGCTGTCATCGCAAACTTGTTTTCTCGAAATTTTGATAGAATGCCCATCAAACTCGCCAACAGGTCTGGTCCCGCTATGAGCATATCATTAAGCGAGTAACCACGAAATTTACTTGCCGCCTTGCAAACTCTCCTCAATTTATCTGGTTTGTGAGGATTTAATGCCGGGTGATGTGGAACATACCACACAAGATCGTCTCGAGTTGAGGCAAGTTCGTCAGAGGATATGATCGAAACATATTCTTTTCGCAAATCAGACGCTATTGTTTCACTGTATTTTGTTTTGAGTGGTAAGTCGTTGTCAATTCGTCGTTTTAGTCCTCGAAGTTGTCCCAGTGCTGACGCAAAGTTGTTCGACAAAGCTGATTGATTTCCGTTCCACAGCAAACCAACTTCGTATCGATCTCCATTGAACTTCACTGTGGAGTTCAAGATTTCAGTTGCCAGCTTGTTTTCTCTGCTCCTTTTGTCAGCAGCCATCGAAGTGCCTTTTGACTCCATATCCCACCATTTCTTGACAACTTCTGCTAATTTGATGTCATCTTCATTCGCAACATGACAAGCTGCACCACTTAAACGGATTTCACTCACTGGAAGTGGGCCAGTGGAAGCTTGACTGCCCAACCATGGTTTGTTTTCTCCGCCACTCCTGTACTCCTTTGGTCGAATTAGCTCTTAGATATTTTGACCCAAGATGATGGTCACCTTCGTGAGGTCAATTTCTTTAATTCCCACGCATTTCAGATACGGGTATTTTTGCTTCATCTCTTGCAGGTTGTACACGCCTCTGCCATTTTTTAGGTTCTTCTGACAGCTAACGGTAAGCTGCTTTCTTTTAGTTTTGAGGCTGTTAGCCGGCCCAATTGCTACTTGCACTGCCTGGCATGAAGTACTTTGTGTACCACGTTTTCCCGTCACATTAAAGAGATTATTTCTGCATCTAGCTGGAGTCTGTCCAAAAGATCTTCGTCAAACCACGTCTGAGTTGAAGCTGTCTCACATGCTGCAAGAGCGTCTTCAAACTGTCCGTCTTGACCGAAGATTCTCACTCTTGCAACCTGCATGAGACCTCTTACTGACTCTGAATTACTGGTCAGGTTCGTGCTTTGTGACTTCACTGACACTGATGAAACTTCAGATTTCTTCCTGTAATGCAAAAGTTTGTTGTGAGTCTTCTCAGAGTTGTCATTTCCACATTTCTTTTTTCATGGACATTCCTTTGCTGCGTGATTGTTGGACAAACAAGCGAAGCACAAACTCTTTTCCTTTGCAACGTCGTATCGATCTTTCTTTTTCATTTTCTTGAACTTCTCGCAATTCCAATTTCGATGATCGGCGTTACACAGTGGATATTTTGAATTAATTCTATCCTTATCAGTGTTTGAACTCATACCTGACTTTTCTGAATTCGGATTTTTCTTAAAATCAAACCTTTTTCCTGATTTGGAGGATGCAGTATCCAATTTGAAAATTGTCGGACCACTGCTCAGAAGTCGTTCATGTGTTTGAGATTCTTCTTGCAGCCATTCGTTGAAATGAATTAGATTTGGTGCGCGCATTGCCCTAGCTGGTGATTCAATGAACGCAAACCATCTTCTTTTGGTATCCAAAGGCAACTTACTGATAGCTATATCAAGATTGCTGGATAAAAACAAATCGTTTGAATATCCAAACTGTTGTAAAATTTTCATGAACGATGAAATTGTGTCAAAAAATTCAACAAGTAAGGCGAAGTCATTGAACCTGAATTGACTAAAGCTCTGTATTTTGGGCAACTGAGACGAGACAATGGGATGAGGCTGACTAAACTTTCTTTGCAAGGTGTTCCATGCATAATCATACATAGCAATAGCGTAGCCCATTCCCTTGACTGCTCGTTTAGCCTTTCCAACCAGAAGGGTTTTCAGGCGACTCATCTTTTCGTCCTTGCTGATGTTATTATTGTCAACTGTAGCCAAAAAACAGTCCACTCTATTCTGGCCAATCCAAAGGTTTGCCATTCTATTCCCTGAGCTTCAACTTGGGCAAGCTTCTCTGACTGCTTGCTCTAGTTGCGATACTAAACTTAGGACTGTTGAATGAAGAAGACATCTGTGATCATACAACATTTCTACTGTTATCGTGTCGGTTAAAATCGCGAAAACCTTGAATGGGCGTTTTTTCAACATTCGTATCGTACTCGAACGGATTTTCGTTACCTTCGTCGGAACTGCATTGCTTTCGATAGCCTTCTAACTGCTGAACATAAGTTTTATGAGTTTTTGCGGACAAAAACAAGTCTTGCCGGGGCAAAGAAACTCGCATGTTTTCTGCATACTCTTCGGATTCGTCTGATTTAAGGCTCCTTGCTGCCGTTGAGCGCTTTTCAACTTCCGACTCCGACTCGGAAGAGGGCTTCGATCCCTCAGGCTGCTCCCCGCAAGAAGTCTCAAGCTCAGCTTCCAGCATTTTGATCTGCAACTTATCTTCAAGCTGTCTCAATTAATCGTCATGATCTCGTCGCTTTCGTTCAAACTCCAATTCAAGCTTCTTCTTTTCAGTTTCAGTCCTCTTTTTTGCTTTTTCATGTCTTTGCTCCACTCGTTGTTGACGTCGACACTTTTTGTCCCCTTCGTCAGAAAATTCATCTTCAAGAGATCGATTGATTGGCATTGAAACCAAAGAAACTGACTTTGGACTGTTTTCAACGTTGTTTCTGCTGTCCGTACTTGGCCGCTATTTAACGGAATGGTGTTCGTTAGTGTTGGGCTCTTTGGCGTGTCTTCAGTTGTTGTTGTGAAGACTGAAACTGATACATCTCCAAATGAAACTCCTCTCTTTGTGGACTTGATCGCTGTCTCTTGTGACATCCGCTGATCCAAACTTTTGTAGATATCTGACTGAATATCTTGCACCGCGTTCAAAGAGTTATCCACAAAATTCTTAGCATCTTCTCGTTTACTTGTGGTGCACAATTGCTTGTGAAACTTGCGCATTTTTTCACGAAAAGGAGTTTCTACTGCAAAATACGAGTCGATTTGAGAGTTCAATCTCGCAATCTGAAAATTTTCTTGTGTTGCTAAATCTTGGATTGCATAATAAATGGGTTAGAAGTTGTGGTTGAAATCATCCACAAGATCATTTCTACTCTCGATGTACTGATCGTTAGGTACTGTTGCGGCTGCTCAAGAATTTCAGCGGAATCTAGATATCACAGCCTGGTTCTCGAGTTTTACGCCGGCCTGATTCCTCTCTGGGTTCCATTGACCAACGATCTCGCTGAAATAATTAGTCGCTCGGACCTATTAAAGGACTGTAACTTTAATTTTGTTGATTGAAGTTAAGAAAATCCTTAGTGATAGTCTATGTTCAATCTCGTGCTGAAGTTTGTAAGGTTTCAGCCGGTAGCTAGTATTGTTTCTAACTTCTTGTTAAGTAAGCTCAACTAACATAAAACTCGCAAGATCTTAAGATCTAGCAAAACTTAGCAAAAAAGAATAAAGTTTTTAAAGAATCGAATTTTGTCAATCTGAGAGCCAACTGCTCTGTATAACAGTTTCTAATGGTTGTAAATACAATACGGTTTCAGTAATCAAACAATTGAGTTAAAGTAAATAATCGAATTTTTGTCATTTATAACGTCATCGCTACTTGTTTCTGATTGGTTAATCAAGAAAATGATTTAGGTCATTGTTTACATAGTAAATGTCAAATTACTGCAATATTTACTTTTGTTGACATAAGCACGGATGGTTATTACGTGGCTGTGAATGCCTCGAATGTACGGCATCTGACCTTTAATGGTCACCTAGAATATCATAAAATACACAACTTAAGAAAATCAACAGTTAATAACAAAATATCGAAAAATGCCAATTTTACACTACTTAAGTGCTAATAGCCACACTTGTGGGTCAGATGCAATAACGTTGGGTCCATGAGTAGCTTAGGGGTTGCCCTAACTGTGTGCCGTAACCTCGGGTTGCTCGGGTTTTGCCTTCCCAAAATCGGGGGGGTGTACAGATTTCCGATCCCAACTTGGAAAAATTTTCAGTTTTGAACATTTTTGAGTTTTGACAATTTCTAAATTTTAAGGTTTTAACTTTTTTTCTGTTGGTCTGATGGCTCATGCTTCTGTTCATTAGTGTTGCCAACATCGCCGGCCCTGTTTTCGATCTCGGAAACACCATCATAGAAGACTGGCGCCAGTTTCACTACCGGTCTGTTGAATTCGCCATTTGCCATCGTGACTCTCGCTGATCGTACGAGGCCATCGTCGCCTTTGACAACTTCGGTTACTCCTCCCATCTTGTATTCACATCGTTTCCTTGAATCATCTACCATCCACACAAGTTATCTTTCTTTCAGATTTCGTACATATTCTTTTGACCACTTTGATCTCTGATACCATTGTGGAAGATATTCAAGTGTCCATCTTTTCTAGATCATGTCGGCATATGCTTGAGCCGTTTTGAAGGATTTTCGCAGATCGTGGTAGCGCTCACTGGATAGCATAAATGGTGCACTTGCATTTTCTCGTCCTAGCAAAGAATGATTGGGTGTCAGGGCTGTCAGATCCTCTGGGTCGTCACTTACTTATGTCAGGGGTCTTGCGTTGAGAGTTTGCTCCACAAGACACATTGTTGTGCTGAGTACCTCATTGGTGAGGCTTCGGTTGTCCAAGATTGCGATCTTGACCTTCTTGCAACTTTGAACCAGTCTTTCCCAGATTCCACCAAAGTGTGGCGTTCCAGGTGGGTTGAATTTCCAAACGGTCTTTTTCTGAGCTAAGTCGCTTTCAGTCTTAGCTTTGTCCCATTCGTCCATAAATGGTATCATTTACTTGGCTGCTCCAATCAATTTTGTGCCGTTGTCGCTTATGATTGTTTTTGGTTAGCCACGTCTTGCAATGAATCTTGTCACAGCAGCTAGACATGACTCGGTGTCCAATGACTGTGACTTCGATTTGTACTGCTCTCGTTGTCAGGCAAGTGAAGAGGCAGCACCATCTCTTCAAGGTACGTCGTAGGAACTTCACTTCGATGGGTCCGAAGTAGTTGACTCCGGTATGGGTGAATGGGAAAACATGCTCATCAAGCCATTCTCTTGGTAGATCTGCCATCGGTGGGTGAATTGGGTTGGCATTTCTGTGTCTGCATTTGATACAACTCGACTAGATTTTCCTTGAAGCTTTTCTTAATCCGCTGATCCAGTTTTCTTGTTGAAGCACGTTTCTCACTTATTCTGTGCCCTCATGTAGGTTGTCTCGATGTGCTTTCTCCTACAGAAGTTGTACAACTGGATGTTTTGCTGTTAACAATATTGGGTGTTTGGCATTGTAAGCGAGGTTTGAATGCTTCATTCGGCCTTTCACCCAAATTGTTTCATCTTCCTCTATGAAGGATGACAATTTGGCAATGTGTATTGTTTTGCTGTTTGCTATCGACTTTGAAACATTCAAGAAGCTTTCGGTTTGAACAAACCAAAACAGTATTTGCTCTGCTTGATGAATTTTGTCTGCTTTGAGGGTACCCCTCTGCTTCGTCTTGAACCTCTTGCAGTAGGCAGTGAAGTTTCCAATTCGGTTGAAGGTACTGTATCGTCTCCAGTCAAATAGATGCTCTAGTTTGTTTTCTGTGGCTACAGTACTGGTAGCTTGCTCAGCTTCAACTTCGTTCACTTGACACCATTGCTTTGGCCACTTTTCTTCATCAGGCTGGTGCCATGCCCGCCCGTTTAGCCATACGGACTCCCTGAGGCTTTCGATGGACATTCTTCGGGTTCCAATGTCGGCAGGGTTTTCGACACCTTTGACGTGTCTCCATTGATCCATCGATAAATTTTCCAGTATTTCCGCTGCTCTGTTCGCAACGAAAACTTGTTGTTTCTTGTGCGCTACTTGTAGCCACTGTAGAACTGTTGATGAGTCGGTCCATTGATAAATTTTGTCAATTCTAACATCATGAGCGCCGAGTATCTGCTTTCTGAGACGAACTCCGTAGACTGCGGCTTGAAGTTCTAACTTCGGTATCGTCATATGTCTGATGGGTGCCACACGGCATTTCCCTATTTAATAGGTGAGTCTTAACGTTGCTTCGTCTTGCAGATATGCCACGATACACATTGCTTCTTCTGACGCGTCTGTGAAAATGTGAAGTCTGAGTTTTGAACATCCATTATCAAAATAAAGTCCATTTATTGACATTGTCCTTATTTCTCTCAACTCAGAGCACCAGACATTGAACAGTATGAATGTTCTGCTGACAACTCCTTGCCCTATGCTTGTCCCATTGCTGCCCAAATGCTTTTGAGTTGGAACCACATTCTTATCGTGAAGGGTGAACATATTTCAAGCGGGTGGAACACTGCTGAGACAAACGATAGGACAATTCTCTGAGTTATTTTTGCCGGAACTTCTTGCTCAGAATGAGACTGTCTGTTTCCACATTCCAGTTGAGTCCTAGGATTGAAGTTGATTGTGGTTCTGCTTCAAAAGTTTTCACAACTATCATTGATCTGTCTGCCTCTGGGATTTGTGACTTGACTTCATCGTCACTTGTTATCCTTTTCGTCAAATTGAATCAACTTTGATGAGGATGTCTCTGACTTTCTGGTAGATTTCGTTTGCTTCTTGAGGGGTTCTGACTGACTTTAGGAAGTCGTCTATGTAGAAGTTTTGCTGAATCGTTCTGACGATACTTTTGTCGTTGACTGCATTATCTTTCCACACTTGGTGCAAAGCGTAATTTGCACAAGTCGGCGAGCTTTTCGCTCCAAAAACGTGGCGTGTATACTCATAGCCTTCTATTCTACGCTCTGGATCTTCTCACCAGAGAAATTGTAAATGTCGGTTGTCATCTTTTGGGACAGCAACTTGAAGAAACATAGCTTCTATGTGGGCTGATAAAGCTATTTGGTGTTCTTGGAAGCGAAAAATGATTCCGATCAGACTCTGCAGCAGGTCTGGTTCAGATATAAGTTTGACGTTCAGGGCTACACATTCGTACTTTGCTGCTGCGTTGCACACTTTTCTGACTTTTTCAGGTTTGTGCGGGTTTATGACGGGATGATATGGCAAATACCACTGTAGTCTGTTTCGGTTTTCATTGAGTTCTGTTTGATCAACTTTCCGAACGTATCCAGCGTTGACATCCGTGTCATTGGTTTTCTGATAGCGCTTTAGCAGCCTCTCGTTTTTTTGTAGGCCTCGTTCTAGGGACTTGAGCTGTCCCATTGCAGAGGAAAAATTTTTCGGCAACTTCACTTCTTCCTCTCGCCACAGTAGTTCAACTCGTATCTTTCACCGTTGAGTTGAATCGTTTGTTTACAACGTCTTGATTTCTTGTTATTCGTCTTTTGAATGACCTGTGACATCGCACTTTGAGGCGTCGGACTCCATATCCCACCACTTACTCAACTGATTTGCCAATTTGTCATCTGCAATTGATGTTGCTGTGGTTGCAAGAGTTGCTGCTTGCTTCGCTGGTAGGGGTGTACTTAAGGCCCAACCAATCTTTGATTTCACTGCCCATGCTGCAGTTTTGTCTTCTGACTTTTTGAACTCAAAAGGGTGATGAATGTCGTAACAATCTTGTCCAAGAATCACTTGAACATCGTTTAGATTGTAGTTCTGATTTGGCAAGTTCTTCAAATGTGGGTAGCGGTCTTTCAACTCTTGCAGCTCCCCAATCTGGTCATCCAATTTCAGGTTTTTGTGTGCGTAGAATTGCACTGTTGTCAGTGGTCGAGACTTCTCGTGTGCTGAGAGAGCTACCGGCCCGGCACTATTTCAGTCTTGACATCTTTTGAGCCATGGATCCCTGCTATTGATATTGCCGCTTTCTGGCCCTGAAATTGAAGTTTAGACACCACTGATTTGTCTACAAAAGAAATCGAGGATCCTGAATCACACATTGCTAGTACATTTAGGCTTAAGTCTCTGTTTGTCAGCTTGATTCGCACCACTGGGAGTCCTTCTTGGGTGATGTTAGTTGCTACTGCGGTTGTAGCATCTGAGACACTCTTTGTAGTTTCCTTCTTCGGTAGGTCGCTGTGCAAAAACCTGTTGTGTTGCCTTCCACAGCTGGATACACTTCATGTCCTCCTTTTGCAGTCCTTTGACATGTGACCTGGTCTCAAACAATTGAAGCACAGTCGGAACCTCTGGACTTGTTCTCGTCGTTCATTTACTTTCATCGATTTGAACTTTTTAAAAAAAACGGGGTGTTGTCTGTCTTTGAAGAGAAATTCGAAATTCTCGGGTTTGCTTGACTCTTCAGCGTTTGAAGCAAACGTACTCGTCTTCGGTTTTTCACGGCTTAGAAATTTATTTTGTCAAACAACGATTTTGTCTGTGCTAACAAGTTCTCATGAATTACAGCTTTGGAGGCAAGCCATTCTTTGAAAATAATCAGGTTTCCTCTCAGTAGTCTACGATCTTGCATATACTGCAACCACTGTTCTCTAAGTTGCGCAGAAAGTTTTCTCGTTGCTGAACTTAGCCCTGCCTCGGCTTCTAGGTCTGATGTCTATCCAAATTGACTCAAGGTGTTCACCACATTTGTAACCAAATTTGCAAACTTGACGATGCGCGTGGAATTGTCATGCCGAATTGGAGGATGATTATATATTTTCTTGAATTGAGCATTGACTTTAACATCTGATCTGCCATACTTCTCACAGAGTATATCCCAAGCATGATAGTATGATTGTGAGCTGAATCCCATTCCCGATACTGCTGCTTTCGTTGGACCCGTGAGACTGGTCTTCAGGTATTGCATCCTTTATATATCGCTGATTGGCTTTTGATGAACAACAACATCAAAAAGACCTGACCATTCTGACCATTCCAGAGGGTCTCCTGAAAACTCAGTCAGTTTCAGTTTTGGCAAGCCACTGGCACCACTGCTGGGTACTGGTTGGTAAATGACTTGGGGAGTGGTTTGATTATTTGTGCTTCTGTTTCTGCTCTCGGCAGACCTGTTTCGAAGGTTTTTAATGGGAGTCTGATTCCTGTTTCTGTCTTGAAATGCTGACGTTCCCTGCTGCTGAAACGCCGTCCTTGTCAACGGCGGTGCTGGTGGGTCCGTTATTCTAATTGATTTACGGATTTCTGGTTACTTGAGAATGCCTGGTTCAGTCAGTTGCGTTGAGAAAAGTCCTTCACCCGGTTGGAACAGCGGGGTAGTTTTCGGGTAGGTGCTGAAACGTTTGTCAACTCTGTCCTGTGTGACAGTCGTTGGAGGGTCGATAACAACATTTGGAGATTGTGGCCGTCTTGGATCAGACTGTTGAGCCACTGATTCTGCCTACCCGGCTGTTTTTTCAGATTTCGTTTTGATCCAACACTTTCGGTCTCATCTGCCACTGATCCAGATGCTCTTGAGCTTCATTTGGTCAGCTCAAATTTTAGATATCTTTGTTCTTCGTCTTCCTCTGCTTTCTTTCTTTTGTTTTCAATGGCTCGCTCAAGCTGTCGATGACGCAGCTCGTTTTTTATTGTTGCATGTTTAGAGGAAACTCTTGTTCTTGTTGCTGTTGTTGTTGTTGCTGTTGTAAACGTAACTCTTCTTGCTGGCGACGAAAGTATTTTCCCTCACGCTCCTGCTCCACCTCCAACTGCCGCTCTCGCAGTCGTTGACCTTTTTTTCTTAGCTCTTAGGTTTTTCGAGCTCCATTTCTTCGATCTGTCGCCTTCTCGATGATCGCGAGTTAGCGATACTTTGTTGTTTTCTGCTTTCTTGTGTAGCAGAACGCCTGGAAGAGACCTCGACGTTCTCCTCAGTGTTTTCTAGTGCTCCATTTCCTGTATGAATTACAGTTTCATTTGGGTCTTTGTCAACAGTTGATTTGGATGACACTAATGATGTTTGATTTCCACAATCCTTGCTGAGCCTGCACTGCTTGATCAGGTCTCGATAGTAACTTCTAAAATTTTTGATATTCCCAAACCCTTGGGGACAAGCTTCTGTCTTTATTATTTGAAGAGATTCTGCGAAAATTTCATCTAGTTTTTCTAATAACCGTTCTGCCTGATTACACAGTATCTGTTTTTCGGAGTCGCTTATATTTTCTGCTTTCGTTCTTGATTGGAACTGAATCTTTCATTTATTTGTGCTCTCGCAATGTATCCTTCCTGTAGTAGACGACTACTGCGCGACAATCTTCAATGTCTTGGAGATCTGGTACTTTGTCAACTACCCATCTTAAATCTTTACTCTTTTCATCTAACATACGCTTGGTTTCATTGTCAAAGCTTTCAAAAACCTTTGGTTTTAATAGTAACCTCTGCTGTTGTTGGTTGTCCTCCAAGTTGTCGTACGTCTCGAAGAAACATCGATAAGCACTTTCGGCCGTCATTGTTTTGTTTTTTGTCAGGTAGCCTTCTAGCTCGTTGAGGTGTCTGAGAAGGACTTGAGTAGGTCAGCTTGCTCTTTCTCTAACGTCTTGATTTGACCACTTGCCTTCCAATTAGCTGTCTTCCAGTGTCTGTTGGGATTTTTGCTGGCCATCGTTGCTGGTTTTGTTTCGGTCCCCCAGGTCGAATCGAAGATTCGTTGCTGTTCGTGTCACTGCTGTTGTTGTCGTCCGGGTCGGCGGACCAAATGTTGCGGCTACTCAAGAATCTCAGCGGAACCGATGTATCACAGCCTGGTTCTCAAGTTTTACGCCGGTCTGGTTTCTCTCTGGGTTCCATTGACTAACGATCTCGCTGAAATAATTAGTCGCTCGGACGTATTAAAGGACTGTAACTTTAATTTTGTTGATTGAAGTTAAGAAAATCCTTAGTGATAGTCTCTGTTCAATCTAGTGCTGAAGTTTCTAAGGTTTCAGCCAGTAGCTAGTATTGTTGCTAACTTCTCGTTAAGTAAGCTCAACTAACTTAAAACTCGCAAGATCTTAAGATCTAGAAAAACTTCTTAAGATCTAGTAAAAAAGAATCAAGTTGTTAAAGATTCGAATTTTGTCAATCTGAGAGCCAACTGCTCTGTATAACAGTTTTTAATGGTTCTAAATACAATACGGTTTCACTAGTCAAACAATTGAGTTAAAGTAATAATCAAATATTTATCATTTATAACATCATCGCTACTTGTTTCTGATTGGTTAATCAAGAATACGATTTAGGTCATTGTTTACATAGTAAATGTCAAATTACTGCAATTTTTACTTTTGTTGACATAAGCACGGTTGGTTATTACGTGGCTGTGAATGCCTCGAATGTACGGCATCTGACCTTTAATGGTCACCTAGAGTATCATAAAATAAACAACTTAAGAAATTTAACAATAAATACTAAAATATCGAAAGATGCCAATTTTGCAACATTTAAGTGCTAATAGCCACACTTGAGGGTCTGATGCAATAACTTTCGTTGGGTCCATGAGTAGCTTAGAGGTTACTCTAACCGTGTGCCGTAACCTCGGGTTGCTCGATTTTCGCCTTCACAAAATTGGGGGGGTGTACAGATTTTCGGTCCCAACTTGTAAAAATTTTCAGTTTTAACCATTTTTGAGTTTTGACAAATTCTAAGTTTTAAGGTTTTAATTTCATTTCCGTTGGTCTGATGGCTCATGTTTCTGTTCATTAGTGGCGCCAATAGGTACGTTTATCGCAGGCGGGATGAAGTACCTGTGGTTGAAGAAATCGGGATTTCTTGAACATCTTCTCCATAAACTATCTTCTTTACTTTTTTGGTGGAAGAATAAGGAACAATGCACAGCTACAGTTGCTATCTGACTACGTTTTTAAAATAATTTTACGCCGCTGGTTCGTAAATTTTTTAGGTCCCAAACTTTCAGATCAAAAAATCAATCAAATATTTTTCCAAACTTTTGTCTCGGTTGCAACTTGAAACACAATGTTTACATTATAAGTAAACAACAGCAAAAAAATTAACATTTTGGTTTTTGGATTATCAAACAATATTAAATTCTAGAATAGCACGGTATATGAATGGAAAATACCCAGAATAACATTAGCATAACCATTCAAGTCATATAGATTGATTATAGTTTTTAAAAATCTGAATATTCTTTATGAAATTAAACAAATTTACAAAAGTCAAGTTGTTTGAAACAATAGAGAAGCCAATAGTAAATGTCAAACACCGGAAACTGACATTTGAAATTTGGAACAATTGACCATGAACTGTTAGCACTCACTCAGCTCAATAGAAAGAATTAAAAATAAATAAAGTTAGCTTCGTAGCTAATTATTTCAGAATTTTTGCTGAATTTTGAGATTTTTGCATACGCGTTCTTCTCACAATTTTTTGTCGGATTTGGGGCAATCCAATGGTACTGTTGCACAGTTCGTCGGAATTAAAGGTCGAAACCCCCCTAATTTTACAAATGTAACTCTATTATGACGATGTGGAAAACTGACTCACTTCCAAAACACGCTATTCTCACTTCATAACAGGAGAGATTGACAAGCAACTGAAATTGAGATTAACTGATGAAATAATGAAAATTGAAATCACTAACAAAAGTGGGAAGTGTGAACACATCTGAATACTTTACTTTTTAGTCGGAGGTAAAACTTACCTAAGTGAATGAATCGGAAGCTAAGCTTAAACTTAAAGGATATAAGGAAAGCAAATAATTTAGTGCACTTTCAGAACTATGATATCACCGTATCGCATCGTGATATGTTTTTTTAGCTGGAGCACGTTTGTTCTTGACATGAATTTAGACTACTTTTGGTTTGAAAATTTAATACGAATAATTTCTGTTTTCGAACATTGGTCTTTGACAATAGTTTAGTTGGGAATGCTTCTCATTTAGTAATTTGCTGTAGTTTTCTATGTTAGAAACTCAATTTGAGAAATTTGATCATATTTTAGTCCCTTCTACCTTTGTAAACTACAGACTAACCACATACCTAACGAAACCCCGCTGCCTACTCCTTCCCCCGTCAACTACCTAACCTGCCCTCACCTAACCACCCACACCTAACTATACCATAACCCCACTTCCCACTTGTGCCAATCCGTTTATAACTGAGCCTACCCTCTCCTCAAATACACCGCACCTGTCCCCTAGGCCTAGCTGTTATCTACACCTAACTACCTCTCATCAATCTACCCCCTCCAAATACCCAACACCCCACCCAACTATACCTATCTATCCCCCACCCACCTACGCCCTCCACATATAGCCTCATTACTAAACAAAAATAGGTTGTTTCCATTAAAAAAATCCTTTTGTTTCTGAGTTTTTTCTCTCTGCTCTGTGATTTATAAAACAGGTGAGCTTAGTGAAGAGTTTTTATTACGCGACTATGTGAGTCGTTTTTGGTTCTCTCTTGGCTATGGTTTTTAATAGATTTGTTGCTTGACTATTTTGTTCAATCTCAAAAACGGGATAACCCGGTTACGCCCGGATGTCTCCTTAGTTTCTAATTATGCAATTCAGTGAAGCTGTTTCCAGGAGACAATTCAAGGTCAGTCGATATGCGTCATAAATTTGACCCCCTCATTCACCCCTCCCTCCCCAACGCTTCGTGTGTTCACAATACAGCTCTTAATTATTTGAGCCTCCTCTAGTCCAACCTTCCAAACCATACACCCATTGCTTGACAACACCTCTTTTGACCCCCAAACTTCGCTCAAACCCCCCTATTCTTTTATCACAAAGCCCCAACTGCCGACAAACAAAGACAGCCGAGTGGCGGTCGTTTGCTTACCTGAGAGCAACTCCACCGCACTTGGTCGGTTATGTTAGGTTAGAGTAGAAAATGGCAGAAATTTTTTTTATTAGTTTATGGAAGAATTACGAATTTTAACATACAAATGCGGGGACAGAGTGTGAACTAGGGGCTAATTAATTGCTCTCAAAGGACATTTGGTAGCAGTTTTGTTAGTCCCGTGGTTCCGTATTGGTGGCGCCTTTCTTACGACTTGAGAATGAGTTATTGTGACCTATTTTCTATTGGTCAAATTGTTCTGAAACAAGATGTTAAAGTAAGTGACAGCTTATGTTTAACCTTTGATTCTTGTTTGTTGTTGAAAGTAATTGAGGAGTGAAGAGAAACGAGCTGTGATTTTGTTTATTACGTTTTTCAACAGATAAGAGAAAAAAAGAAGGAAAAACTTGCTCTAATTTTTGCATCATGTTCCGTTTTTCAAATACAGTTAGTTCAATCGTTTTACCTCTTTGCGGCGTGAATCTGTTTCAACTCAAATCTTAAAGCAGAGTGAAAAAAGGCTTTCGAACGAGTTTTTGTTTTCTCGTTGTTGGTTTTTATTTACATGCATTTATAAATTAGTGTTTTTCAGATTTTTCTGGAAATGGTTTTCCAATCCATTCATAGTCTATTACAGGTCTAGTTTTTTGTTTAGGTGATTAATTTGTTTGGAATTGTAAGTCAGGTCTTGTCGTGTGTGATAACTCTGACTGTAGAGGTATGCAATTGAGCAACGAATTTTTGTCTAAACTAGAAGGGTTGGATTCGAGGTGAGAATCCACTGTAATTTGTGTAGCTTGCAATTACAGCCTTCACTTTTACCAAGCAATAGTGTTAGAAATGTAACTCTAATCTGACTTTGTGCAACACTGACTCAATTCCACAATAAGTTATTCATACTTCAGAACAGGAGACATTGACAGGCAGCTGAAATTGAGATTAAGTGATGAAGGAATGAAAATTGAAATTAATAACAAAAGTGGGAAGTTTAAAGACATCTGAACATTTGTTTTTATTCGAATGATTTGGAGGATATACTTAAACTTAATTAAACCTACGATATAACCGTATCACAAATCCGTGACTTTGACGGAAATTTTGAAGTTATGAAATTTTTAAATATAAGAAACATTTTTACTGGTTTTTATAAATATTAATATAATGATCGCAATAACGTTAAATTTTTCAACAACAACATGACACAAGGAAGCGCTATGGCTTTCCCAATTAAATTAATGAAGATGTAAACGGTCGGTATTTACAAACTAAATTAGTCAAATTGCGAAATATAAAGATCAAATATATCACGAATACAACCTGTTTAGAACAATGAACAATTGAATTAAGTAAACATAAAATTTTTCCATTGATTAGGCTAACAGGACCACAAAGTATTACTTATAAATGAAGAAATAATGCATCAACAAAGAAATTAAAATTTCAAAACTTAAAGTGAATTTACAATTTAAAATGAATAGTTTTAGATTTGATTTTCAGCATCAAGTACGCTAATGCATCAGGATTTGACTTTCTGCATCACAGTGTAAATTAGGGGCTGATTATTTGCTCTCAAATATTTACTCTCAAATATTTGCTCTCTTCTTAGCAGTTTTATTAGTCCCGTGGTTTCATTTTGGTGGCACTTTTCTTACGACTTGAGAAGGGGTTATTGTGACCTATTTTTATAGGTCGATTTGTTCTAAAACAGGATGTAAAAGTAAATGCCAGCATATGTTTAACCTTTGATTTTTGTTTGTTGTTTAACATAATTGAAGATTGAAAAAAAAAAGATCTGTGATGTTGTTAATTACATTTTTCAACAGATAAGAGAAAAATGTGGGAAAAAGTTGCTTTAATTTTTGCATCAAGTTCCGTTTTTCAAATACAATTAGTTCAATCGTTTTATCTTCTGCGTCGTCAATCTGTTTTAAATCAAATCCTAAAGCAGAGTGAAAAAAGGCTTTCGAACGAGTTTTCGTTTTCTCGCTGTTGGTTTTTATTTACATGCATTTATAAATTAGTGTTTATCAGATTTTTCTGGAAATGGTTTTCCAATCCATTCATAGTCTAATACAGGTCTAGTTTTTTGTTTAGGTGATTAATTTGTTTTGAATTGTAAGTCAGGTCTTGTCGTGTGTTTTACCTCTGACTGTAGAGGTATGCAATTGAGCAACGAATTTTTGTCTAAATTAGAAGGGTTGTATTCGAGGTGCAAATCCACTGTAACTTGTGTAGCTTACAATTACAGCCTTCATTTTTACCAAGCAATAGTGTTATAAATGTAACTCTATTCTGACGTTGTGCAAATTTTAGAGCAGAGTGAAAAAAGTCTTTTGAAAAAGTTTTCGTTTTGTCGCTAGTGGTTTTTATGAACATGCATTTCTAGTTTGGTGTTTTACAAATTCTTCTGGAAATGGTTTTCAAATCCATTCATAGTCCACTACAGGTCTTGTTTTTTGTTTAGCTGATTAATTTGTTTGGAATTGTAGGTCAGGTCTTGTCTTGTGTGATACCTCTGACTTTACATAAATTTAAATGATATACTTAAATTTCAATGATATATTTAAAGTTAAATGATATAAGGACAAATAATAATTTAGTGCAATTTCAGAACTGTGATATAACGGTATCACATATCCATGACTTTGACAAAAAAATTGAAACCGGAAATTATCAAATTTTTAAACAAAAGTAACATGTTTACTGCTTGGTAAAAATATTAATTGATTGTTCACAATAACGTTGAAATTTTTAACAACAACATGAGACATGGAAAGGCTATAGTTTTCCAAATTAAATTATTGAAGATGTAAACGGTCAATATTTATAGACCTCATTAGGCAAACTGCGAAACCTAAGATCAAATGTAACATGAATGCAACTTGTTGAGAACAATGAACAAATGAATTACGTAAACATAAAAATTTCTCATTAATTAGGCTAACATGACCACAAAGTGTTACTGATAAATGAAGAGTTAATGCATCAACAAATAAAATTGCAATAAATAAAATGAAAAGACAATTTAAAATCAAGCGTACTGAGCTCTCAAATCCATAGTATTTGGTGCTCTTCAATTTCTTTTGCTTTTCGAAGTTGTTGGACTTGATGTTGACGATGCGGCTGACGTATTGTGTGTTGCAGACAATTTTTGGCTGTGACATGTCGAGGCTTGAGGTTTTGATGGTTTTCGTGAGGACACAGCTTTAGAGATGCTGCTGTTTGCCGACGAAATTAACGACGTATTGTCTGCCTGACACTGCCGGCCGGATCTTGACATCGCCTCTATACTTTTTTCAACTCTTTCGAGTGTAGTGCGATTTTTTTTCAGTTGTTTTGTCATAAGGAATTGGGCGCCTTTGAGCGTATTGCCAGAGGTCAGTATTTCGTTCGGTTTTTGTGCCGAACTTAGCTATGTCGCTATTACGGACCTTTACCTCAGGAACACCTGAATGTTTTATCACCGTTCTTGTTGGAGGTGTACGCACCACTGTAATATCAGTTGCCAATGTGTCCCACAGACCTCGTAAATCCCGTTTTGATCTTTTCGACAAATTTCTGGCCAGCTTCACCTCTAATGATTGTTCCGTTCGGGGTATCGGGTTAGAGAGCTTAGGGTGAAGATAGGAAGATATGAATAGGTAAGGTAAGTGAAGAGGTTTTATTACACAACTATGTGAGCCGTTTTTGGTTCCCTATGATTTTCTATTGATTTGTTGCTTGACTATTTTTTTCGATCTCAAAAAGAGGATAAACTGGTAACGCCTGGCGACCTCCTTGGTTTCTAATTATGCAACTCAGTGAAGCTGTTTCCAGGAGAAAAATTCATGTTACGAAGGTCAGTCGATAATCTTCTTAAAATTTGACTCCCTCACTCACCCCCTCCCTCCCCAACACTTCGTTTGTTCACAATACAGCACTTAATTATTTGAACCTCCTCTTGTGCAACCTTCCAAACCTTACAACCATCGCTTGACAACCCCTCTTTTGACCCCCACACTTCGCTCAAACTTCCTATTCTTTCATCACGAAACCCCCACTGCCGACAACCAAAGACAGCGGAGTGGCGGTCGTTCGCTTACCTGTGCGCAATTCGACCAAAATTAGTCGGTTATGTTAAATTTGAGCACAAAGAGGCAGTAAAATTTTTCAAATAAGTTTAAGGAGGAGTAACGAAGTTTAACATACAAATGCGGGGACACAGTGTAAATTAGGGGCTGATTATTTGCTCTCAAACGAAATTTGATAGCAGTTTTTTAGTCCCATGGTTTTGTTTTGGTGGCACTTTTCTTACGACTTGAGAAGGGGTTATTGTGACCTATTTTTATTGGTCGATTTGTTCTAAAACAAGATGTAAAGGTAGATGCCAGTTATATGTTTAACCTTTGATTTTTGTTTGTTGTTTAACATAATTGAAGATTGAAAAAAAGATCTGTGATGTTGTTCATTACATTTTTCAACAGATAAGAGAAAAAAGTGGGAAAAAGTTGCTCTAATTTTTGCATCAAGTTCCGTTTTTCAAATACAATTAGTTCAATCGTTTTATCTTCTGCGGCGTAAATCTGTTTTAAATCAAATTTTAGAGCAGAGTGAAAAAAGGCTTTCGAACGAGTTTTCGTTTTCTCGCTGGTGGTTTTTATTTACATGCATTTATAAATTAGTGTTTTACAAATTTTTCTGGAAATGGTTTTCCAATCCATTCATAGTCTATTACAGGTCTAGTTTTTTGTTTAGGTGATTAATTTGTTTGAAATTATAAGTCAGGTCTTGTCGTGTGTGATACCTCTGACTGTAGAGGTATGACTGAGCAACGAATTTTTGTCTACATTAGAAGGGTTGGATTCGAGCAGCGAATCCACTGTATTTTGTGTAGCTTGCAATTACAGCCTTCACTTTTACCAAGAAAAAGTGTTACAAATGTAACTCTAATCTGACGATGTGCAATACTGACGCAATTTGACAACAAGTTATTCAAACTTCAAAACTTAAAATTTTTAAATAAAAGAAATATATTTACTGGTTTTTATAAATATTAATATAATATTCCCAAAAACGTTAAAATTTTCAACAACAACATGAGACAAGGAAATGCTATGGTTTTCCTAATTAGATGAAGATTAATGAATATGTATTTCCAAATTAATGAAGATGTAAACGGTCAGTATTTACAAACTAAATTAGTCAAACTGCGAAATATAGAGATCAAATATATCACGAATGCAACCTGTTTAGAACAACGAACAATTGAATTAAGTAAACATAAAATTTTTCCATTGATTAGGCTAACAGGACCACAAAGTATTACTTATAAATGAAGAATTTGTGCATCAACAAATAAAAAAAAATTGCTAAATTAGAGTGAAATAACAATTTAAAATGAATAGTTTTAGATTTGATTTTCCGAATCAAGTACACTCATGCATCAAAATTTGACTTTCTCCATCATGTTCTCATTAATTAGGCTAACATGACCACAAAGTGTTACTGATAAAGGAAGAGTTAATGCATCAGCAAATAAAATTGCAATAAATAAAATGAAAAGACAATTTAAAATCAATGGCTGAATTTTTTTAGATTTGATTTTCTTCATCAGATACACTCATGCTGACTTCTCGCCCATAGTCAGCACAGTCGTATTTGTCAGGAGGCGTAGTCCCAATTGCTCGAATCCGCGGATCCAGTGGGGTTACAACAGGAAGCTGGAGCGAAGTTTCTACCAGTGCTGGTGGCGATGCTTCTTTCTGTATAATTGTCTCGATGACAGCCTTAGCAGTTTGCGGTCGTATGGGGTCTGGAATTGGTTCTTGGTCGCTGACCGAGCATGCTCAGCTCTCAAATTCATAGTAATTTGTGCTCTTCGGTTTCTTTTGCTTTTCAAAGTTGTTGGACTTGATGTTGACGATTGGGTGTTGCAGACAATTTTTGGCTGCGACGTGTCGAAGCTGGGGGCTTTGATGGTTTCGTGAGGACACAGCTTTAGAGATGTTGCTGTTCGCCGACGAAACTACCGACGTATTGTTTGCCTGACGATGCCGGCCGGATCTTGATATCGCCTCTATGCGTTTCCTTCAAACCTTTCGAGTATAGTGAGATTTTTCCTTCAGTTGTTTTGTCATAAGGAAGTGGGCGCCTTTGAGCGTATTGCCAGAGGTCAGTTTTTTGTTCGGTTTTTGTTTTTGTGCGGAATTTAGCTATGTCGCTATTACGGACCTTTACCTCAGGAACACCGGAAACTTTTATCACCCTTGTTGTCGGAGATGTACGTACCACTGTAATTCCAGGCGCCAATGTGTCCCACAGACCTCGTAAATCGCGTTTTGATTTTTCGATAACTTTGTGACCAGCTTCATCTTTAATGATTGATTCGTTCGGGGTATCGGGTTAGGTAGCTTAGGGTGAATATAGGAAGAAATAAATAGATAAAGTTAGTGAAAAGGTTTTATTACACAACTATGTGAGCCGTTTTTGGTACCCTATGGTTTTTTATTGATTTGTTGCTTACTATTTTTTTCGATCTCAAAAACGGGATAACCTGGTAACGCCCGGAGACTTCCTTAGTTTCTAATTATGCAATTCAGTGAAGCTGTTTCAAGTAGACAGTTTTATGGTACGAAGGTCAGTCGATAATCTTCATAAAGTTTGATCCCCTCACTCACCCCCTCCTTCCCCAAAACTTCGTTTGTTCACAATACAGCACTTAATTATTTGAACCTCCACTAGTGCAACCTTCCAAACCTTACACCCATCGCTTGACAACCCCTCTGTTGACCCCCACACTTTGCTCCAACCACACTTCTTTTATCACGAAGCCCCCACTGCCGACAACCAAAGACAGTCGAGTGGCGGTCGTTTGCTTACCTGAGCGCAATTCGACCGAAGTTGGTCGGTTATGTTAAAATTGAGTACAAAGTGACAGTAAATTTTTTTTATTAATTTGAGGAGGAATTATGAATTTTAACATACAAAATCAGGGACACAGTGTAAATGAGGGGCTAATTATTGGTCTCAAATGAATTTTGGTAGCAGTTTTATTATTCACGTGGTTTCGTGTTGGTGGCACCTTTCTTACGACTTGAGAAGGGGTTACTGTGACCTATTTTTTATCGGTCGATCTGTTCCAAAATAGGATGTAAAAGTAAATGCCAGCATATGTTTAACCTTTGATTTTTGTTTGTTGTTTAACATAATTGAAGATTGTAGAAAAAATTAGTGTTTTACAGGTTTTTCTGGAAATGGTTTTCCAACCCATCCAAAGTCTATTACAGGTCTAGTTTTTTGTTTAGTTGATTAATTTGTTGTAGGTCAGGTCTTGTCGTGTTTGATACAAATTTTTCATCTTGCTTAGAAGGGTTCAAATTGAGGTGCGAATCCACTGTAATACTGACACAATTCCACAAAATGCTATTCGTACCTCAAGACAGGAGAAATTGACAGGCCACTGAATTTGAGATTAACTGATGAATGAATGAAAATTGAAATTACTAACAAAAGTGGGAAGTGTGAACACATCTGAACATTTGTTTTTTTAATCAGTAAAACTTACCTAAGTAAATGACTTGGAGGATATACTTAAACTTAATTAAACTTACGTTATAGGCGTATCACAAATCCGTGACTGTGACATAAAATTTTCAACAACAACATGAATCATGGAAATGCTATGGCATTCCAATTTCAATTATTGAAGATTTAAACAGTCAGTATTTACAAACTAAATTAGTCAAACTGCTAAATATAAAGATCAAATGTAACACGAATGCAACCTGTTTAGAACAATGAACAATTGAATCAAGTAAACGTAATATTTTTTCATTGATTAGGCTAACAGGACCACAAAGTATTACTTATAACTGAAGAATTAATGCATCAACGAAAAAAAAATTGCAAAAATTAAATTGAAATCACAATTTAAAATGAATAGTTTTAGATTTGATTTTTTGTATCAAGTACACTAATGCATCAAGATTTGACTTTCTTCATCAAGTTCCCATTAATTAGGCTAGCATGACCACAAAGTATTACTTATAAATAAAGAATTATTGCATCAAAAAATAATTTAAAATTGCAAAAATTGAAATGAAATGACATTTTATAATGAATAGTTTTGGATTTGATTTTCTGCATCAAGTACACTCATTCTGGCTTCTCTCTCATAGACAGCATAGTCGTATTTGTCAGGGGGCGTAGTCCCAATTGCTCAGATTCGTAGATTCGATGGGCTTATAACAGGAAGCTGGAACCAAATTTCTGGTTGTGGTGGTTGTGATGCATTTTTCTCTATAACTGTCTCGATGACAGTATTAGCAGTTTGCGGTCGTTTGGGGTCTGGAATCGGTTCTGTCGCTGACCGAGTCGCTGACCGAGAATGCTGAGCTCTCAAACTCCTTGTAATCTGGTAATCTTCGATTTCTTTTGACTTTCGAATTTGTTGGACGATACGGCCGTAGTATTGGTTGTTGCAGACGATTTTCGATTGCGAGTTGTCGAGGCTTGGGATTTATTGGTTTTCGTGAGGAAGTAGCTTTAGAGATGTTGTTTTCGAAACCACTTCCTACGAAACCCTTGACGTAATGTCTGCCTGACGATGATGCCGGATCTTGATGTCGCCTCTATACTTTTTTTTTCAACTTTTTCGAGCGTAGTGTGATTTTTTCTTCGGTTGTTTTGTGATAAGGAAGTAAACGCCTTTGAGCGTACTGCCAGAGGTCAGTACTTTGTTCGGTTTCTGTGCCGAATTTAGCTATGTCGCTATTACGGAGCTTTACCTCAGGAACACCTGAATGTTTTATCACCGTTCTTGTTGGAGGTGTACGCACCACTGTAATATCAGTTGCCAATGTGTCCCACAGACCTCGTAAATCCCGTTTTGATCTTTTCGACAAATTTCTGGCCAGCTTCAGCTCTAATGATGGTTCCTTTCGGGATATCCGGTTAGACAGCATTGGGTGAGGAATGAAAACGGGATATTTCTTTGTTCTTCTCCCTTGTATCGTCAGCCCGCATCCACCTGGGATTTTAACATACAGATGCCGGAACAGAGTGTAAATTAGGGGCTAATTAATTGCTCTCAAACGAATTTTGGTACCAGTTTTATTATTCACGTGGTTTTGTATTGGTGTCACTTTTCTTACGACTTGAGAAGGGGTTATTGTGACCTATTTTTATCGGTCGATTTGTTCTAAAACAGGATGTAAAAGTAAATGCCAGCATATGTTTAACCTTTGATTTTTGTTTGTTGTTTAACATAATTGAAGATTGAAGAAAATAAATCTGTGATGTTGCTCATTACGTTTTTCAACAGATAATAGAAAAAAGGTGGAAAAATTTGCTCTAATTATCGCATCATGTTCCGTTTTTCAAACACAATTAGTTCAATTGTTTTATCTCTTTGCGGCGTGAATCTGTTTTAAGTAAAATTTTAAAGCAGAGTGAAAAAATGCTTTTGAACATGTTTTTAATTTCTCGCTAGGGGTTTTTATTCATGCATTTCTAAATTAGTTTTTTACAGGTTTTTCTGGAAATGGTTTTCCAACCTATTCATAGTCTATTACAGGTCTAGTTTTTTGTTTAGGTGATTAATTTGTTTGGAATTGTACGTCAGGTCCTGTCCTGTGTGATACCTCTGACTGCATAGGTATGCAATTGAGCAACGAATTTTTTCCTAGTTTTGAAGGGTTGGATTCGAGGTGCAAATCCACTGTAATTTGTGTAGCTGGCAATTACAGCATTTACTTTTACTAAGCAAAAGTGTTACAAATGTAACTCTATCCTGACGATGTGGAATATTGACTCAATTCCACAAAAGCTAATCGTACTTCAAGACAGGAGAAATTGACAGGCCTTTGAATTTGAGATTAACTGATGAATGAATGAAAATTGAAATTACTAACAAAAGTCGGAAGTGTGAACACATCTGAACTTCTGTTTTTTTTAATCAGTAAAATTTACCTAAGTAAATGACTTGGAGGATATACTTAAACTTAATTAAACTTACGTTATAAGCGTATCACAAATCCGTGACAGTGACAGAAAATTTTCAACAACAACATGACACATGGAAATGCTATGGCTTTCCAATTTCAATTATTGAAGATGTAAACAGTCAGTAATCACAAACTAAATTAGTCAAACTGCAAAATATAAAGATCAAATGTAACACGAATGCAACCTGTTTAGAACATGGAACAATTGAATTAAGTAAACATAAACTTTTCTCATTGATTAGGCTAACAGCACCACAAAGTATTACTTATAAGTGAAGAATTAATGCATCAACAAAAAAATTAAAATTGCAAAAATTAAAGTGAAATCACAATTTAAAATGAATAGTTTTAGATTTGATTTTTTGCATCAAGTACACTAATGCATCAAGATATGACTTTCTGCATCAAGTTCTCATTAATTCGGCTAGCATGACCACAAGGTATTACTTATAAATAAAAAATTAATGCATCAACAAATAAATTAAAATTGCAAAAATTAAAATGAAATGACATTTTAAAATGAATAGTTTTAGATTTGATTTTCTGCATCAAGTACACTGATTCTGGCTTCTCGCTCATTGTCAGCATAGTCGTATTTGTCAGGAGGCGTAGTCCCAATTGCTCAGATTCGTAGATTCGATGGGCTTATAACAGGAAGCTGGAACGAAGTTTTTTGTTGTGGTAGTTGCGATGCTTTTTTCTCTATAACTGTCTCGATGACAGTATTAGCAGTTTGCGTTCGTGTGGGGTCTGGAATCGGTTCTTGGTTGCTGACCGAGCATGCTGAGCTCTAAAACTCCTGGTAATCTGGTAATGTTCAATTTCTTCTGACTTTCGAAATTGCTGGACGATGCGGCCGTAGTATTGGTTATTGCAGACGATTTTCGATTGCGAGTTGTCGAGGCTTGGGATTTATTGGTTTTCTTGAGGAAAAAGCTTTAGAGATGTTGCCGTTCGCCTACGAAACCCGTGACGTAAGGTCTGCCTGACGATGCCGGATCTTGATATCACCTCTATACTTTTTTTCCAACTCTTTCGAGTGTAGTGCAATTTTTTCTTCAGTTGTTTTGTCATAAGGAAGTGGGCGCCTTTGAGCGTACTGCCAGAGGTCAGTATTTCGTTCGATTTCTGTGCCAAATTTAGCTATGTCGCTATGACGGACCTTTACCTCAGGAACATCGGTTTCTCTTATCACCGTTGTTGTCGGAGATATACGTACCACTGTACTTCCAGGCACCAATGTGTCCCACAGACCTCGCAAATCCCGCTTTTATGTTTGCAATAATTTCCTGGGCAGCTTCAGCTCTAATGATTGTTCCGTTTGGTATATCGGGTTAGATAGCTCTGGGTGAGGAATGAAACGGGATACTTCTTTGTTCTTCTCTCCTTTGTATCGTCACCCCGCATCCGCTGGGATTTTGTCATAGCCTCCTGAAGTAAAATGTCGCTCCTTTCCCTTGTCACCCATCTCTTATCGTCGATATAATCTTCCCCTAGGACTGTGTTTGCGTCTAAATAGTGATTTAAATTATTTGCATAAAAATGATTAGATGATTTTGGGGTTGTATTTATATTACTAAGTTGTGTATTTGGTTTTTTCCAAAAAGTGCTTGCAATTTGTTGTCTTGTGCTTGCATTTACGTAATTGATACACAATTGAATTTATTGTTTATTGCGTCTTTAATTGTGAATGTATTTTTTCTATTAGTTAACTTGAGACAGCTTAGTCGTCTTTTAATTGTTTGTATCAAACACTCCACTAATCCAATCGCTCTGTGATTGTAAGCACGCGCTGTAATAATTTTGATTTTATTTTGTTTGCAGAATTTTCTAACTTTATTTCCTACAAAACATTGTGCTTGATCTAGTCTAATATTTCTAGGAACTCCACGTATTTGAGTATAATCATCTAAAAATTTAACTACCTTGGGTCCGTTCGCTTTGTCAAAGACTTCTACTGTGGAATACATAGAAAACGACTGATTCATGCCAAAAATTTTACATCGTGGTCTTTTTCACTTGTATTTGGTTCACCAAATTCTATTTCTTTTGTTTATTAAGGAGCAATTTACTAGAGGCTGCCGTTACGATGCCGGTATTATGGGTTTAAGATTCTTACCAATCTCAATGCATGATTTGCACTTTTCAGCCTTTTTGAGGAATTCTCGGTGCATATATGGCCAAAATGCATATTGTCCGACGGTGATCATGCCCCAACTTCCTGGGTGCGTGAGGTGTAGTGATTCAAGTACTGTGCCTTGGATCGAGTTCGAGAAGGCCACTGTTTCGTCAAGGCGAACAAATCACGAACGAACGTGTAGATATCTCCAGTATGAGTGGAGGTAAGTATTGACGTCCCTGCATCTTTGTTGGCCTCCTTGAAAAACGCAATCCCTGACCTCTTTGAGCACAGCATCTTTGCTCGTCAACACAGCAAGGAATTTTTTGGTGAAGAGTTGAGTAATGTTGTTTTCGAAAACTTCCTCTTTATTAAGTACCAGATTTGGAGATGCAGGGCCTTCAAATGAGGAGCCAGTGGAGATTGCCTTTGAATTGGGAGTGGATTGGAAAGTGACTCGGTCAGTTGTAGATGCTGATGGAGTTTGCGGGGTGGTATTAGATGCACTCATGTTAGACTTATTTTAGAGTGTAAAAGTAGGTTGTTTACACTAGTGCTCAGAAGCAACTGATTTGTTCGTGAATTTCAGGCAAAAAGCATTTTGGAATTGTTTGTTTATTGAGCAACTAAGGCACGTGTGGAATGTGTGTGATTTACGCTGTTAAAGTGCTGTAATTGTCAGTTTTGTTGTATGGCAATTATATTAATTGCTGTAATCCCGTTGCGAATGAGGGTAAGTGTTGCAACCGCAAATTCCTCCTCAGTTTGTTTTTAACTTTAGCTTTTTGATTCGGTTGGCGAGAAATTTTATCTACCAGCCCTTTTTCCGCCCCTGGCGTGTGTTCAATTTTAAAGTCAAAAGGTAATAAGCAATCTACCCAGCGAATTAGACGGCTATTGTAAGATTTGTTAGATCTACGTTCTTTCATGATAGATAGTAACGCTCGATGATCAATATTATAGTGAATGATATTCCAACTAGATTATATTTAGAATATTTAACACAGCACACTACTCCTCATATTTCTAGTTCGTTAACGATTGACTTTTCTTTTTTTGAATTAAGGAGTTGAGACGAGAATGCGACTGTATGCCAACCTATTGGTGAACGCTGTTCTATTGCAACCCCTAATCCAGCTCTAGAGGCATCGCATTTGGTCCTGGTTTCAAATTGTTGATTGTAGTGTGTGTTTTCTGTGGCGTTTGCTACTTTTTCTTTTATTTGTTGAAAATGCCATTCAAGTTCACTAGTCCAAATGAATTTAGTATTCTTTTTAAGAAGTGGCGGAAGAGAAATACATAGTTGTGACAAAATCGGTATAAATTTGCCTAGTTAATGGACGGATCCTAAAAATAATTGTAATTATTTTAAATTTTTAGGTGCTGTTGTTCAATTTAATACTGCTGATGATTTAGTTTTGAGTGGTGCGGTTCCGGATTGAGTAAATTTATAACCCAACCATTGTATTTCTGTTTTAGCAAAGTGACATTTGGGTAGATTTATTCTCAAATTATATTCATCTAAATTTTAAGACACTTGTAGACTAACTTTAAGTGGTCTCCCTTTGAGCCACGATTAACAACAAGATGTCGTCTAAAAAGCAATGGGTGTTATCTAGACCAACTAAGGTGTAATCCATAACTTTTTGAAATGCTGCCGGCAGGTCAGTTAACCCGTAAAATAATCCAGCAAAGAAATGATATGTGTCTGTAACCTCACCGCGAACTATGTTAAAGTTGCAATGGCAGGAGGTTTCCGGGTCTAATTTTAATTGACTGTATGTGTATTTCAAATCCAATGTTGAGAAACAAGCTGTTTCATGTGAGGCATTTGTATTTAAATTTGTTGTATCGTGTCAATCAAGTTACCAGTATTAGGTTTTTGGTATTTATTTTTTGAATGGAATTTTTTTGAGTTTTTTAAAGTCTATTGCTAAACTAACGGTTTTATCTTTTTTCACTGTTATAACAATTGGTGATATGAAATTTTTATCTGAACAACTCTTCAATTTTATTATGTGTTTTTAATCTAATAATTTTTTAAGTTCTGAATTTAATAAGAGTTGAAGGTTCATAGGGACTCGTCGTCCTTTTTGATGATTCGGTGTAAAGGATTTGTGAAATGTAGATTAAACTGTGAGTTTTAATGGTTTACCGACTCTAGAGATTTGGCCAGGAAAATCAGGAGCTATTTGTTTCTTTATTAAACACAGCTATTTGTTTCTTTTGATCGACGTTTTTTACTTGTTTAGTTTGCGTCAGTGAAAGTCCAAGTTGTGGGAACAGATCTCGCCCAATAATGGCTCGTCTTTGACCATCTTCAACAACCGTGACGTTGGCCTTTTTAGCTGCCCAATCATTGCATTTCACCGACTTATGGATTACATTAACAATCTTGATTAATTCATTTGTGAAGGTTTTTATGTCGAGATTTTCCGGAGATGGTACCCAGTAATTGTCTTGACTATTCAATACAGCCGCGTTTGCTGGATTTTTGCTTATCATGGTGCGAACGCACTCCCAGTTCACTAATGCTTTTGTCTCAGTGCTTCCGAATCGAAAATGCATGTTTACCGAATCGGCTTCTCTGATGTTATCACAATTAGAAATTATAGCTACACAGTTGTCGTCGAATTTGTCATGATCAGAGTCAAAGTTGGCATCATATATACTATGTTTTGGCATCATAGTTTCAACTTGATTTACTTGTTCTCCAACCGTTGCAGACGTACCAATAGAAGCAGCTTCAGAAGAGGTGTCATCGACATTGTTGACCCGTGGTATCGGCTTTATTGGAATCTTCGGCTCTCAGCTGACTTTTGAAAAATAATTAGTAATTCCACCATTTGTGCAGTTTATTCCACGTGCAGGACAGTTGTGTCGTTGACTGGCCAACCAGGCGTAACCACAACTAGGGCAAATTGTAGGTTTCACAAAATTACTTGATGTTGATCTAGATCTACTCCAGGAGTTTTAAATACTGCTAATTGACGTGTTAGCGACCTCATTGGAAACAGTGTATGCACCTGTTCCCGATATTTTCAACTGGTTTTGAATACCCATCTCAATGTTTATTGCCACATCCAACGCTTTCCAGGCCGACCTCGTTTCTTTCAATAGTTCTCTTTGTATTTCTCCATCTTGTGGTTTTGGCGAAGAATACGTCTCGAATTATGAGTTCCTCATGGCTACCAAGTTCACAGTTCAGCGATAGCTCACAAAGGCATCCGTAAAATTTCTCTATTGGTTCTCCTTTGAATTTTTTTTGTATTTTAAATGTTTAACAGTCGAATGTTATGTTTCTGTGCTTAGTGAATATGTTATCCAAACTATCTCAAAGGTCCATTGTCGAGATTTGGTCAATCTGTATCGTTGGTTCTTGAGAACCGAATATGCGACGACCTTCCGTGCCAAGACTGAGGTATGTTAGTGAGACAGCTTTGGTATCACAGAACCTCCATGGTCTATCGCCACGCAATATTCCCTCCGCCTCATTCATCTGACATTTGTTGATCCACATATTTTCAAGTTGTTCGTTGCGAAATTTGCGATCTCTCTCACTTTGAGTTTGTCTGTTGCTGCCTCTCGTAGGATATCGATTGAGATGCCCTTTTTGGCGAGAATTGCCCAGACTTAGAGTTATTCTCCAACGTACCCATCTCAAAGGATGTTCCAGTGTTGGCCGTTCCCAATAGAGTTCTATCCCCAGAAGGATTCGTTCTTTAGGTGCATGTGATACCTCTGACCAAAGGGGTGTACAATTGAGCAACAAATGTTTGTCTACTTTAGAAGGGTTGGATTTGAGGGAAGAATCCAATGTAAATTTTGTAGCTTGCGATTACAGCCTTCACTTTTACCAAGCAATAGTTTTACAAATGTAACTTTATTATGACGATGTGGAATGCTGACTCACTTCCAAAACACGCTATTCTCACTTCATAACAGGAGAGATTGACAAGCAACTGAATTTGAGATTAACTGATGAAATAATGAAAATTGCTACCACTAACAAAAGTGGGAAGTGTGAACACATCTGAATACTTTACTTTTAGTTGGAGGTAAAACTACCTAAGTGAATGAGTTGTAAGCTAGGCTTAAACTTAAAGGATATCAGGACAACAAATAATTTAGTGCACCTTCAGAACTATGATATCACCGTATCGCATCGTGATATGTTTTTTTTAGCTGGAGCAAGTAGTTTGTTCTTGACATGAATTTGGACTCCTTTCGGTTTGACAATTTAAAATGAATAATTTCTGTTTTCGAACATTGGTCTTTGACGATAGTTTAGTTGGAAATGCTTCTCATATAGTAATTTGCAGTAATATTCTTTGTTAAAAAATCAATTGGAGAAATTCGATCTTTTATAAGTCCCTCCTACATGTCTAAAAATCAGACCAACCACAAACATATCGAAATCCCGCTGCCTATCTCTCACCTACCTAAAACCACCCCCCGACATCTACCCTCACCTGAGCACACCCCCAACTATCACCTGTACCAATTTGTTCTTACTTGAGCCTGCTCCCTCCTCGCGTATCTACTCTGCACCTACCTACCTACGCCTCTCTAAATCCCCAAAACTAACTCCGTTCCGATCTGCCTAAGCACCTACATACACCCCTTTTCTACCTTACCCCCAATTCTTATCAACCTGACACCTCCAAAACCCAACACTTCACCCACTCTACACCCACCTACACACTCCACACTTAGTCACGTCAATAACTAAAATTATTTTGTTTCTAACTATGTAATACTTTGTTGTTCTTTGATTTAAAAAACAGGTAGGTTTAACGGAGAGTTTTTAGTAGCCGCCGTCAGCCGCTCAACGACTATTTTTTAGGCGCTCTCCTTTTTTACAATTCGAAGAATTTTAATCGCTTTGCGCTCTCTTTTTTTAAGGTTTGGTCGCTCCAAAATGGTAAAGGGAGCGAGCAATTGAGTAGGTTTGAGGCAAGACTTTTTCAAAATACCTTTAAATTGGAGTTGAAATTTGGTGTTTGAACAATTTGGCGGTTTTTGAGAATTTTTTTCAGGTGCGTCAATTTAACTTCTGTTTTCAGATTCTCCTCTCCGTCAATGCTTTTAGGACGGTACTTACGTATTCTAATTGTGCCTATTTGCCTTTGCTTGAATTCATAAAGGGGCAGCTAAAACTTTCAGACTTTGCCGCTATTTGTTGTCATAAAATTTTACAAAATTTTATGTTTTGCCCGTTTTTTAAAAATATATGTTGTCTTTCCTGTTGGTATCATCAATAACAGGTCTGATTCATCAATAACAGGTATCATCAATAACAGGTTGCTAATGATGCATAAAAAACCTAAGTAATGGCTCGAGTTAATAGCTAAAGATTTTCATGACTTTGAGAATTTTTTATCTCTAAAATTTTGAGTGAAATTTTCGGTACTGCAAGTATTTACTGTACTTTTTTGTTGTCTTATCATTTAATCTCATTGCAGACAGGTCTCTGATTCCGCTAAAAAGGGGGAATTATTTTTGTTGATACAATAGTTTTTGTTCAAAGCTACCGTTTTCTCTGACTTTGCCGCTAATTGTTTTCAGTAATAATTATCGAACTTTTTGACTTTCTCGAGTTTTTCTTTTCAACTTTGTCGTCTTAACTTATTCTCATTATGGTCTCATTGGTTGCTAAAAAAGCTTCAACTGGTGCTAGTCTTTTCAGTTCATAGCTTTTGCTTTTTTCGACTTCTGCATTTGATCGTTTTTTTTAGTGATCTTATTGATTTTTTATAATTTGCTAGCAGTTTTTGTATTTTTTGCTGTCTTATCACTTAATCTTTTTGAGGACAGTTTTCAACCGTGGTCATTGACGACGCAATTATTTGATTTATTCGTATCCTTCAGTAGCTGTTGCGTTCTGTGACTTTTATATTAAGCATTTTCAAAAGCTTCAGAGAGTTCTATAGCAAAATTTGATTATTTTTGTCATATTATATAATATTATTAGTGAGAGAACCCATCGACTTTTGATGACAGTTTGCTAATGAGAAATGGAGAAATACAACTTACATTTCGTGTTCGTAGCATGGTTTTCGATGTTGATGCTGTGTTTTCAAAAATAAAAGTTGAATTTTTAGTCTTGCTTGTTTTTTTTGTACTGGTGTTGTTTTATTGTTTAGTCTCATTACTAACAGCTCTCACTTGCCTTTTAAATCGGAGTTAATGATTTTCAGGTCATAATTTAAAACAATTCTTTGAATTGTATTTCCAGACTTGTCCTGTTATGTTTTTAATTCGCTTTACCTTTCGATCACGTTTTTCGTTATTTATAAGTTACGACCTTCACGTTTGAACTCTTACGTACCTCACTCACTGGTTCAACTGAATGATTTTAAAAAATCTATCAATGCACTCAATGAATAACGCAAGATAGTGAATACGATCAAGGTCAAAAGAGCAAAACCAAAAGAGACGGGATAAACTGATAAAGCCCGGTCATTAAGTCATTGAGAACTAAGTTACCAAATTTCCTTATTGTTTGCTAGCTGACATTGGTTATAAGCTTATTAGCTTTCAGTTTAGAAGTTGTCTCAAGTTTAATTTTAAAATCCAACTGAAAGTGCACGCCAGATTGGAATAATTTTTGACACTGAAAAAAAACAAAAATTGGTCAATTTATCTCTTCTTTTTTCTTTTTCCGTTTCAATTCTGATGTGCATCAAGCGCGTCAACGGCGGCTATTTTCCGGCAGTCTGCCGGCTATGTTTTATTTGCTACTCTTTGAGTCATTTTGGGTACTCTATCAGCTATGGTTTTAAATTAGATTTTTCGCTTGCTCAATTTTATCGTCCTCAAAAGCGGGCCGCTGGATATAAGTGGTCGATTGTTTGTTTGAGAGCAATTCATCTGACGTTAGTGTGTTATGATAAATTCGAGTCCAAGGTGGCAGTAAATAACTTTTTAATAAGTCTATGGACGAATTTTAATTAACAAATGCGGGGAACCAGTGTAATTGAGGGGCTAATTTTTTGCTCTCAAAAAAAATTTGGCTGCAATTTTATTAGGCCTGCTGTTTTATTTTGACCAGTTGTCTTCGGACTCCTGGTCCTCAGAAAAAGATTAACCGGTATAGCCCTGATAGATTCGAGCTCCCTCAAGTCTTTCGAGAGCAATTCGCCCGACTTTAGTTGCTCTTAAGTGAAGTTTGAAATAATTAATGGAAACCTGTGGGTCTTCTTATGACAAAGTTAAATATGTTGGTGTCTTCTTATATTGGCGACTTTTTTACGACTCGAGGGGGAGATATTGTGATCTATTTCTTGTCGGTCGAGTGTTCTAACAAGATGTAAAAGTAAATGCGAGCATATGTTCAACCTATGATTTTTGCTTGTTGTTTAAAATAATTGAAGAATGGAGAGAAGAGAGCTGCGTCTTTGTTCATAGCGTTTTTCAATAGATAAGCGAACAAAGTACGTGTGAACAAATTTGCTATAAGCGAGCCAATTTTTGTCACTAAGTGCGATTTTTTTCAATCAGACAGGTCTCTGATTCCGCTAAAAAGGGGGAATTAATTTTGTTGATACAATAGTTTTTGTTCAAAGCTAGCGTTTTCTCTGACTTTGCCGCTAATTGTTTTCAGTAATAATTATCGAACTTTTTGACTTTCTCGAGTTTTTCTTTTCAACTTTATCGTCTTAACTTAGTCTCATTATGGTCTCTTTGGTTGCTAAAAAGGCTTCAACTGATGCTAGTCTTTTCAGTTCATAGCTTTTGCTTTTTTCGACTTCTACGTTTGATCGTTTTTTTAGTGATCTTATTGATTTTTTTTTAATTTGCTAGCAGTTTTTGTATTTTTTGCTGTCTCGTCACTTAAACTTTTTGAGGACAGTTTTCAACGGTGGTCATTGAGGAAGCAATTAATTGATTTATTCGTATCCTTCAGTAGCTTTTGCGTTCTGTGACTTTTATACTAAGTATTTTCAAAAAGCTTCAGAGAGTTCTATAGCGAAATTTGGTTTTTTTTGTCATATTATATAATATTATTAGTGAGAGAACCCATTGACTTTTAATGACAGTTTGCTAATGAGAAATGAAGAAATACAACTTACATTTCGAGTTCGTAGCATGGTTTTCGATGTTGATGCTGTCTTTTCAAAAATAAAAGTTGAATTTTTAGTCTTGCTTGTTTTTTTTGTACTGGTGTTGTTTTATTGTTTAGTCTCATTACTAACAGCTCTCACTTGCCTTTTAAATCGGAGTTAATGATTTTCAGGTCATAATTTAAAACAATTCTTTGAATTGTATTTCCAGACTTGTCCTGTTATGTTTTTAATTCGCTTTACCTTTCGATCACGTTTTTCGTTATTTATAAGTTACGACTTTCACGTTTGAACTCTTACGTACCTCACTCACTGGTTCAACTGAATGATTTTAAAAAATCTATCAATGCACTCAATGAATAACGCAAGATAGTGAATACGATCAAGGTCAAAAGAGTAAAACCAAAAGAGACGGGATAAACTGATAAAGCCCGGTCATTAAGTCATTAAGAACTAAGTTACCAAATTTCCTTATTGTTTGCTAGCTGACATTGGTTATAAGCTTATTAGCTTTCAGTTTAGAAGTTGTCTCAAGTTTAATTTTAAAATCCAACTGAAAGTGCACGCCAGATTAGAATAATTTTTGACACTGAAAAAAAAACAAAAATTGGTCAATTTATCTCTTCTTTTTTCTTTTTCCGTTTCAATTCTGATGTGCATCAAGCGCGTCAACGGCGGCTATTTTCCGGCAGTCTGCCGGCTATGTTTTATTGCGCTACTCTTTGAATCATTTTGGGTACTCTATCAGCTATGGTTTTAAATTAGATTTTTCGCTTGCTCAATTTTATCGTCCTCAAAAGCGGGCCTCTTTAGTTTAAAATTAAGCAATTCACCGAAGCTGTTTCCAGGAGACAATTTTATCTTTAAAACTTTGTTGATATTCTTATTAATGTCTGACCCCTTCAGTCACTCCCTCCCTCCCCAACACTTCATCGGTCCACAGCACAGCATCTAATTATTTGAACCCCCTCTCGTCCGGCCATGCCAACCGTACACCCATCGCTTGACATCCCCTCTATTGACCCACACTTTGCTCAACCCCCCTATTCTAGCATCACCAAGCCCCTGCTGGATATTAGTGGTCGATTGTTTGTTTGAGAGCAATTCATCTGACGTTAGTGCGTTATGATAAATTCCACTCCAAGGTGGCAGTAAATAATTTTTTTAATAAGTTTATGGACGAATTTTAATTAACAAATGCGGGGAGCCAGTGTAATTGAGGGGCTAATTTTTTGCTCTCAAAAAAAATTTGGCTGCAATTTTATTAGGCCTGTGGTTTTATTTTGACCAGTTGTCTTCGGACTCCTGGTCCTCAGAAAAAGATAAACCGGTATAGCCCGGATAGATTCGAGCTCCCTCAAGTCTTTCGAGAGCAATTCGCCCGACTTTAGTTGCTCTTAAGTGAAGTTTGAAATAATTAATGGAAACCTGTGGGTCTTCTTATGACAAAGTTAAATATGTTGGTGTCTTCTTATATTGGCGACTTTTTTACGACTCGAGGGGGAGATATTGTGATCTATTTCTTGTCGGTCGAGTGTTCTAACAAGATGTAAAAGTAAATGCGAGCATATGTTCAACCTATGATTTTTGCTTGTTGTTTAAAATAAATGAAGAATGGAGAGAAGAGAGCTGCGTCTTTGTTCATAGCGTTTTTCAATAGATAAGAGAACAAAGTACGTGTGAACAAATTTGCTATAAGCGAGCTAATTTTTGTTATTAAGTACGATTTTTTCAAAACAGTTAGTTTTTCATTTTGAGTCTAATTTTTTCAAAACAATTATATATTTCAGCCATATGAACTTTTGCTTGTAAGTTTCGAAGTGTTTATGATCATCGCAAAAAGAAATAGTCTACTTTTAGAAGCTACGTTGGGCTGTTTTTGTCATTTTGGCATTTTAGACGCTTTTTTCTCGGTTTTTGTATACTGGTTCACTTTTTTTGTGTAGTTTGGGAGTTTTTTATTGCTATCAGTTTTGTAAACCAATTTGGTGAAATGTTCAGTTAAACGCTTTCAATTTTGAGTTCTTTCTGTTGAAGAGAAATGACTGAAGTTCAAAAAATTTTTGTCTTTTTGAAATTTTCTGATCATTTCTTTTGTCGTTATGCTTTTTGGAATACTTTTTCTTGAGTTTAGTTTTTGTTTTCCCTCTTATTTGGAACTAATTTAAAGGTCTTTTTTACAGGAACATGAAAACCTGAAAAACCACTATTCGCTGAAAAAAATGTAGAAAAATTTTCTCCCTTCATTTCTGTTTTTTTTTCATGTGTTTTTTATTCTTTCTTTGTGTTTTTTATTTTTTATGAAAGAGCTTTGAAGTCGCAACTTGTGAAAAAAACTCTAGGAAAAATTTATCGGATTCTGGTTTTCTCTTTTTTTAATAAAATCGGTTGGTAATTAAAGACCTTTAAAAAGCAAAAATTTTATTACATTTAGTTAGAAACAGTTCAGTTGGGGCCTTAAATGAAATAGTAAGCAAGAACAACTTTTTGCTTATTTTGTTCAATTAAGAGGTTTGAATAGGCGAATTAATTATTTTTAATTTTAGTTTGAGATCATTTTCAAATTTTAGTGTTATTAATCTGAGTTTTATGCTAATTTTGAGGTTTTTCATCAATTTTGCTCTTTTTAAACTACTTAACCAAATTATTGGGCGTTATTTTGTTCCCTTTCAATCAATAAACAATCATCTCGGCCGTCGATTGACATCGTTTTGAGATATCAATAATTTTGCAGTTTTGATTGCTGTAATTTTTTTTGTTTGGAAATCTTCACAGAGTTGAGACCTTGGAACGTTTTTTTTTGTCAATTACTTGCAATTATTCTTCGAATTTGGAGACGTTTATCAGCCTTTTATGGCTTCTTCATTGCTGTGTGAACAATTTAAAGATGCCAATTCGATTTGAGAAATTTTTTCGTTTTCATGTGCGCTTCTATTATATGAGATAATTTAATTTTTATTTTTTTTTGCTCACTCAATTTCTGTCGCTAAAAAAATTATTAATTGACTTTAATTTGTTTTTTTTCCGTGGTTCCAGTTGGTAATGGTGTTCTAAAAGCGCTTTTTGTTGGCACAGACTCTTTGATTCTTCTCCGGAATTCTTCTGACTATGTTTTTTTTTCATTAACATTATTCCCTTAACCGTTTTGACTTTTCGAGTAACTTTTAAGCCGTTGATTTTTTTTCGTTTTTCCGTGATCCAAATTTCTCTTCCATTCACAAGTGTCAGCAGCTGAATTCAAATGGCTGCAGATCTCAAATGAAAAGTGCACTGAAACTCGTTTAATTTTATTTTTATATATATTATTGATTATAGAGGTATATAATAACCTCTAATGACGTCATTTGATGACCCCTTTACGAATTTAGCTATCATAGTTTAATTTTGTGGCACCGGTCTTGCACAGCTATCTTCTCTGTGGAAACCACAGCAGACGTTAGTGTTTTAACTTTGGAATTGATCCGTAAATTAAAATAAAACTTTTTTGAAGTTGGCTAAAATCAGCACTTATTTTAGCGAAAACTCTTGCCGTGTTGTCTTGAATCCCACCCCCAGTAGTTTTCATAAAAATATCATACAATTCATTTAGTAACTGATACCACCTCGGACTTGCCATACAGTGTATTTCCTTACTATACCACTGTGTACACGCAGCTTACCTTTGTTAGAAAGCTTACCAGCACTGAACCAGTCTATTACAAGTTTAAAATATATCATCAGTGCAGTTTAAGATCAAAGAAACTTCTCAGACTTAAATTGTAAACTCAGAAAAAAATCCAAAAACAAGGAAATGAAAATTTCGAAGATACATATTATGCTTAGAAAAAACTGATTACCTGCCGCTTAAAGCACATAGTATAGATAACTTACTGGGTGGGTGGTGTGTGCGAATGGTTAACTTGTAAGAGCCTTGTAAGTCGAATGGTTAACTTGTAAGAGCCTTGTAAGTCGAATGGTTAACTTGTAAGAGCCTTGTAAGTCGAATGGTTAACTTGTAAGAACTTGTAAGTCGAATGGTTAACTTGTAAGATCCTTGTAAGTCGAATGGTTAACTTGTAAGAACTTGTAAGTCGAATGGTTAACTTGTAAGATCCTTGTAAGTCGAATGGTTAACTTGTAAGAACTTGCAAGTTTTTGGAAGAAAAACTTGCAAGGCGATGCATCGCCTTGTAAGTTTCTGCCATAAACTTGCAAGTTCTTACAAGATAACCATTCAGCCTCGACCCGGGTATCATTCAATTCTACATCTGCAGCTAGGATGTACCGTATAACGACATAGAAAACTCAAACGGTCAATAAAGTCTATGATACGCTGAAACAAGAAAATGTCAAATACTGAAATAGTACACAAACGTCTATGAATAGTCTGGCAATTGCAATGGTGCAGTACTTGATTGCACTGGTGCAATGCACTGGATGGTTACTCGGAAATAGTCTTCACCGTATTAAGATCGTTCCTATATTTTTCTCCCCTAAACTGTCAAAACTATCATTTATTTCTTGGTTGATTTCATAAAAGGGTTTGTATGACTTAATAAATGATTCAAATGACATCTATTACGTGGCCAATGTCCAAAAAAAAACAAATTTCTATAAGTTTTGCTTTTGTGGAAACGAGTGACAATATTTAGTCACTCTTTTTGATGTATTGTGACCAATTTCTTCGACGAAATAGCGATACACCAAAGTTACTTATATCTAATAAAAAGGCTTCCATAGTATTCACGGAAAAAACCTTAAAAAAATTGTTGTGCAGGTAATTAGCCTAAAACTTGATTATCCCACCAATTTTATTAGTAATTAATTGAGACCAACTTCAAAGACTGGTTCTGAGAATACTCAGAATCGTCTTCTTAAACAGCAGTTGGGCAGATAAAAGGTTACTCCAGAGATAACCCGAAGTTTACCACGTGTCAAGAGGACCATGATGTCAGCGACAGGGCTGCAGAGCATACGACAAGCAGGCATCCTTGAATTGGCCATCACAGTCAAAAATCTGCCAGAATTCCTGACAGCGCTCAAGATAATGATCTCCCACGCTATCCTCAAAAACAGGACTGCAAAATTTTTGAGATCAATGCTGACCAGTTCAACCAAAAGTTCAGAGACATTGAGATAGAGAACTGCATCGGAATCATCCACAAACGCATCAACTTGCCTTCTGTACTCAACAAGCAAGAGTAGCAAAAGGCTGACAGACCGCCTTCTTATTGAACGCTTTCAGATGACTACCACCACTGATTTCAATGACGACACCAACTCCAACTGACCCAACCAATGAGAGAGAGAGAGAGAGCGACCTAAGATAGCAGGGAATATGACTGCTCGCAAAGTTGTGGTTCGGACTGGAAACCACACATACAAAACTTTCATCGCATCGCAATAGATTCTTCAACGATGAAGAAAAATGACGCGTTGGAACTACTGATTTATGGCAATGGATGTAGTGCCAATGGTTTTCAAAATAGCTTGAAAAACACGAATCGTGGAATACATTTGCGCATATATCCAAATGTGAACCAAATTTGAACTAAATTTGCTAATTTTAACTTGTTTTCACACTTACAACTCTAATCTTAAACCATGGGCCGTGAAAGTAAGTGACAAAATTGGCAAAATTTACTCGAAAAATTGGCCAACTAATATCCTACATGGTGCTTGTGTGTCCTTGTATGACTACTATAAGAAATGGACACCCTGGTTTAGAATACCTCCCCGACGTAAATTTGACAGCTATCGAACGAAGCAAAGACAAAACATGAGCTGGATTTGTATATATTTCAGGAGTTCTACACTAAGCCGCCAGCGTGTATAGTGTGTCAATCTGTGGAGGTGTGCTTAGAACATGATGATTGTTGTCCCCCATGCAGATGTGACCAATTCGACCATTTCTGCAGAGTGAAAGACTCGTCCAATCAAATATAACTGGAAACTGTACTTTTCAATTGTTGTTGTACATTAACTATTTTCTGAATAGCTTATTAACTGTTCCTGTTCTTCCACTTGAATTTCGTTTTTAAAATGTTATGGCTCTTGACTATTAAAATAAAATCAAGTAAAAAACTAAAATTTGGGTTACGCCTGGTTGTCACCGGAGGAGGAAAGGGGACATTATATAGCAATATATGCTTTTAGACTGTCCCGTTTTCAGCGAGAACAGTTTAAATCAAGCTAAATCATGTTTTGGTTAATTTTGTTATCACTTAGTATATGCTAGGAAAAAGTCTTGGTCGCCCGATGGACTTAGTGCCCTGACAGGAGGGCGCTTGCGCCAGAGTTCTGAACAAGAGGCCGGAGCAGACTAACATTTTGTTCCAACGTATTTAGAGAACCAAAAGATAATTCAAGTTAAGGGTATAATTTTGCAGAGTATTGAACAAAATAGTTTTCGTCAATTTCTCTAATTTTTTTACGTTTTCAGCAATTTCAATCATCTTTTTCTCCAATTCATCGTCACTAACCCAATTAAGCCTTAATATAAAAGAGCCAAATCGACCCTAATCTTTTGACCCAATAGACATTTTTGGTGCAGCTATATGATCAGAGATAGAAATGTTTTCAACACAATGATTCGACTTGCTTGAACATGGAACGTGCTCTTCATTAGATTTAGAAATTTTTCATACAATTTTCTGCTGGTTGGGATAAAGCTTCAGACTTTAGGTTTTGCATCTGTTTAGACCGACTGTAATCTTGCAATAACGTGGTGCTAGGACCACCTGTAATTTTTTTAATTTCATTTTTGCTGAATTTTGCTCCATCAAGTTTCAGATTGTGGTTGCTCTCTGTGAATGACCTGCCCAGTGTTTTCACATACCCCAACCAGCTGCAGTGGCAATTTCTTTCATCCAATATAGTTTTTTACCTATAGGATGATTGTGATACCAGTAATTCTGCCTAAACATTGGTATAGCGCTGCAGTATAAGTCCTTGCTGCCCACTGGGAGCAATGATATTAACTTTTTGATGAGCCAAATAGGACATAATGGCCTCTCGTTTGAGGTGTTGGGCTATTTCTCCATTTTTGGGATAATGTTTTGAATCGCGCACTCCGCCCTTAAAATTTTTAGATCCCATTTCATAATAGACAACTTTTTCTTTTTACCCTTCCCCTCAATTTGGACTTGAGGTACAGCACCATTGCGCAAGTCTCCATGATTTTGTTTTGACCTCAAAAGAAAATGTTTATTGATCAAGAAATATACTGTCCTTATTAATTTCTGGAACTATGATCGTCGAGAACTGTTTCTTCGAACAACTCTTCTTCCATGTCTTCTGTAATGATTTCCTAATTCACTTCTTACTGCTGAAAACCGTTTGTCGTACTTTTTTGAGCTGATCGTTTACTTAGCAAGGAAGTCGTGAGAATTCTTCATCTTGAGGTATATTCATTTCTCAATTCTATTCCCTAGCCATATTGTTTTACGCGGTTAAAAGTTTGTGGAGGGGTGTATTATGTATAATCTTAAGGTCGTGCAAATATTTGTTTAATACATCGCGTAAATAGATTTACCCCTTTTATCTAAGCGACCATTATGAGCTTAAACTTAAATGTCCAAAGTCTGGAAAAGGGCCCAATAAGTCTTATTCAACGGACAAAGGTTTGATTCTGATCTTTTAAAATTAAAATGAAAATCCTAAATGAACAGACATCAGTTTACACAATTAATTCAATCACACAAAAGTAACTGATAAGGGTGAGACTTACTTTGTTCTGGTATACACTTATTTTCCAATACCAAATTGCTTACTCGACAATTTCCAATCTTTAAACTTCAATTTTGACAATTCTTAATATTCCAACTTCAACTTTCCAGATTTTCTGAATCTGAGCTAAACCGGTTAAGCAGACTGGATTCTGTTGTTCAAATTCTATTCTTATAACATTCAAGCCCAACTGGCTTCCGCAAATAGTTTTTGGTGTTCTGCTCAACCTAGAGTTCCCGTTTTTTTCTGGTTTTCCACCATGTGTTTTTAACAAACCTAAACCTGGTTTTTCTGATCACAACAAAGATCAGGCATAATTATCCGATTCTTCGCAGCAATCTGCGACACACACGCGCCTAAATTTATAAAGCTTTGAAATGTGTGGAATCAGAATTATGCGGAATTTCGGGTTCTTATTACTTTCACTTCACTTCTGAATAAGTGGCAGCAGCTGCAATTTTTTAAGAAAAGTCAGACTAACACTTTGGTGTTACCAGGTGAAAACCGAAACTTTGGTTAATAGCAGTTTTAGTTACCTTATTTCGTAAAAACGTTAATCCGGTCTGCTTGTTCTTAGTTTCCTACTTGGCGCACGCTTGGGGGGGGGCTCCCTTTTACCCGTTTACATCTCACCCCAGTCAAATAATAGCAAAAGAATGTAAAATAAAAACATCATAAGCACACATATAAAAGCTTGAAGCGGATAATGTATAAAATAGTCAAGATGCCATATTGAGGATTTGTTTGTCATTATCTCTTCTTTGTCAGGCGGTTCACAGTTTTATTAATACTTTTGATCTTTTTCCTCTGACTAGCAATCTTTTTCAAATATATTTTTTCGTTCTTTACGAAGGTATTGCATGTCTTATCATACTTCTGTAGGGTTTCAGCACATTTCTGTGTAATTTTTCGTTCTATATTGAGAAGCTCAGCTGATCGTTTCTCTCTGTCTTGCCGAACATCTCCCATTTTCTTAGCATTAATACAGTCCTGCGATAGTTGATCTTTCTCCAACCTCAGATTGTCGAATCTCATTTGCAATTCTTTCAGTGTAGATTCTGCATCAGATAATTTATCGTTTTCCAACTTTAAATTATCAAATTTCATCTGAAGTTCCTGAAGATTGGTTTCAGCTTCGTACAAAGAAGTTCTAAGCTGATAATCGCTGACTGGGATTTCGTCAATGGGAATGCCAAATGCAGTAATAGCATCGTATGGCACTGATGTTCGGAGAGTTCCTTTGTCTTGTCTCAACATATAAGAGTGCTTTTCGGGATCGCGAGAATCAAGTTTCCAGACGTTGACACGGTGAGGTAAATGCACGTTAGATAGTTGGAAATCATTCGCATCACCCTCAAGGATTATGCCGAATCTCTCGTTCTTCAGGATAACCCTTCCAACAAACGTAAAGTCGTTAGCAGCCAACCGCAGGTTATAACTTAACGTACGTATATACATTGGGTTGTGTGGGTTAATATTCAGCTCTCGTTCCCGTTGCATTTGGAGTTTTTTTGTCAACGCAGGCATTCAAGAACGGCTTAAGCCATCATCGAGGAGGACACGTTTGGTTGGAGGTAGTGTCGATTCAATAATTCGTGAGTGCTGTTCTCGCTCTGGAAGGCCTTTGCGTTTTACAAACGGGGCACGATTTCGTTCAATTTGACGTTCGTCGACCATAAATTTTTCGAGCTGTTTATATTGTTGATGCTGACTTTTGCTGAGTGTGTTTTTCTCAGCAGGAGGGCATTCGTTTGATAATCCCGCAAGATTGCTTTCGGGTTCAAACGGATCAATAACATTTGCCTTTTCTGTGGGCAGCATCGCAAAAACTCTAGAAACCGTTAGAAACATTTTAGAACATCTTTGGTGATTTCAGATAATGCCTCCTTCCAGTAGAAAAGGATTTAGAAAGGGAAAAAAGTCTTAACTTTTCCTAACCATAAACCTTTCTGCTTAATCCACTGGAGGATTAAAGCAACCTTATACATACCTGTAATACTTTACCTGTGAAGACGATGATGTTCCACTGCGCCTAGAGAGACATTCCAGTTAATTTAATACTGAACATTAAATTTGCTCATTTTAAAAAAAATTAAAAGAGATGTGTTCTTAAAATTTAAATAAAGTGAGCTAAAGCGAGGAAATTTGAAATATCATCAAGCAATAGTAGTTTAGTATTGACTTCATGCGAAAGGCGAAGTGAAGTCTACTTTTTGTTGACAAATCACACAGCTTTTCTTTCGCTGAGAACAATCCCAGCAGAAGTTATATTCAGGATGCAGAGACATATGTCTGCCGTGATGAAATTGTTGCTTCTGCTGGAAACATTGCACACATGTCCTGACGAAGAGGAACTCCGTCAGGGGCTGCCTGCATTCAGGACACTTAAACTCTGTACATAGTTTTCGTGCCATTAGGGCACACTCACGGCACGCCACGTGCAGCCTTTTTGTGCCGTAGTGCAGTACGACCATATCTTGAGGAGAGTCCTCAAAGCAACAGCAGCATTTGTAACTTTCTGTTGCGTACAAGGATGTTGCCATCTAAATGTCGCAACAGTAGAAGAGAATTTAATGGCAATCATATTTCTCAAAATCTTAACTTGGAACATTCACTCATTTACGAGTCAAGAAACTTACAATAAAGAACTAAAGTAAACTAAAGCAGTAAGCCGTTTTTGTTTAAGTATTTAAGTAAAACTAATTTTTTTCTTTCATTTCAACTGCTTAGTTGAAGTAGGCCAAATAGAACCTATATAATTAAAGAAATATCGAAAGGAATCATTTCCAGTGACCAAAGGTAACTCTATCACGGTAATGCTTGTGCCGATAGGCAGAAAAACCTGAGCGCTATTAAAGAGAAGGGAACAGCTGATCTCAGGGTGATGTTAACAAGCATTGAAGGATTGGTGGCTGAACATCAACAACCACAAAAGTATCTATTCCAGTTTTTCGAGTTACCCTTTACTGGCAAATAAGCAACCATCGACATACCTTCTCCTACATAGATCGAATTAGGACTATTTTTCTGTGTTTATTTACGAAAATGGTTACATAGTAAAGCAGCGTATATGTATCAAAAAGTAAGCAAACTAATGGTCAAGTAATATTAGGCGAAGGGGCTCGAGAAGTCGTACTTGATTTTGCAAATAGGACAGTAATTAAGTCTTTGCAGACAAGACCAGCAAATTAGTCGTCCAGTATGCTGTTTCATGTGGGAACCAAGACTGCAATGACGGCCAATAGTACATATTTCGCACGGTTGCAGATCAGGTTGCGTTGTTGTGGGTTCACGACAAAAAGGGCAGGGAGGCAGAGGGTAAAGGCCATATTCGTCAGGGTCATTTTCAGTTTTTATGTGATGGTAAGACAACAGAACACACTTCTTGCAAGCAGCATGCTGTATTTGAACATTTGGATCAAAGTGAAGCATAACTGGGTCTTTTATTGGACTTAAAAAACAGTAGGGGCAAATGTCAGTAAGTTTAATGTTTTCCATATTACTGGATTAGGAATCTTCAGGAGGATTCTTTTTGAGGAGTGGTAAAAGATTTAAGTTCGAGGGTATATCCGGAATATCGACTATAGCAAGAAAAAAGTCCCAATATAAGTTATCAGGGAAAACAACAGTAGTATTAGAAACGAAAGGAGGTTCCTCAAACCTGTAATCAATTATAATCATTGGAAGGAGTTTTCCCAAAGTCTGCGTGAAGGATCTTTCGATTCGTGTTATTTTTATAAATTTTCCTTGGAGACAAAAATACATGATTCCTAAGTCAAAGAAAAATTTTTAAACATAATCTAAAGAATGAGGTACTAGGTCGGGTGTTGTGTTCGAGAGAGCCAAAAAGAAATTCCAAAATGGTGAATCAGGGAATACATAAATGAAATCTTCTTTTATTGAATCCAAGTAGTCGAAGTAAATTATAATGGCTGGGCAAACATGATTCTCATCTGGTGCAAAAACAAAAGATCGTTCGAAGTGGGTAAGGGCAACATAAGCGTTCTGAAATTTGAAAATCATTGGGAGGAAGATTATTTAAATATCAGATCATTCGACTGCATATGATGTGGTAGACAATCAGGGTTGTTCAAACAGAAAATAAAATATTTCCAGTAAATTGAACTAGGATAAACAGACATTTCACCAGCATTTGATGAGCCTATTGAACGAATTTTAACACGGAGAAAAACTTGTGGTTCCGGTTTTGCTTTGAATGTTTTTTCAAAACCTAGGATTTCAAAAAATTGATGATTGATAAATAGGTACATTGAGCCTGTTCAAGTTAACGCAGCAGGTTTGCAAATATCTCGCTCGTTACAGAGATAATGGTTTAAGATATTTGGGAGTGAAGAAATTTTCCAGGGGGATAAAAGATTTAGCTTGCAAATGCAGAATAACTCAAAATAACAACAAAGGAAATAAAGATATAGGATGGAAAAAAGGAAGGACAGAAAAAGTATGGTGGTACTAAAAATTTGATTCGTGATCTGTTTTATTTAAGATATTTCGTACATAAGGTCGATGAACCTGAAAATGTGCACACTGATTTTAAGTCATACTATTAGTTTTACATCGAAACCCAATAAAATTGTTTCAGTTGAGGTGCTTTCGGATTCAAGATGTTCTATTAGCACGTCGAAGGTAGTGTTTACTGGGAAAACAAGAACATCGTAATATAAGGCAGTTGGAAGGTTGATTAACAATTTAGGAAAACCTTCATTAATAATTTTGACACGTAGGTGAACGAGGTTTTCTGAGTTTGGAATATAATAAGACGAAACTTCGCCAAAGAAATTTAAGAACTGCACAAATAATTTGGAAGACGGGAGGGAAGTAAAGGAAGCAGATGGGTTAAAATCCATTAATAGAGAACTTTAAGGAAGTATGGAGCCAAGTACATTTTTTCATCAGCAGAGGTTCCGGATTCAAGATGAAACACGAGTGTATCAAATGTATCATGTTCTTTATACAAAATTAGTTCATAATAGAGTCGTACAGTCTCATTTATTTCAAGACGAAGAGAGAAGTCAAGTTTAACTTCAACTTTTAAGTGAATGATGTTTCTGGATGAGGGGATATAAAAAGAGACAATTTTTCCCTGAAAATTTAAAAATTCAATTTCAAAATCTAGAGAATAAACAGGGGTAAAAATTGCCAACGGGTTAAAGTCCATATGATGGTTTACGGTGTTTTTGAGACTCACTAATAAAAAAATCAAGAATTTCCGAGAAGTTATCGTCGTTTTTGTAAAGAATTACATCATATCGTTCCCAAACAACACTAATATAGAGATGAATAAAGTTTCGCGAACGGGGTATGAAAAAAGATCTAACTTGAGCTAATTTTTGTTGATTGAGTATAATGGTGATTTCATGATCAGTTTCTGAGACAAAAATATCAGAAGGATAACCATCATCTGAAGAATCTGATGAAGACAAAGAGAAATCAGAGGAGGAGTCATTAGAGGAGCAACTTGACATTAGTTCCCAACATATACGTCTTAGGTACATTTTCCTCGTGTTGCATGTAATCTAATAAGTTATAAAAGTTGTCATTGCTTCTCGGTACAAATACAATAATGTCCTCACCAATCAGTTTGCTCCTGGAAAATGCAGGAACAGCAAAGTCTAAACTAATGCAAACTTTAATTTGGATGTATTTTTTTGATGAAGGTATATGGAAAGCAACAATTCTACCAGTAAAAGAGCGAAAATGGACAGTAACTTTGTTATTAGTCAAATAAGTTAAGCCAGTGTCCCAAATAATTTCCATATAATAAGAAATAAGCTGTAAAATATAGGAAGTGGCGCCACCATAGGTAACTAAAAGGAAGACAAAATTTGTTTTTTGTGTTTTTTTTTGGATAATTTCACTAGCAAACTTCAAAGCTGAAAGGTAAAAAGATAAAAAGGTACAATTTTTTTTTATACAGGGGCTATAACGGGGTAGTGTTTATTTCGTGGAGGTTCTTCTGGCAGTGGTTGAGCGTTTTCTGCCTGTGTACAAAAATTGTATTTAGGTGATTCTACGCCTTTGAGCTCAACACCGTGTTCAGCGGCTCTCTCTTTTTGCTCTTCGTTTTCATTAGGTGAAAAAACAGAAGTAAAAATAGAAAGAACGAAAAGGTTATATGTTGCTCCAAGGAGGATTTTCCAAAAACCTGTAGTTTGTTTTGACAAACGATGAATTTCAAGAGCCCGAAGAATTGTGACTAAGACATCAATAGGAAACTTTACGAGAAGAAAACAAGCAAAATAGGCACCACATCGTTCAACCCAATAGGCTATTTTTCCAAAGGTGCCAATAAATTGATTCACAAAAAGGGTAGGAGATAGAAGCAAATCAAGACACACCTCGCGATTAAAATTCACTGAGCTAGCAAAATCGTATCCCTTTTGATCATCAAAGTTTATGTTCTCTTTAGTCATTACCGTTCGGGTGATTTTTTTTAAGATATCGTTTGAAACGGTATTTTGAATAATGTTTGACCAAAATTGTTTAATTTGCTTAGGTGTGTACATTCCGGCTCGTCGTGTGTCATAAGTGGGAAATTGCGTTATATGACCAATGTCATGGGGTGACATGATCGCGGGAGAGGAAAAAGGCATGGGAGCGGGCATTAACTGGTACCAAGATTTTTCATCATCAACATCAAGTTGGAAGGCATTTTGGTAGCCTCCAGAACACTTTATTTCATTAGCAATAGGAAAAGTTTGACGGGTAATAGGATCAACAAACATAGTACGATCTTCATAAAAAATTGGAATTCTATCAAAACAACGATCAAGAACTTTAAGTGGGGACAATTTTTTGGACAGTGATATAGCCATCCGATACTTCCATCGGTGTCCAAAAACATCGAACGGTTCCCGGTAAGCATATAACCTGCTAATCTATTATTTTGCACAGCAAGCATCATAATAGTTAGTATCTGGGTTCTCTCTAACTCACATTGGTTTTGTAAAAGAGTCATTTCAGAATGTCTCGACTGTTTTGCATTGAAGTACATAAGGTAGGAGAGTTTGGCGCCTAGATGTAACTCATAGTCTATCTTATCTGTTCCTACAAAATTCCAGTGGAGTTTATCTTTTTCAAATTTACCGAGATTAGAAGAGACCTTAGACATCCCGTTTATTGAAACCACATTATTTGAATCAACTGTCATTTTATAATTATTTTTTCCTTGATGAATAACATTTGGTTTGCCCGTACTCATATCAAAACCACCTGAATAAGAAATAAACAAGGAATCAAAATTTGTTCGGTACAGTGCTCCTTTCTTGCCACACAACTCCTGTTTATTGTCATATATACGAAATTTCATGTCAAGTTTTTCACTGTTTTCATCACGACCATACATTTTTTCTCTCTCAGTTGGTTCAGTATTTCCGTCGCTCACGATGTAGTATTGAGCGGGCGTAGGATCAAAAAGATACTTAACCATTTTAGCTTTATTTTGGAAAAGAACAGAGAGAAGGCAATTACTAGGTTGTGTCCAAGTGTACGCAAATGGATCTAAGGATGTGGATTCACATCCACCGTCAGTCAGACTGCACGGTAGGACAAAACCATATGGGTTCTGTACCTTTTTGTTGTCTGCATTTACTTTTAATTCCACTTGCTGCATGTAAGTTTCAAATGTGTAATAATTAATATGGCCTCTGCCATCACAATCAGTTACACTATCTTTTTCTCTAGTTTGACCGTGATTATAATTTGACTGAATTTTTTCATTAAACTTAATTGGAAGTGTAAAAGTGTGACCAAATTCCTTTACAACAATTTCATGTTTTTTTGAAGCGAGTGCACATTGTTCCGGCGATATGATCAGGTCGTACGTAATACTATTTTGGTTATGAATTATAGAGGAGTGTGAGTTCACTCCGCAATGAAAACTTAAAGGGAAAACTTTCACGCGACACATTGTCCCGTTGAGTGAAACACGATAGGATCTTTGATACAATGTAACAGAAACCTCTGTTACATAAAGGTTTTCAGGGCTGAGTTTGCAGGGAGCTACTTGATTTAAGGCATACATTCGATTTTCATTGGGGTGAGAACAGTCATAATGAGAAACTTTTAATGTGTTGGACACATCTTCGTGATGAGACTCAGAGTAAGTAAAAGAGAAAAGAAGATAGCAGGAAACGATATAAAGAAGATAGGAAAAAGCATACATAATAAAGAACTAACTAAACTGGTGAAGCATGCATATGAAGTGACCAGAAACTGTGGGAATGAAGGAACCGTGGCAGAGTTGATCTACAATGATTGATAAGTCGCTTTACCAATTTGTGCAGACGATTCTATAACATAAAAAAATATATTTTATTATTAGCTCAGGTGAAGCCTGCTTGGTAAAAATTTGGTCGTCTACGGGTACGAAAAGATGACGAGGGCAAATTTCCGTAATCATTATCTGAGGGCATTTGAGGTGAGCTGATTACACGAGATCGACTGTCAGGAGGGGTACTTCTAGATGACACATTAGTGCGATTAGAATCTGGGTATGGTGTTGAGATTCTACCTCTTGGTCTATGCGGTAGAGTCGGTGAGGGTGTAAGTATTCTCGAGGGAAAAGTGATATCAGGAAAACCCGAATCCAAAGTTTCAGTTTTTTGTTGTGAATTTTGTGGTTCATTTATTTGTGAATCAGTAGTTGAAGGAGAGCTTAACAATTCCACAGGCACATATTCAACTTGTTCAAATGGATTTTGAAATCTAAATTTGTTAAGAGGGGCATTTAGTTTGTCGATCTGAGATGTTAATAAACCTCGATAAAAAGTTTTCTTATCATCATTTGTTAGTCCGTAGTTAGTAGTCAGATCTATTATTTTTTCCTCAATTGGAAAATATTCGATGAGATGGTTCCGGTGGACCACCTTTTTGTGACTTTCGTCCTTATCTAAAGTTATTTCATAGTTCACATTTGTTATATTTTTTGTGATAGTGTAAGGTCCACTTCGCAGTTCGTGCAATTTTTTTTGATTTCCCGTCTTGAAAAGAATGATTTTCGAGGAGAACTTTTCTGCCGACCGGCAATGTTTTTCCAAGCTTATGCTTGTTCCTAAGCGTATGTGATTTGTCGGTTGCCGAAAGGCTTCTTAAATAAGCCGTATTGTAAAGATGTTTAAAAGTGTTTTCACGTAACAAAAGTTTTGTACTTAAATTGTTTTTTAATAGCCTGTCAATATCTTGGTTCTCGGATTGTTGTTTGGTGTGCCTATGTAATGGGAGATCCTTACAAAAAGCGGAGGAGCAATTTAGCTCGGAATTTCTCAGCAAACCCAATTTTAGGGAAAGGGGGATTTGTGGTTTTTCTCCAAATACAATTTCATAAGGTGTTAGGCCAGTGGCGGAGTTTACAGTGGTGTTATGTGAAAAAGCAAATTTTTTTGCTAAGTCAGCCCACTGACTTTTTGAATTGTCTAAAAAAATTCTGAAATGAGCTGCGAGATGCTTGTTTTGAATTTCAACTTTCCCGTTCGTCCAAGGTGAATGAGAGGTGCGAGGGGCATGTGTTATTCCTAATTCGTGAGTCCAGCTGGCAAACTCTTCGCTCATAAAACCCGAACCCCTATCATAGACTAGTTTTTGAGGAATACCAAAGCTTAAAATGAAGTTTTCGAAAGCTTTTATTGTATCCTCCGCACCTACGCTTGCAACAGGATAAACTTGAATGAATCTAGAAAAAGCATCTACCACTACCAGACGATGTCTTTTTCCTCTTGAAGGGGGGTTTAGGGGACCCTTGTGGTCAATATGAACCGTGTGGAAAGGAAAAGGGACCGTACTAGACCACGGTTCCAATGGCGCTTCATTTACGTCTTTTCGTTTCTGCTTGTTTTTTTGGCAATCCAAACAATCCTGACATAAAGCATGAACCCATTTGTAGAGTCCGGGCCAAAAAAAGAAACGTTGGATATTTGGTAACACTTTTTCTTTACAAGAGTGGCCAGCGTAACAATTGCGGTGACTTAGTTCAAAAACTTTCAAAATTAGTGAAAGAGGCACGCAAATTTTGACACTAAAATCTGGGGAATCTGGGAAATATTTTTTAATGCAAAGCAAGTTTCCTACAAGGCAAAGATCTTCGAACTGATTCATGTAAGCTCTTAAGCCTTTTGATTGCCGATATTGTACAGTTTTTAATTTATTTTTGTCATTATCTTGGAAAGCTTTTCTCACAATACTTAGCACTGGGTCATTCGTCTGCTCATGCATGATGACCTCGATATTTAAATCAACTTTTTTTGCAAACTCAGAAAGTTTAATTATTAATTCGGCGCCGTCAGTTTTTTTTGAAAAATCGGAGTCCGAAAATTGTTCTAGTAGCGAAACTGATTGAAACTTTTTTTTGAATTGTTGCCTGCAAAAACTTATCTCTTCCAAAAGAGCTTGATCTGGGAGTTCGAGGTTTTGGCTGCTCAAATTTTGGTCAGAGCCCTCAAGGCTTTCTGCTGAGGTTTCAAGTTCAGAGGAGTCAAGGTTTTGTGTGGTGAAATCGTTATTGTCCTCCGAATCAGAAGTCTCTGAAATCTGAGAGTAAGAATGTTCTTCCTCAGATTCGGGTCCAAAATTTTTTATTACCCTAGGAAATTTGAGTTTTCGATAGTGATTTATTGAATTTCCTAAGCTCAAGGATTCGTTTATGTTAGAAAGGGAGCACACCGTTTGATCATTTTCGGTATGTGATTCGGACACAATTTCTGATTCCGAAATTTGTAATTTTTCCCTTCCATTAACACTTTGTTTAATTATTGGGAAAAAGTGGTTTGTTTTTCCTCGCTCAGTGTCATGGACAATGAAGTATTTTTCCTCAAGTCCCTTTTCATCAAAAAATTTAATATCTTTCGGAATTTTTTTGTGTTTTAGTTGGTATCTGTCTAATTCACGGAGTTTAACATTTCTACTCAAGATATCAGGAAAAGCTAAGTTTTTTCCTTCGGTCCAAACAATTTTTAGATTCTGAAATTGCGTAATAACGACTTGATATCTAAAAAAACGATGAGAAAGTTTTCCGCGTCTTCCCCACAAGTAAATTATTGGTTTGTGGTCACAATAAACATATATGGGATGCGGCGAACCTAAAAGATAGTGTTCGTATGTTTGTAGTGCGGACACGATACCACATAACTCCCTGTGCGTAGTTGACATTTTTTGTTCAGACTTATCAAAAACTCTGGAATTATACGACACAATGCGTTTTCCTTCGGGGAATTCCTGAACAAGGATAGAACCTGTTCCTATTGAAGAAGAATCAACATGAACATGGAAAGGACGTTTAGTGTTAGGAATAGCTAGTACAGTGTCAGAACTTAATCTATTTTTTATTTCACAGAATAATTTTTCATGTTCTGATTTCCATTCAAAAACAGTGTCATCACGTATAAGGTCGTAAAAGGGCTTACAATCGACGTGAAGATTTTTTATGTACATGCTATAAAAACCTAGACAACCAAGTACTCGCATAACATCTCTCTTATTTTCAGGAGATTTTAGGGCGTGAAGGTCTGCTACCCTTTTTTTAACAGGTTGAATGCCGTCTTTACCTACTACATGACCAAGAAATTGAACTTTTCGCAGGAAAAATTTAGTTTTCTCTGGCTGGGCTTTTAATCCGGATTTTCGTAGCAGATGGTGATAATGAACGATAATTCTAAACATCTCACTTTGTGTTTGAGCTTGCATGATAGTATCGTCGATGTAAGTGATTGCTTGGTTGTTTCTAATCAAGGGCGCAAAATGAATTGTCATTATTCTACTGAAAAAATTTGGCAAACCACAAAGTCCATAAAAACCACGTTGAAAAGTGTATTGCTTTGAGCCAATAACAAAACTTGTTAGTTTTTGGGTTTCCTCCGTTAGAGGGACTTGATTATATGCGGAGCAAAGATCACTCGTAGTGAAATATTTACCATTGAGTCTATTTAACAAAGCACCCACTGGTTCAAGTGGCCAGGAGTACGACGTCAAGTCGGTAATTGAATTTAAGTATCGAGCATCTATGACAAGCTTGACAATGTTCCCTTTGGGTAGGATGATTATGGGGTTAATAAACATCGAACCCATTTCATTATCGTCACCCATTTCTCGGATAATACCCGATTGGATTAATTGTTCAAGTAATGATTTGAGTTTTTCCTCATAGTGCAGAGGAACACGTGAAGGTCGTTGTTTGCGGAAAAGAGCATTTGGGAGTAACTTAACGTGAAATTTTTGCTTTATGACGCCAACGTCGTATTTGTGAAGAGAATAAACGTCTTTATTTAGAACAAGAATTTCTAGAAGTTCTGCCAATTGTTTTTCATCGATATCTGATTGACTAAAATCAAACTTTTGTAGGAATTCACGGTCAGATTTTTGAAACTTTGATAATAATTTTTTGTCCAACTTTTCATCCCTTATTGTTATAAAGGTTTGTTCGGCTTTTGGTTTCAGATTTTTCAATTCGTCACTAAAATCTGTTGGTAGCTCATAGTTTTCAGAAAAATTTTGTTGTTTTTGTTTTATTCGTTTACCGATGGCTGGATTAATTTTGTCATCTTCTTTTTTATCAAGTTCATTAATGATTGAGGGAAGTGCGCAATCCGTGACGTGGAACAAATGATTGATATCCGCATCATTCTTCAAGATTAAATCTATAAAAGCGATATTGTCAAAAACTGAAAATTGAACGAACTGCTCGTAGTCAATATCAAGGATTGTATGTCCGATATAACCTTTTGCTAAAACCACTTTCCGGTGTCTCGGATTGTTCAGCATTACAGGAAGTTCTTTCTCATCTTGTGAGCAAAAAACGTTATAAGAGTGTACACCCTTAGCCGTTATTTTTTCACTTAAAACAAAACTTGTTCCCTTGGGAATTTTATAGTTAGGCGGATGTACTGTTATGATGCGTGTTGTTAGTGGTGCAATCTCAATAACATTATCAAGGCAAACTTGATTGAATATCCCAATGTAGGGAAAGCTTTTGGATTGAAATGTGAAAAGTTTTGCGGACACACCTGGATGAATTTTTAGATCCATTTTTGGTGTCGTTAGATCAATGTTATTTGAGCATGATTGAAGAAAATCCATTCCTAATATGTTATGCTTCGCGCCATTTTTTTCGGATACAAGGATTCTATGTTCCACTTCGTACTGTCCTTCGATGTCAAAAGATGATTTTAGAACTATGCTCCCAAGGATTTTGAGACGTTCACCATTGACTGCAATAGTGCTTGACTTTGTTGGGGTGATCGTTAGTTTTTGTACATTACAAAGGTTTTCGTATGAATAGTAGTTTAACAAGGAACAAGTTGCGCCAGTGTCTACAAGGAACTGAGTTTCATAACCGTTATATTTTTTATCGTCTCCGACGGGTCGTTGATACAAGTTCATGTAAATATGAGATTTATCAATTTCCGGAGACTGCTCTAGTTTAAATTAAACTCATTTCTGCTTAGGTCCTGAACTTGTGCACGCTCTGATGGGAAGTGAACAGTTTTTCTGTCCCTACTTGGACTTCGAGAGTTGTTGGAAATTTGTCTGGAATACACAGGATTTTGTACTCTGTTATACTCAGATCGGTATCTTTCCCTACTATTATCTCGATAATTTTCATGAGAGCGGTTTTTAGGTTCAAAACTTCGAGAACGCGATCGCGTGTCTGCATTTTGTGCAACACGATTTTGGTTATATGAATCGGGATATCGTTGCATCGAGTAATTCGATGGTGAGCGAGCAGGGTTGTGGTAAAACTTAGGACTATTATTATAATCATTGTTTTTGTTATTACTTGAAATAAAGTCCCTAGCTCTGCCCCGAGAATTTTGTTGGGGAGTGTTTTGTCTATTGTATTCATTTGATCGAGAGCGTCGGTAGTTATCAGTAAATTTATCTCGATAACTAGGGGGTTGCCTGTTTTGCTCGTCATGTCTTTTTTTCTCAAAACAATAAGCAATAGTGTGACCTGATCTTTTGCAATAATTACAGAAACGTGTATGATTTTGTCGATTTCTTGGTTGGTTGGGGTCATAAGTAGCATTTATTTTGTTTTCTTTCATTAGGTTTGTAAGTTCTGTTAGTTGATTTTTTAGTGCCTGAATTTCGGATTGATTATCAAAATTGGAGGAGCCGGCGCAAGCATACTCACTACTCACTGTGTAACTTAGATCTCTGTTAATTACATAGTCTTGTAGATCTTGCCAAGTATCCCCTGGATGCTCAATTTGTCGTTGGTGAGCTTTTTGTTTTAAACTTGGGGGCGTTAATCCGCGCACAAAAAACTCCATTTTTTTGTGGTTCTTTGTTCATTTGTGAAGGGGTTTGGCCAGCCTTTTTCTACTGCTGTGTTGACCCGATGAATATAACTTTTAATCAATTCGTTTGGTTGCCGTTTAATATTTTCAATTTCGATGCGCTTACGGTACTGATCTCGGTTATCTGAGAATCTATTGACAAATGCGTCACTTATTTGAACCCAGGTTTGGCCAGCGGGAAGGGTTTCAAACCATTCAGCGGCCGGGCCTCGTAAGACAGAGCCAAAAAGTGCTCGTTTTCTAGCGTCAAACACCGGATGGTCACCAGGATCGGCAGGTCGGATTCCTAGTGAAAAGTCGATTTTTTTATTGATTAAGTTCAAAAAATCTTGTGCATCCTCTGATGGGTCTAGACTGGTGAAGTTTTCCAATGCTAGGTCGGGATAAGCAACAATGTTGGCCATTATGAAATTTTTTAGCAGAACACAGAGAATTAAAAGTATTTATGTGGTACAAAAATTTTTCAAAAAGCAGAGAAAATCAGCGTTCGGAATATATCGGAAAGTATAACACAGTGTTCGATAAAATTTGTTTTAATGGAGCAAGGGTGGGAAATATGTTCCAAATTAAGAAATTGATCTTTATGTAAAATTCAATCTAAAAGGGAAAATTTATGTTAAAGATTTGTTTATGATAAAAGTAAAAAGTTTATTTACCCAGTGAATGCTATTAAAAACTGAAAGTGCGGGGGGAGAATTTAGAAGAACAAAACTAGTCCATATAAAATTTGAGAAACACCAAGAAATACCAGTTATAGGCGAGCGCAATTTTGGTTAGACAGCAACTAATAAAAATATTCCAGAAAAAAAATAGCTAAACAGATCTAAGAGGGAACATTCGGTTTCAGAATAGAACACAATTCACAGAGGAGAATTCGTCTTTTGCCAAAAGCGAACTTGAATCGTGGTTCGAAACAGAGGTTCTCGTTAGTCACTGGGGCCGAAGCCATAGAGACGACGTAGCATCTAAATTTTTGGTTTGGAAAACTCAAGTCTGTGAATCGAACATCTATCTTCCACCACCTAATACATTCGACGAACTGATTTTGAATCAGTTGTCAGCCTAGGGAAAAAAGAATTATCACAGTTAAAGATTCTTTAAAATTGTTTGTAATGTTAATGTCAAAATGTATATTGAGTTCAGCTGCTGTCGCACCAGATTTACGCGGTTAAAAGTTTGTTGTGGGGGTGTATTATGTATAATCTTAAGGTCGTGCAAATATTTGTTTAATACATCGCGTAAATAGATTTACCCCTTTTATCTAAGCGACCATTATGAGCTTAAACTTAAATGTCCAAAGTCTGGAAAAGGGCCCAATAAGTCTTATTCAGCGGACAAAGGTTTGATTCTGATCTTTTTAAATTAAAATGAAAATCCTAAATGAACAGACATCAGTTTACACAATTAATTCAATCACACAAAAGTAACTGATAAGGGTGAGACTTACTTTGTTCTGGTATACACTTATTTTCCAATACCAAATTGCTTACTCGACAATTTCCAATCTTTAAACTTCAATTTTGACAATTCTTAATATTCCAACTTCAACTTTCCAGATTTTCTGAATCGGAGCTAAACCGGTTAAGCAGACTGGATTCTGTTGTTCAAATTCTATTCTTATAACATTCAAGCCCAACTGGCTTCCGCAAATAGTTTTTGGTGTTCTGCTCAACCTAGAGTTCCCGTTTTTTTCTGGTTTTCCACCATGTGTTTTTAACAAACCTAAACCTGGTTTTTCTGATCACAACAAAGATCAGGCATAATTATCCGATTCTTCGCAGCAATCTGCGACACACAAGCGCCTAAATTTATAAAGCTTTGAAATGTGTGGAATCAGAATTATGCGGAATTTCGGGTTCTTATTACTTTCACTTCACTTCTGAATAAGTGGCAGCAGCTGTAATTTTTTAAGAAAAGTCAGACTAACACTTTGGTGTTACCAGGTGAAAACCGAAACTTTGGTTAATAGCAGTTTTAGTTACCTTATTTCGTAAAAACTTTAATCCGGTCTGCTTGTTCTTAGTTTCCTACTTGGCGCACGCTTGGGGGGGGGCTCCCTTTTACCCGTTTACATTGTTTATCAAGTTCTGTATATAACCGAGGGTTTTTGGAAGATATAATGATCCATTGATTTTCGGAACCCGGCTAAAAAATTTAGACGGGTAGACGTTAATAATGGGAGAAAAATTTTGTAGGAGTGTGTTGTGGTCACACTTGAAGAAATCTGGTTCCCTTGCATATAAACTTCACCTGTTCCAAGCCCTGCAACCCATTAAAATTCTTTTCCGTTTTCTCAGCTCTCATTAATAATAATAATAATAATTTGTTCCTGCGTAATTGCAGCGGAAAAGCATTAGGCCCCAGCCTTACCCTTTTTCTTATTACTCCCCACATTTCAGACTGTTCTTTTTATGAACATCATTGCTCTTTTTTGGTGACGATGGCCACTTTTTTTGCGTCTGAAACTTTCACGTGGTACCAATATTTTGAGTTTAAGAGTTTTTGAGTTACAGCAGTCGAAGTAAACCGTCTCTGATATCCGTCTCTGATAGCAAAGCAGCGTATTATTTATAGCGGTTGATTCGAGTTCAAATTTAGGAAATCCTGCTTGAGAGAGGAGAACTACGTACACTAAGTTTAGGAAAAAAACAATAAGGTTTTACTTCTTCAAGTCTAAGTTGAATCTTTTAAATTAAGCTCTATGCCTTGAAATTTAGGTGACCGATGAAACGTTCCTGGGTCCTCTATCTTGATATGGATACCAATCTTTAATGAATCAATGCATTTTATCCAGGCAGTGTCAGATTTTCGATATCTCTTACAGCTCCGAAACATTTATGTTCGTTCGAAACTTTTCGCGTAATTGATCTGCCCATAAGTTTTACCTTTTATTGTGATGTTCGAGAGATTATAGTTTTATTCTACTTTTCTCTTGTTTACTTTTGTTTGTTTTCAATTAACTTTTTGTACTTCTCTGTCGTCAAGTTGTCAGAAGCATTAGTTTCACTAGCATTAAATGTCGATGGTGTTGTCGAATTGGTCCGTCCAATCCTGTGGTCTTTTCTTTTTCCGTCAATCTACAAATTTAAAGATTTACATAGTTTTATCGAAAGCGACCATGCTGACATATTCCATAACCCTGGGATTGCATAATGTAGTGAAGGGGGGCTATAATGAAGAAATTCAGACAATTTTATTTTACAATCATAAAACGCTCTTTCATTTAAAAAATTGGATCTTTTCCGTTTGTGCCCCCCCCCATCTTAGTGGGCGCATATTATTTGCACCCCCCCAGATGCACGTGCCATATTTTCACATAATGATTTACTATGTAATGGCACGTGCTCTGTAACTGGGGGGAGCATAACGTACCGGGGGGGGGGGGGGGGCACAAACGGAAAAGATCCAAAAAAATTTTCAAATTGAGCAAGGGTTATCAGAGTAGAAATTGCTGTTCGTTGTCAATTACTATTTAACGTATCAAGTCACTTTCAAATGAGCAGTGATTAATTCTGATTATTTGATCAGAAGTCATTCTTTTCATGTTTTGTTCAGAAAGTCATCTGATCGGTTTTGTTAAAAGTCACATTTAAGCGGCAACTTGCGTGATATCCCATTTTTGTCATTTTTCTATACGTACGAGTTGATGCTTAATTTTGCCACAAACTTGCGAAATTTCGAACTGAAATTGCCAATAGTAAGTAAGCGAAGTTCGCAAATTGAAATGGCGGATTTGAAAGAATTGAAGGAAGAAAATATTTCCATTAATGAGATTTCTAACAAAGACGAAGAGGCAAGAGAGGGGAGTGAGACTACTGAGGCAAAAGGAGGAAAAAATGGTGAAAGGGAAGACGAAGCAGCCCCAGAGGTCAAGGAAAGTTCAGTTGATGGGCCAAGTGATAAAAAAGATGAAGATAACAAAGAAGAATCAAAGGTGTGACTTGTTTATTTACTCGGTTATCCTTTTCAGGACCAAATGTTTTGAGAAATAAGCTTGTTTTGACACTAACGACCGCAAACGTTATCGTCGAAAGTGTTAAAACAGCTTATTTCTCAAAAGCACTCCTGAATTAATTCCGATTTTAGCCCCCTCCCGCAGTTTACTCTTCATATAACGTATAGCCCTAATCCCGTAAATATGCCATAATAGAGGTGTATTTCACGCGGGGACTATAGTGGGAAAGACAAAGAAGTTTGTCACTATTTATTAACATGATAAATTGCCATAAAAACTATTTATAGCACCGTTCTCAGTTCCGTTTGCTTCAAATTTATACTCGGTGACAGAAAGTCATTAGATTTTTTTATTTTTAGCGTTTTCCACGTGTATGTGATTGAAGTTCAATTATTCTAAAAACCGATTGGCAGCTGTCCCTGATGTTAAAAAAATGAATAATTTCTTACAAAAGAGGTAAACACATGAATGAGGTGAACACGCTAAAACTGTCGTCAAAGAGCTGAATCTGTGGATTCAATATGACGATGATTTTAGTAAGCTTGTCGACAAAGGTAAACACTCAATCCGTAATTCTGCGTGGTAAATCTGTCTTTGAAGATTATTTTCAATACAATTCGTGTTTAAAAAAAGTACAGATCGACTGTAAATAGTGAATGGATAGAATTTTAACTGCTTTAAAATCAAAGATGGCAAGCATACCCAGGGAGAAAATCTGAATTGAAGTTTGGCAGTTTTCTGCAAGAAGCAGTCCCATAAAGTATTGTTTCAAATTGATCGAGCCTCGATCTTTTTTTATACTGAACGGCAAAAGTAAGTTAGCACCCCCTATTTTTACAAAGTAAAAATTTGGTTTTTAAGGCAATATCACTCCACCTTACAATCAAATTTTGTATCTTTTCCGTTTGTGCCCCGCGTACGTGATGCAACCCCCCGTTACAGAACACATGTCATACGGTTCTACTTCTTTTCACCACTGGTGTGTGGAATCAATGGTATAAAAAAACTCAAAACTGTGATTACAAGTTGGAGTAATATTGCAACACAATTTAAATTTTGCTACGTGAAAATAAGGGGCGCTAACTTAATTGTGACGTTCAGTATATACACTATTTGACAAAAATTAAAAGCAAAAATTGCACTTTTACACAATGAAACCTAGCCTATCTTTGAAATAAATTTATGTCAGATTACTTGTGGCCGTTTGTTTTGATTTTTGTATCAATCGACGCATATTTCATAATTTAATATATCTAATTTCTGTTAAGCTGAAAAGTTTATATACTGAAAAATCCAGAGAAATATGGCCAGTTTTCCGTAAGTGCCAGTAATTTGAGCCTGATATCTGTTTAACTTGTTCAGAAACTTATTGAATTCACAATTTCTAATCTTGCTTAAAATGATGAAAGCTTGAGCAAGCTTAACAGATTGCACATGGGACCCAAAATATTGCCACTTAAGGAAAAACTGTACAACTCCTATCTGGATTTTCTCGGTAAATAAATTTTTCGGCCTAACTGAATTTAGAAAGAGTAAAGTTCTAATGATTATGCGTCGATTGATACAAAAATCGGATCTTTTCCGTTTGTGCCCCCCAGTACGTTATGCGCCCCCCAGTTACAGAGCACGTGTCATTACATAGTAAATCGTTATGTAAAAATATTGCACGTGCGTCTGGGGGGTGCAAATAATATGCGCCCACTAAGCTGGGGGGGGGGGGCACAAACGGAAAAGATCCCAAAAATCAAAACAAAAGGCCAAAAGTAACCAGACTTAAAAGTATATCAAAGACCAGCCGTTTATTATGTAAAAATGCATTCTCTGCGTTTAATTTTGTGAAGAAATTTCTAATCTTATCATGTTGCAAGTTTCCTGATTAATTTTATCTGATTTCACATGGAACACAGTTGTTTCTGGAAAACGGGCCAACTTTTATCAAGAAATTTTTCTGAAAGCACTCTTTTCATCTGTCTAACATTTTGATCAGTTAAAGTTCTAGCAATTTACATTTGATTCATACAAAATTCAAAAAAATCGGAGAAGCAAAAGGTACTGAAGATGCTAACAAAACAGGCAGTTTACATGTTAACGAGTTTTACGAGTAATTTTGAGAAACAATTTATCCCGAGGCCTTAGTATATGAAAAGTTCATTCGGAAAAATTCGTATTCTAGTGATTTTGCACGGTACTATTGAAATTTTTTTAATTTTTAAGAAAGTTTAAGTTTACATATACTGAACGGCAAATGTTAGTTAGCAACCCTATTTTCACGGAGTAAAAACTCAAGTGCTGTGGCAATATTACTCCAACTTAAAATCAACATTTTGAATACACCATTGATCCCCTACACTAGTCTTCGAGCCTACCCAGGGAATTCAGATGAATCACAATGTTCACTTACAGAAATTCCAATGTAAAGTTGATGAAACTTATCCATGTTCCACAGTTAAAAGAAAGTTGTCACAAGATCAAAATTTAATCACATTTTTTCTCTCTAAAGTTTAGCACAAGTGCAAATTTAGCAATAGTTGAACAATTATAAGAACCATTTCTTGGATCTTTTGAGTTTGTGCCTCCCCAGTACGTTATGCACCCACTCCTAATTTCAAAGCACGTGCCATTACAGAGTAAAACAATGTGCAGAAATTTGGCACGTGTGTCGGGGGGTGCAAATAATGACCTGGGCGCACAAACGGAAAAGATCCTCATTTTTTTGAAATAATCAGTTGAGTTTCTAAGAGTAAAATTTACCTTGTGGTTTCCAAATGCTTCTTTTGGGTGGCAAAGTGGAGTGTAGAGTTTTTTAATTGCTATCGACGAAGTTTGAGGCAATTTTGTAAACTTTTGTTGGTCTTTATAATAAAAAACTTTTGCTGGAGCGATTTTACTTTTCGAGTGACTTCTGCGCCCGTGACTTTTTTGTTTTGTGTGATTTAAAATTCTCTCTCTTTCACAGTTTTAAGCAGCTGAACTCGGGTGGTGGCAGTTCACTGCACTAACATTCCTAACATTTCCTTGACTGCGATAACGTTTGTTTAGGTTAACGTTTTCGAAATGTTATGGTGAATTTGTGAATTTGCGAATCTTGCATTCATTTGTAGCTCTAATGTTCATTTTTCTGCTATTAGGACTCCTTAAAGGTGTTTTGTGACTTTGAAAGTTTTATTATTTGCTATGTTGACAGATTTTGGCGTTTAGTTGTGTTCTTACATTGAGGCTACTAATTTTAAAAAATGGTTTTTTTGCCAAAATAATTGTTGCCATTTTTATAAGTTTTTGCCTACTTTTGCGTTGTCTGTTATCTGTTACTTCTTTAATTTTAGTCAATTGATGTCGTTAGTGATTTTAAAAAGAGTAGATCTGTAAAACAGAAATCTTCGAACAGTTTTTTTATATTCTACCGTTTTTCCGCATATAAGGTCATTGGATTTGTTTACAGTCTTTGTTTGATGTTGCTCTAAAATTATTGGTCGCCTTCTGTTCAATTCATCCAACTTATTTTGGTTTTGTTTTTTGAAATGAATTGAATAGAACTGTTTTATACTGTTAATGTTGTTTGCGTAACACGTTTTACTTTCAACTTTAATTGGATCGTTTAACTTTTGTTCCCAAATACACTGTCTCTGTATTTGGGAACATAAACGTAGGTGTCAACGATTTGATTGAAACTCGGCCCGTTTATTTTTTTTTGTTTGAAGTTTAGCTGTCAATGGTTTGCAAATTTCAGGAGGTTTTGAGTGCTTTTTTCGTTATTTGACATCCAAACCGTTAGGGGTACTTTTTATTCAAAATAAAAATATTTGTTGCTCACAATCTGAATTTTTTTTCATTAGATTATAGTCATTTTTAATAACTGCAATATCCATAGTTGATTGGAGCCACCATTGTTTTTCTCTTGGTTTTTCACAATACAGATTTGCATTGCATTCAGGCGCTGATATTTTAAAAACCTGATATGATGTTTTTCGACTTTTAATGTCAGTTTTTACTGGTCATTGTAGTAGTCGGAGAAAAAAGGAAAAAAGCGAGCAGTTTAAAGCTTGAAGTTTCGAAGGAATTTCACTAAGTTGAAAGGACAGCAAACGAATTTTGTTAGCTCACGAACAAAGCTTGAAGCAATTATTGTAAACTTATGTCTTTTTGCTTAACTGATTTCTTCTTAAACTTTCTTTTCATATAACTTCTTGAATGATTTTCACACCTGACTTTAATTTTTGATTGAACTGAATTGCGCGCAATCAGGAATTAAGTTTGTTGCTAAAATGAAACCGATTATTAGCGATAAGTCTTCGTTAGAGGTGTAGCATAGAGGTTAACGTCCACTACTCTCAACCAATAGATGGTGGTTCAAAATCCTCCCAAGTGAGGTGAATCTGCATCATTAAAGGTTTTCTAGCCAATTCCATCTTATTATTTGTTCTCAAACGAAGTTTGTAGGAATTATATTAGTCCTAAGGTCTTTTCAATTTGTTTTTTGGCTTTTCCAATTTTTCGTCTGACCCATTTAAATTTTTGTCCTCGAAAATGGGATAGATAAGTGAAACCCGGAGGGTGAAAACCTGAGCAGCTCTCTTAGAGCTTTACGACCGAATAGTCTATATGTATGCGATTTTGAACAAAAAACTGTTTTAAAGATACAATTTTATAGTTTGAAGGGCATTTCTTAGTCTTAAAATTGAAAGCCCCTCTCAAGTATCCCCTCACGATATTACCTGGTCCACTCTCATCGACTTGACGATTTGGAATCCTTTTTCGTCCAGCCCTGCCAGCCCTACGTCCGCCATCTTTTGAACCCTTAGACACTAAACTCCACTCCCCGTCTACCCACCCAACGTTAACACACCCTTGATTCTAGCATCCCTAATCCCCATCTGGCTACTAGCAAAGCCAACCACTCGTGGGTCGTTTGAGAGCAATTCGCCCGACGTTAGTTGCTTTTGGTTTGAATTTAACGATAGATGTCTTCAAAATTGATTAATAATTTGTGCTCTTTTTGTTGATCATTTTGTAGCCTTAGCACTTAAAATCATTAATGGTGGGTTTTATTGGTTTTCTAATGAGGCGTAAACAGACCTAATTCCTCTTTGGAGTTGATAGCTTAAGGTCTTTATGGCTTTATCACTATGCAACAATTTCATGAAGTATCTTTGAATTATTGAGTTTTGGCTGTGCTTTTCTCTCCATTTCTGAATATTCCAGTTTCATTTTTAACATTTGAGAAACCCATTTGGTGTCTCCACTTGATAATTTTGGTTTTTATGACTTTACCATTGTGCATTCCTTATAGAATATTAATGATATTTCAGTTTTGCCATTTTTGTTGTTCGGTTTGTTTTTTCAATACTAGTTCTCAATATCGACATATTCCATTGGATTCTTGATAGAGAGGCTATCGATTGATTTCATCAAAGGCTGAGGGTTTATTTTTAACTTGCAGCTTGTTTTTAAAGAGTTTTTAAACTTCTGTGATTTACTCGCTTTTGTTGATGTTTTGCAGTCTTGACATCTAGTTTTTTAATGATAGGTCCTGTAAGGGTTTTCTAAGTCCTGTAAGGCAACGATGACCACGCATAATCGAGTATCTTCCAAAATTGACATTGTGACAGACGATTTGTTCTGTTTTACGAAATAAGTAATGACTGAACCTCTTCTGACTATTTAAAGTAACAAACACAAGATTTTTTGTGCAAGAACACAACCTCTGGCTATTAGAAAGTTTTTAACTGCTTTTGAACAAAGTTTGCTGCCATTTTAATAGTCTTGTGCCCTTTTTAATGCGATTGATCGCTTAAATAATTTTTGGGTGTTTCCCATTATAGTCCCTCCAGTTTAGTGGTCAGATGACCTATACCCCCCCCCCCCCAATTGTGGTAAATATACCATAATGGGGGCTCTAATTTCATTGAGGGTATAATGGGAAAAACTCCAATTTTTTATTAGTCCCATTTGACATTTCGTCCTCAAAACCAAGATAAAGAGCTAACGCTCTGAAGGCATTTAGTTCTCTTAGACCCATACGACTAACCAGTCTCCAAGAATGCGATTCACCAAAACTGTTTTGAGTAGAAAATTTCATGGGGTGAATGGCGGACCTTAATCTTGAGAGATTGACCTTTTGCTTTTTTTGTTGATAGCTAATTACTTTACAGAATTTTTTAACCTGTTTTTAACTTGGTTGTTCTTTTTGTTGTCTTAGATTTTAATCTTATAAAAGACAGTTCCAGGTGAGGTGTTTCTCTAACGAAGAGTAAGGTAAACTAATTATTTTTATAAAAATTTACTGAATTTTAAAAAGTAGTTTCCCAAAATTTATTTTTTGTGTTTCTCAAATTCTTTCGCTTACTTTCATGTAAAAAAACTCATAAGCCTAGTTTTCAAAAAATATTTTCTGCAAAATTTTGGACAGTTATCAGGACTTAACTTGATATGTTTTTTCATATCTTCGTCAAGATTCGCATATGGTATTATAATCGCATTAAATCACCGTTTGCTCATTCATTCATGCTTTTTATTCCATGCACTTTTTTCCATGAACGATTGTTCAATTTTGCCGTGTACTGGAACCAGCTAGTGTTTGAGTTTGGAGTCGAATTAAGAATTTAACACAACTGATCTCAGTTGGCGGCAGTTTGTTGCCTTTAGTAAAATATTAGTAAAATATTAGTAAAATATTAATTGTAAAATATTAATTGATCTCGATCGAAGTTAGTAGTAATCATTGTTTGTAAATATGTGAATCTTTTTTGTTCAAAATTTTTGGGGGATGGATTTCTTCAAGAATTTTCTTTCACTAGTGGTTTGACTATTCGTTGAAAGAAACGGGATAAACTGTTAAATCCAATTAAAACCAATAAAGGTATTAATTCACTGAGCAGTTTTCTTAGGGTTTTAGTAGTCGCTAAATGTAACCCTGTCTTTCAACACAAGCAAGTGCAGATAGCCTCCCAATGCTTAAGCTCACGCCAACCAAAGCCGGGAACCTTTATTCCGTCGGCAGTCGGTTATGTTAATATCAAATTAGGAATGAAAATATAGGCTGACGCAGGTTACAGCTAACCCCCCACTCTGCCGACAATGGCTGTCACGGGTTCGTTGACTATGGTAATACTAAGCCTCAAATTATTAGATGAACTGATTATTAAATGAAATACATGTTCAGGGCGATGCCATGAAAGAATCCAGTGCTAAGAAAAACGATAAAAAGGAGCATAAACCAGTAGTAGAAACTGTAGAACAGATCACGAAACGCTTGAGAGCAGAAAAGGCTGCGAAAGAGGCCGCTGAAGCTAAGCTGAAGTCTCAACATTCTTCTCCGACATCAATCAAAATTACAACACCAGCTGGAAATACAGTGACTTCATTTACACCCAATGCCAATAGCACTAATATTGACCAGTACGAAAGCGAGACTCAACAAGTTGAACTTGGAGCCGAAAACCAGGAAGCAGAAGAAAAGCGAAAGTTGCAGAGCCGAGGACGTTTTATTGGAATCAATCGACAAATTTCAAGCAGCGGCAATGACAAGAAATTGAAACAGTTCAGGAAAACTGAAGGAATTGATCCTCCGGTACCGAAGCCCGATGTTAGCTCAATTGTTTTCAATCTTTCCAAGAACCTGAAGGCGTTGGGGAATAACCCGGTCAATGCTACAACTGAGACCTTTGTGCCCGCTATCGATCCAAACCATGGAAGCATTAGCTGGAATGACCTCAAATTGGATATATCGTCCAATAAAGTTGCAAGTGGAAAAGTGTTGAACCCTAACGGCGCTAAAACGATAAGTGTGGAAAAAGAATGGAAAAAGGGCGCCTCCGATGCTGCAAACGCTGATATATCGGTAGAAGATTTAAATGAGAATCGAGCATCAGAACTCGAAGACCCAGAACTGATTAGCAACCCAAAGGAAGAGACGGAACAAGACATGGAAACGGGGGGTCATACTTGGACTGAAAGCTCAACCCACGCTTATTTCACACCTTCAGGTCAAATTAATGGGGGTGAAGATGGGAACGGGTACTGGACAGAAGATGGGTATGCTGTTGGATATGGAGGTGAATGGTACAACGTATGCAGTGAAATAGAATGCATAAGTCGACAGCTGAAACTCCTGATGAAGATACCAGAACAAATGAAAAAGATCCAACGTGAAGTGCAGGAAACAGAAAAGAACGTCAAAGCTATCATGAAGAACATGGCTAAAGATCCGGAAGAGGGCACTGGACGGGTTCCAGAGGTCAACCCTGCTAGACATACAGATCGATACGTCAGCATCCCTCCCGGAACTAAAGTGCTTGTGCTGACCGACTCAATTTGCAGCCGAATGAACGGATACAAAATCAGCTCAGAGCTGAAAGTCTGCGTGAGAAGCTATGGAGGTCTGACAGCTTCTGAAATGGCAACAGTTATCACAAACATTGATGAAGATGTCTGTTATGATGTTGACTATGTGTTCTTTCACGTAGGCACAAATGACTTAGGAGCTGAGGAATTCCCTCATGTCAAATCAGAGTTTAAACATCTCATCAAAAGAGCTATGAAATCATTCTCGAATGCAACAATTTTCATGAGCGCTATTCTCCCCCGATACGGTTCCACTCGCGAACTCAACGATCGTCGAGAACTGAATTCGTTGATTGCTAGTCTAGCGGAGAAGCCTGGAAGGTTGCGATTCATCAACGCCTCACACCATTTTGTGGAGAGAGAAATCGACAACACCCTTCGAGGAGATCTCTACAAACGGGACTACATCCACTTGACATTGAAAGGCATGGGTGTGCTTGCAAACGCCTTCAGGCAGGAGCTGGACAACTACGTTATTCAGACTGAAGGAGGGTCACCGTGTAAAGCATATACCATAAGTGCCAGTGACATATCGGAATGTGCCACTTACAGTCAAACCCTGGCATCGCAACCACCTTTCGCAGCCCAGAATCAGGTGGCTTATCAGAGTGGGTACGGGGACCGACCCGTCCAGTCCCCTAGTACAACCACGACGTTCACAAGTGCTGCAGCGGCTAATGCTGGCGTCCACGTAACCCCACCGGTTCCGACTGTTGCCCTGGCAACCGCGGGTGGGGTTACAGTGAACCCACGTCAACGAATTAGCGGTCGCTACACCCAATACAGGCGATGATGAGCTAGCAAGCATCTTCATGAAGTTTCAAGAATAAAAACATGGAGATATGATTTATGGTTCAACCGCCTAACGTGAGGTCAACATGTAACCAAGCAACTTGGGTTGAAAATAAACCCTCAAAGAACTGGAAAACTAACTTGCGTTCTTCTGTGTAACCCTTAATTGTCGATTTCTGTCGTTAATTCGCCCGTGCAATTCACTGAATATTGTCTACATAAACTTGATTGGAATAATGTTGCCACACAATATCCTTTGTTCAAAAATGCGTTAAGAAAGTAAAAATATCGAAGTTTAAACTTGGCGATATTTCTGAGTAACAGTATGCTTTATTGTCTTATTATTTTAACGGAGCTCTACTTCTGATAATCTTTTGTTAACAAGGCGGCTCGGTAATGTGCAATGGCACATAAGGTTCCGACCCCGCCCATCCACAATTTTGGCATAATTGTCTACCAAATGAGGAACAGATAGAAAAACCCAAAAATTATTTTTTGCGAATCCCAAAAAAGCCCAAGACTTTTTCAAAAAATTCTGTATGAACGATAAGATAACCTCCAAAACAAATAACTCAGTGGAGTAAAAATTGATGCATTAGATTGCTGTAATATGTCAATATTAAGAAAGCGAGTCAAAACGAACAGCAAAATCAAACAACAATAACAACAAACATTAATTACATCAAAAAATTTATGTCCCTCTTAAAAACTAAATTTAATGACAAAGTCAACATACCGTCAGATAAACCTGAAACTAAACAAAAATAACTTATAAATCACCAGAAAACATATGCGACCAGTCCATAAAAAGGTTTGGTAACAATTATACAAAAAAGAACAAAAACAGAAAAGTAAAAAAAATTAAATTATTTTTTTGAAACAATTAACTTCAAAGTAATAAATACCGTTAGGAATAAATTAATTTTACCACAAATTTGCGATTACCACTGCTTCTATAGAAGGGCATTAGGACCTGACCTTATTCATTTTTTAGAGCGGCTAAAAAGAACAACAAAGAACAAACAAAGTTTCAATTGAAACTTGCCAGAAAACGCTGTCAAAACCGTCAAGCCAAATTTTGGCACTCAAAATATATTTGATTGCGCCTTCTTCAAACAGTTATAATGTAGTACGTGGCCATTCATTAGTAAGACTAGGTAACAAGCAGACAAAAAAGCGAAGTGCTAAAGTATGTAATACTTTTAATTTTTTTTTTGAAACAAAATTACATTCAATGTCATGAAAGGCATTAATTACAAAAAGAGCTATTTAAATATCGTCGTTTTCATGAAAAGGAAACCTTCGAGACCTGTAATTATCCAGAATATTTCTTGCATCTACAAAAAGAACATCAAATATGACAAAAATCAAATTAATTTAATTTTTTTTTGTGAAAAAGCGGTGTCGAAGCCAGTAAGGTCATAACAAAATCTTTAAAAAAAAGATTTTGGGACACCAATCCGTTTTATTCCCTTGACACCCATAATGTCATATTTGACCTGTAATCAACTAACGAGATTAGGTAACAAAAAGAAACATAAAAAGAACAAAATTGCGAAGTTAAAAAAGTTTTTTTTTTAATTTTGGAAAACGATGGGTTTGAAAGTCTTAAAAGCCATCAGCTATCTGCTAATATCAGAATATCGGTTTTTCTATTCTTCCATGAAAAGCCAAAGAAAGCTATCACTATACAGGAAATTTCATACGACCGAAACGACAAAGTATAAATGACAGTTAAGACAAAATTAAAAAATTCAATTGATTTCTTCAAGAAAGAGGCGTCGAGGCCATTAAAACGATGATTTATATCTTTCAGGATTTTAATATGTTCAATTGTGTTTTAATTTGAATGCTAATAAGGTGACATGAGAACTGTCAATAATGTGATAATGTGACAAAATTAGAAAACGTGAAAAACTGGCAAATATCAAAACAAACAAAAATCTTAAAATCTTGTAGTATCAAAGCCAGAAAACAATAATTTCAGGCTTAAAACTGCAACCGAAAATAAATGTTAACTCAGTAGAAAGAAGAAGCAGTCTTTTTTTGCTGACACTAAGCTGGAAGTTGAACAAATTAAGAAAAAAATAGAGGAAAACTTAATTAAGCCATTATTTATTGAAAAGTCAATTATTTTTAAAAAAGAAACGACCATAAACTTTCAATTAAAAAACTAAATGCATTAGCCTGGAGCTGTTTAGCAAGCGAATTGGTTGGACCTGTCACTCCTGAGCTTTGATTTGATATGTTCTGTTCTTTATTATTAAAAAAAAAGTCTTTTTTTTTTTAAAAAAAAGACCGACTGATAACAACCCGATTTTTTTTGGATTGTAACAGTCCAAGAATGGCCCAAAACTACCCCTGTTAATACTTATTGTCCGTTAAGAACAATTGATTTTTCGAATGTTGTAGATATAGATAATTTCTGAGCTGAAACTCAAAATAAATTTTGCATTTTTGATAATCAACGAGTAAAGTTAGCAAAAAACGGCAATGTTTTAACTACAAGGCACTCTCTGCGGACTCTGAAGTAGAAATAGCCCCCCTCTGAGTCTACAAAGATTGTATGAGTGTTATTTGGGGGTGTACTTTAGGCAAATTTAATCAAAGTGGACTAAAGTAGCTTATTTCGTGCTGTTGTTGATGAAAAAGGCTAAATTTTGAAATGTTTATCCAGATTTTTTGACCAAAAACTTAAATCAAAACAATCAAAAATGCTTGTTCGTCTTCAAAAATAAAATCAACGACACTATTCTTAAAAATTATAACAAACTTTAGCAAAATTGACGAAAATTTAGGCAAAAATTCCGGAAAATGTGAATAAAAACAACGTGAATTCACTCTTCTTTTCTCAGAAGTTTAAGCCTCGATATTTCCCTGTAGAAAACGAAAATTAAAAAAATCTTTTTAATTCCATATTCTACGCTGGACGAGCTTTCTAATGATACCAGTCTCAACTCTCTACGATGAATATATCGAGCGGCGAAAATTCACTGAACAAAAAAAAAAAAACCCAGTTGAGTATATAGTTCCTCCCCCCTCAAGAGGGTCGGAACAATAACTTTGAGAGGCGCTTATAGTTTAAAAGTTCAAATTCGCACTCAATAAAATCTGTTACGGATTTATGGAAGAAATTTAATATAAAGTGAGCTGGTGTCATTCAGGGGATAGTCATAAAGTTACCTCTCTTAAAATAAAGTAATGGAACTTGCTTTTCCTTCTGAAAAATTCAAATGTTAAACCCTCGGTTATGAATAATTTTTTTTGAATGATGAAAAGACGAACAAGAAATTTGATGTGACAAAAATGATTCGATACATAAAAATTTGAACTCAATTTCTGACTGAGTGACAAATTGTTTCAAGTTATTCAAAAGTCACCTGGGCAACTTTTGCCCTCCTTTGTTGCTGCTATTCTACTTATACATTTATTGCCTCAGTTGCTTCTTAACCCCTATTTACTCCTTTTAAAGTGATCACCTAGTGTCTCACCAGAAGCTAGATGGATTGTTCACTTTTAGTTGGGAGCTATTTTACGACACAAAGAGTTGTAAATAGATGAAGTACCACAGTCACAAACAGTTGTCTCGTTGCCTTTCTTCCTTTAATGAAGTGAGCGATTGACGCTGTTTGTCTGTGCGAAGTTTAACTTGTTGCTTCGTAGGTGTATTCCCAAAATTCAATTATTGTTCTGAATACTTTTTATTAGCATCTAGTCTTTAAGAAGTTCTTCTTTCAAGGTAGCTCTTCAGACCACCGTGAACGCTATAAAAAGGTAACTTTACCCGAATTTGCAAGTACGGTTGTTTAAATAGAATTTCATTTCAGCTAGCTTGACAACTGAAAAAAAAACTCAGACGAAAAACTGGTTGCGGGAAAATAGCATAAAAAAGACTAGAAATTTAAAAAGCTGCAATTGAATGTACAAGGACGTCTGGTATGACTGGCTGGCCATTTTGGATTACTTTAGGGTTTAAATTTCAGCGCAGATAGTAAATGACAAAAAACTAACGTGAAGTAACTTGCAGCAAAGTTAGACCACAGAAATAGGACTCAATAAAAAATAATGCTTCCCTAAGGAACCTAAGGCAACACTAGTAAGCTTTACATGATAACTTATTGCTCCCAAACAAAGTTTGTAGAAACTAACTATTAGTGCTGCGCTCTTTCATGCAATTTTTTGCTTGACTGATTCTTCCTTTGACTCTTTCAAAAACGTGATGAACAGGCAACACCCGACTTACTATAGACTCTAGAAATGCTATTCAACATAACTAAATCGGGAACAAGAATTCAAGATGTGAATGGCGGTTATTAGAGATTGACCCTCCTTCTCCCCTCCCCAACATCAGCAACCTCCCAATTAGCCGTCAATCCCCACCCCCCGCAAATTGTTCCACCTGTACCCAGAGCCTTCGCAACAACTCAAGATAACACTCCTGAAAAATATTTTAAAGAACAGACTGATACCTATTTCTGACTCTAAGAACTCCAAGAAAAAATGTTCAGGTTATCTGCTCACGTACTTAATAGTGATTAGCCAAATCAACAAGCTACAAGGTCAACACTACCGGAGCTTAGGAAATAAAACCTACGTCTTGATTACCTGTCCGTCCTTCCAAACGCGAGATTCAACCTGATGGAAGTCGGAATGATACTTGGACAAGATGTGTATGATTTGTTGTCTCCAATGGATTTCCGATGTGGCACTTAGTATCTGAAATAAAAGTTTTCAAGTAGGAATTACGGTGTAAGGTCCAAACAAGAAACATGTAGTGATAGTCACAGATATAACATCACAGAGTAGTTTTGCATCTGTGATAGCAGAGCTCAAAACATAAAGAGTGCGCACACTACATGTCTGGTCCAGACAACACACGCTCTGTTATGTACCGAAAGATGATTAAGGAGACTTGAGGCTCACAGTACTGAAATCCTCATAGAGCTGGACCCCAGAGAGTCTTCATATCCCCAAACAGTCTTTCCCGATGCTCTGGACTTCATAGCTTGGAATTAGTTCCCATAAAAGTCTGATTACTCAAAACCTACGGCTCTTTCCGAAGGCGAGGTGAATCGATGCCGCAAAGTGGACACGCCCTTGGCTATGTTGACACCGTTAGGATGGGTTGCCAGTGGGCCTGTCGTACACAATCGATATTGTGTACTGGATTTTGTAATCGAAATCCATATCAGAATTTTGGCTGATTCAACTTGTGCGGCAAACGCACTTAACACAGTTTTGTTTTTGACTTTGCTTAGCGAATAGTTTATCTGAAACTTGTCTATTTTACTTGGAAAGTTAATACGATTGTGAAGGAATAAATTAAATTGGGCAACTGAACTCGAAATGCAAAACTGAAAGAGAGAATCGGTAAAAAGGTAGCTGCACAGAAGTCACAACAAAATATGAACAAATAATTCCCAGTGCGGGATTTAGGGTAACAGACATAATATGTGAACTGATGAGCAGTAGACAATGAACTTAAATTGACTTTATGACATGCCCTTCAGGATTAAGTACAATTTATAAATCAGTACATCGTATAAGAATTTACTGCACCAAATAAACTGACTATGTACAACATTTCTCCTTTTTTAATGAAAAGTTAAATTGAATAACATGAAAACAATTTTGTTTACATACTAATACTTATTCACCGGTTCAATAGTTATCAACAATATATTTACTGGTTATCATAGCTACTCGTAAATAATAATGTATAAAGTTTTAAACATTGAGTTCAAGTTTACATATCCACCTCATCAATTATCAAATCATCTGAGAGACTTTGATTTGATGATCGAATTCAAGGGTCAGTAGGTGAGACGTCTCGTATGACTGGCGAGGGGAACGAATTAGGGATTGGCTCTGCTTGGGCTGCTGTATCAAGAATGGTTTGTACCACAGAATGTTGTACCGATTCGACATCACCAGCACGACGTTTTCTGCGGGGCTGTCTTGAATTAGGCGGAGATGACTTTGTTGGTTCACCTGATAAATCATCGTTTTCGAAACCAAGATATTTTGGACTTTTTCTTGCCCTTTTTGTTGTACTTGGACGAACTTGATGCAATGCTTCCAAGGGTGCGGAAGTAGACGGTATCATTATTCTTGTAGATTGATTTGTGGGTGGAGGCGCAATAATTAATTTTGATGTTGTCACTTGAGGAGCGGAAATTGCTTCAGGTTCAAATAAAGTCTCTGGCGGCGCGAGATTGGGTGGCATGGCATTCTTACGCGCACTGCTCGTGCAATGTTTGAACAATTAGATGAGATAACTCGTGCTGTGCCTCTTTTGCGGTGTTTCATCTTGAGGTCGCCCTTCTGAATTCGGGTGAATTTTTCGATATGACTGAGTATTATGGCCTCTGTCGACTTTTCTTAGTTTCCTGGTCCTCTTCGATTAATATACTCAGTTAGCTTAGTCCTCCGCTCATCTCTGGTCCCAAATTTTGCAATGTCGCTGTTTCTGACAGTGACTTCCAACTTTCCTGGTTCTCGAATCACTGACGTGTATTGGTCAGCTTTCTGGACGACCGAACCAGGAGCCAACACCTCATATAGGCCGTCGAGATTCCTTTTGGACCGTTTGTTTGGGTGTTTCTTGCAAGCGATATTCAACAGCACCGTAGGTTTCTTGATGGGTAGAGCACGATGGATCTCTGTCGAGCGTAAGAATCGAGTTTCATCACCGTTTGCAAGCCGTTCAGGAGAGAGAGTTTCTTGAGTGGCCTCGCACATATTCTTCTCGACTTCTTCATCGCTACGGTAATTTTCCCAGTGATCCTCTGGTAGCGTTTCGTTGGGTGTTAACGTCTCTTTTTTCTAAATAATTATTTAAAATTCTTTCATAACTTAAAACAGAAGAATATGGTTTATTACTAATGTTGCTAGGCGGAGTGTTGGCTTTCCGCCAAAGTGTGATTCGAATGGCGAAATCTTAGTTGTTTTATGTTTAGATATGCGGAGCTGGTAGAGGATTGATTTTAGTGCTGTTTTAATGGTGAATGAATATAATTCTTTATTTGCTTCTTTAATACTTGCAAGGAAATGTTTAATTGTAGTAATTAATCGTTCCACTAAGCTAAACTTAGAGTTATATTTTTTGTGCAAACTTTTTTCTACTTGATTTCCTATAATACAACGAGCTTGATCTTTTTGTAATGATCGAGGAACTTGTATATAATTGTATATAATTATCCAAAAGTTTAATTACATTTGAAGCGTTTGCATTATCAAAAATTTTAGCAGATGGATATTTGGAAAATCTATCAATATGTTAAAATTTAAATTTCATGATCTTTTTTGTTATGAATGGGGCCTGCAAAATCTGTTTGTATTTCATGGTTCGGGACTATTCATGGAGCAGTGCAGTGCAAGGTTTGCACTCTAATGCTCGTACTAGAAGATCTCTATTCATGTATGGCTACCAACAGTGCTGATCCATACATACCATCCCCAGCTACCCGGGTGACGTGCATGAAGGTCATCGATGAGTGCGTCTTTCAGGGCGTTGGGGATGGCCACCTTCTCATCCATGCAAACTCAGCCACCGCTGACATGCAAATCTCGCCAAAAGCTGTGCAGATAGGGGTTTAGTTGTTTTAATCTTTCTTCGTTGTTCCGGATAATGCAGTCCTGAACTTCTTTGAGCACTGCATCTTTGCTCGTGAGGGAGGCGATCAAATTTTTGATAAACACTTTTCCAATCACTTTGTCAAATGACAAGACTTGAGGGCTATCAGTCAGCGGGGTACTGATATTTGAAAGTGAGGGTGATTGGCGAGGCGTGTGTTGTGTTGTTTCATCCGTGAACTAAACGCGAGGGGAAGTTCGGGTATATCGAATAGAGGTTGTTTTTTCTTTCATGGCGGACACTTGTTGCTTCATTTTTGATGAGTTTTGAATTATATTAATTGAGGTCGAAACCGATTGAATTTCAAAATGGTTTTGAGCAAAAAGCAACTTTTCTCTGTTTGTCAATTGAGCACGTAAAATATGTGAAGTATTTGAATTGTTAGTGCTAATTCTGGAAGGAATTTGAGTCTCATTTGTGATTGACAGCTTAAAGTGGCCTAAGTTGTTGAATTGCTGTGAATTTTGGTAAGCGATTGACGCCTTTCCGGTATTTTGCGTCTCAAATGGTTGTAATTGAGTCTCCATTTGCAGTGTTTAATTAATAGTATTTGTACTATTCGACGCGATTCGTGGATTAACCTGGTGTTTGCTAGCATGAATTGCAAAAGAGGCATTTGAGTTATGTATAGTATGTGGTTGGGTTAATAATTGAGGATTATACCCGGCGGGTGTTTATTTACTTTGAGTAAAGCGTACTCGCGGATCAAGATCACAATCAAAAATTGTGTGATTTGGAGAAATTGATTCCAAAGTATTATTATGCTGAGCAGGTGTTAATTGATTTTGAGTTAAAGGTACGCGCGTTGCGAGTTTGTTGTACAAATTTGTGTAATTGAAAGGGATAAAATTTGAATTAAGCTATCGCTTGGCGAATGTCAAACTATTTTGAGTGCAGCGTACTTGCGCTGCGTGTTGCCCATCTAAATTTGTATGTTTAAAAGAGGTTAGGTTCGAATGATGCTTTTGTGTAACAGGTAACAAAATATTTTGTTTTAAAGATATGGGCGTTGCGGAAATGATGTTCAATAATTGATTAGCTTGTGGAATGGTAGATTTTTTATCTCTTAGATTATTTTTAGTGTTTAAATAAAAAATATTAAGTTGAATTGCCGAAATTTTAGTTTTTTCTTCAATTAAATTTACATCAGTTTGTATACGGGATACGGTGGAAACTAAAAATTCCTCGTCATTTTTAGAAATACTTTTTGCTGGTTGATACGAATTACGGGATATATAGTCAACAAGAACCATTTTTGCGCCTGGTAAATGTTCTATTTTGAATTGGTAAGGTAATAGGCGATCGATCCATCTTGATAGGCGACTGTTATAATATTTATTGAACCTATGTGCTTTTAACAATGAAGGAAGGGCTCGACGATCAGTTATGATTGAAAATTTTTTACCGTAAAGGTAATTTTTAAAATATTCTATAGACCATACCACTCCAAAGAGCTCAAGCTCCTTGATAATGTAACGTTCTTCGTTACTATTTAAGAATCTAGACGTAATTGAAATTGGCTTCCAACAAATAACTGTCAATTGTTCTAATGCTGCTACTAGGCCAGAAAGGGAAGCATCAAATTTTATACGCGTTTCGAGTTGCGGGTGGTAATGAGTGTTTTCTGTTTGATTCGTGTTATAATAGAATTAAAATGTACAGTGTGTTCTTCAGTCCAGATGTATTTAGTTGATTTTCGAAAAAAAGGTCTTAGAGGATGACAAAGTTGTGCTAAGTTAGGGATAAATTTACTAAAGTAATGGACCTAGCCAAGGAAAGAGCGTAATTTTTTAATTGTATTAGGTGGTTGAAGTGAAAAGGTTGTAGAACCTTTAGATTCAAGAGCTGATATTTCTGATTGGGTAATATGGTATCCCAACCATGGAATTTCTTGTTTTGCATAAAGACGTTTTGGCAAAATTATACAGAGGTTATCGGCGTCCTGTTTTTTAAGGCAGTTTATTACAAGTTGAAAATGATCATCTTTGGAACCTTTGCTTACAATGAGAATATCATCGAATAAGCAAAAAGTATAACTATTCTAAAGTCGATTTAGTGTATAATCCATAGCCTTTTGAAACTCGGAAGGCATATCAGTAAGTCCGTAAAAACCAGTTTTAAACTGATATGTGCCTGTCATATCACCGCTTACGATATTAAAATTGCAATGTTTAGCCGTATCAGGATGAAGATTCAGTTGACTATACGCATATTTCAGGTCTATAGTAGAGAAAAAAATTCTATCGGCTAGTTCTGTTTTGAAATCAGTTATTATTTGTGATATCGAATCCATTAGTGTTTCGATATTAGGCATTTGGTACTTTTTTATCTGTAGTTTTATTAAGGATTTTTGAATCTGACACCAATTTTTTTGTTTGATCTCTTTTAACTGTAATAACGATTGGGGAAATGAAATATTGGTCTGAACAATTATTAAGTTTTTCTATATGCTCTTCTTGAAGAACTTTTATAATTTCAATATTAACTCGTTCTTGTAAATTAATGGGTACTCTTCTAACATTCTGATGTTTAGGTTGGAAATTTTTGTGAAATTTTGAATCAACAATGTGAACTTTTGATCTGCCAATTCTAGAAGTAAGTTGAGGAAATTGATTTTCTTTGCGTGTTTTGAATGGATGTTGAGTGTTGATAGTGTTTACCATACTACCTTCATCAGAAAATTGAGTTTGAGTGATTGATATCCCAAGGACCTCAAATAGATCTCTGCTGATATGTGGTTTCAATTCATCTTTATCAACCACGAATTCGGCGTCCTCAATCCGCCAGCCATTACTCTCCGCCAGCGTCTGCATCATTCCAATGATGAGTATGTGTTCCTTAGCAAAAGTCTTGAGTTCTTGTGCAGGTACTGTCGTTAGCAAACGTGCAGGTGGAGAGTTATTAATAACTTCATTTGCGAGTGACTCGTTTAGAATGCTGCACACGCTCCCGGAATCGATGAGGAGACCTACCCTTGTATTTCCAATCTGTAAGATCGTATTCTTGGGTTCGATTTGTACTGTGGTACTAGCAATACTAGCTACCATGTTGTCGTGTGAGCTGTCATAAATTTAACCACATTGGAGGTTGTAATTAGTATTTTGAATCGCATTAACAGGGTTTTCGATGGTGTTTTCCTCAATCGAGTTAAAATTGGAGCGAGTTGATTTAGTAGATGTAGACTTTTGTTTGCAAAAAGTGGTTCTATAAACCACAATTATTACACCTCTTGTTTTGCAATACATCTATCCTTGTGATTACCTGACCAAGTGAGGCCACAGTTTCGACGACAGAGTTGATTCGTTGCGCCAATAGAGGTTGTAGGATTTTGTCGTTGATTCGACTGGCAAAAGAGCCGTTGTTGAGTTATTGCATTCACATGTGACCTGGGTTGAGTGTTTGAGATTTGTAATTGATTCCGATGTCCGAGTTCCATATTTATGGCTAAGCGTAGTGCTTGTGGAGGTCCAATAGTTTCTCTGAGCCGCTCTCTTTGAATTTCAGGGTCCTGCATATTGGCAATGAAAAGATCTCTGATAAGAGTATCTTCTTGGCCTCCAAGATCGCATTTCTTAAACAATTGCTTCAATTTGCCAAAGAAGTGTTCAATGGATTCCCTTTTTGATTGCTTGGTGATGAGAAGCACGTACCTATCGAATGTAATATTACGCGGACGAATAAATGTAACCTCCATGATTTTCCAAATTTCCGCCGTTGTCAGTATATCCATCTTGAGATGCGGGTTTCTGCTACATATAACTCGTCTTCCTTCGATGCCCAAACTTAGGTAAAACATGAATACCGTTTTGCGGTCAGCCTTTATCCATGGTTTATCTCTGAATATGATTCCTATTTCCAACTGTTTCTGACATCGATTCTCCCAATTCATTTTCAATTTTGCGTTCCTAGCTAGACGTTCTCGTTCTGATTGTACTGATGAACCAGCTATTGTTTTTTCAAAAATCGGTTCTAAGGGAAGTTAAACATTCTGGGGTTTTGGCGCAAGTAGCGTATCCAATGCAATATTCTCCTTCGTAAGAAGAACCAATGTCGCCTACATCTGCCATTTTCCACAGTTCAAAGGTGGTTCCGCACTAGGTTTTTCCCAGAAGGGTTCAATACCAAGTGGGGTTCGCTTTTGCGTTGCTGACTGCGCCATGTTGTACACGGTCGATATTGTGTACTGGATTTTGCAATCGAAATCAATAGCAGAATTTTGGTTGAGTTAACTTGTGCGGCGAGTGCACTTAACACAATTTTGTTTTTGACTTTGCTTAGCGAATAGCCTATCTGACACTTGTCTATTTTACTTGGAAAGTTAATACAATCGTCGAGGAATAAATTAAATTGGGCTACTGATTTCGAGATGCAAAACTGAAAGAGTGAATTGATAATAAGTTAGCTGCACAGAAGTCACAACAAAATATGAACAAATAATTCCCAGTGCGGGAATTAGGGCAACAGACATAATATGTGAACTGATAAGCAGTAGACAATGAACTTAAGTTGAATTCACGAAATGCCCTTCAGGATTAAGTACAATTTAACCAAACAAATTGACTATTTACAACAGGGCAAATGACAAATCCAATTGGCCGAAATATCTGATGTGAAATTGCGAGACAATGTTCAAAAGTGGTGAGACATTGAGACTTATGGTACTAAATTTATTTTGATAAGTCATTCCAAGAGGGAAAATCAAGCTCAGAAATTGCTAGAAAGGTCACTGCACTTCACTGTTGTGCACTATGAAGTAGGAGTACTGTAGAGTGAACCGGAACGGAAAACCCCCAACAACTAATGCGCCGCTAGGGGACAATTGTACTCTTTGTTACGAAGATTCCAATCGGACCTAAACCCAAAAATTTCGTATCAGAAAACAATTGATACATATGATGGCAAAAGTTTCGTTAAAATTCTAAAACAATCAGAAGTAAAAGCAACTATTGCCAAAAAATTGTATTTGCCACACCATCCTGCTCTCAACCCAAACCAAACCGAGTAAAGTTTGACATGTTAGCAATGCAGACAGCAGATATATACATGTTTGCTTGAATGATGAGCTCCCGGTGGGACCCCATTAACGAAGAATCCAATGAGACATTGATTTATATGTATTCTGTCAGAAAACAATTGATAGAGTTATTGACAAAACTTCGTCAGAAATCTTTAAAAAATCAGAAGTAAAATCAAGTACGAATGAATGGCATTTGACACACCAACTTTTTCTCAACCTGAATAAGCCAGGTAAATTTTGATTCGTTTGTAATGCTGTCTCTATATACAAAGAAAAGTCTCGATTTATAAGCTACTGATAGGACCTGACTTACTCCATCGGAACCTTTCTCAGAGTTCATGAAAGGCCCATTACTTTAACGGCCGGCATAAAATCTATCTTTCTAAAAGAGATTCTTACCTTTTCAATGGTGTCCTTTAACAGCTGGCCATAGCCGGTGATTCTACTATTACGAGGGACATGTGTTTGGAGCTAAAAGTTTGCCAACCAGCGCTTACTACGCTTTGAAGTGATTTGTAACGGCTGCTCACCTTCCACTTGCAAATTTGAGTTTTGTACTACACAGTTTGTCAAGCGATGGTCAAAAGTTAACAAATGGGATTTGTTTTTTTATTGTAAAACTCGAAAAAAACTGTTCTGATCTGGTTTTTCGGAATATAAATACATATCTTTCCGACAAAAATTGCTTTAAAAAAATTATAGTCTTTTAAGATCAATTAATTGTTTTTTGGGCATACTTCAGGTTTTTTTTGGTTAGCTCACAATTCAATGCAGATGCACCGGATACTTTTTACTTTTCAAATTGAAGCGTGCGTAAGCCCTTCTATTTAAATGAGTGGCATTGACGGCGCCCCTTGCACCGGATATCGTTTCCAGAGATCAAGCCATGCTGTAATCTACGCGCTTGTCGCTGATCTCTACTAAGCATACCAAATCCCCCATTTTCAAATTTTTTAATCATTGATTGCCATTTCTTGCGAATATTAAGGGTGGGTGGTTATTCTTTGCAAAATTGGTCCAAAATTAATTCCGCATGAGCCTATGACTGACGATACATTTCCTCTATGACCTATATGTTCGTCTGCGAGCAAGTAAGGCAAGTAAGGCAAGCATATGTTCTTGTTACCTAACAAAAAACGATTGAGTATTAAAGCCCCGAGATCCTCTACATCTTAGCTTTGTGAGTGATCTGTCATTCAGAATCTTTTCAACAAGGCACATGGTGGTTGAAAGGACGTCATTTTTTGACTGAAAGCGAGCCAAGAATTGCGTACATAGCCTTCTTGCTACTTTGCACTAGCCTGTTCCACACGCCTCCAAAATGTAGTGCGCCAGGAGAATTCATTTTTCAAGCAATGCCTTATTGCTCAAAACGCTTCTTTGTTTGTTCACTGTTCCACTCGTCGACGTACTACCTCTTCGCCCCGACGAAGTTCGTCCTATTAATACTGATAATTGTCTGTGGTTTGTCATGTCTTACAAAAACTTCATGATTTCACTGAGACGTCTGTCCGAGTCTTCTGTTGGAGCTACTTCAATATAGACTGCTCTTACTGGCAAACACTTAAACAGTCAGCACTAACGTTTTTCTATTCGTCTGCCTATCTTCATGGTGAACGGACCAAAGAAATCTCACCCAACGTTGTTTACAACGGTACGTTGATAACCGCTCTTCCGGTAGGTCGGTAATTGGTTGCTGTAAAATCTGCGCTTTTTCTTTACGGCAATTAACGCATTTGACTTATTGACCTTAAAACATTTCGAATGCCAAAAATTCAGAATTTTTGCTGCACTACCTTACCAATGTATTCAGTGCTCTTGATATTACTGTATTCATGTTCCGTCATTAGAAACAATTTGACTAAACGGTGCTTCCAGAATATCAATATCGAATTTTTTGATGAAAAATCAAGCCTACTTTTCTTCAACTGAATCTTCTTTAACGCTTATCACTTTAGTTGTTGCTTCAGTTTTGTTGATCATACGCTTAAGAAACGCTAGAATGTTAAAATCTGCCAAAATTATTGATGCCATGCCTTTGAAGCAGAATTTGCTTCTCAACGGCCTTTGCTTCAAATACTGACAGATGAAAAAATCTTCTTCTAAAGCAAATTTTAAATCGATTTGCTTTGGCCATTCACTTTAAGGTTTTTTGACACCGATCGACCCAGTTAATTGCTCGCTCTTCTTTAGCTCTTCAATTCTGTGCTTTCTTCTTCCAATATCTGCAGGATTGTTGAAGCCACTTAATTGTCTCAACTGTGAGAAATCTGCAGTGTCAAGTATCTCAGCAATTCTATTTGCTAAAAATATCTGTTGCTTTTTGTGCGAGGTAAGTATCCACTGCAGTTCTCTTATTGGATCAATCCAAAAATTTTAAGTGCTAATTGATAGCCCCTGTTCCTTTACTATATGTTCATTTAATCGGACAGCCGTAGGTGCTGCTTTTAATTCCGATCGAGCGATTGACAAATGCCGCATCAGCGATACTCTACTTTTGACAGTAAAAAACGCCAGCTCTATTGAGTTTCATTTTGATTTAGAACATAGTTGAGCAACTGAACGCATTGTGTCCTTGGACGCATCGGTGAACAAAAACAATACATAGTTTGCTCTTTCAGGTGTGATTGGTTGTCTTATTTCTTTGTGTAATTGGTTACAATATTTCCCTCTTTGTTCCACAACAGACTTGCAAGCTATCATCAGTGACTGTCCACTGAAGTCCTAACATCGATGGTTCCGTTCTTGGCTCTATTGGATTGCAACCCTTCAGGAACTCTTTTCAGAGCGGCATCACCGTTGCTGATCGAGTTCTCTAGGTCAAAACCATGCTTTGACAAGAGTGGCTCAAAATGGTGGAAATAATCAATGTTTTCATCCGTGGTGTGCACTGATTTCACGAAGCCACCCATGCTCTTAGACTTGGCAGCTAGAGAAAATTGCCTTTCGTTGTTTATTCCTACTCGATTCAACCGTAGTTTGCCAACGTCGGATCTTTTTTGCATTCAAAAACATGTCTTCGCTACTCTTAGATTCGCACATTTTCAGGTGTTGAAGGACGCCATAGTAATTATAAACAGCTTAGATGTTATTCTTGTTTTTGAAATTGCAGAAAATTTGATTCTATGTCAGCAGTGAAATCAATGGGACCTTCACGGAATCTTAAAATTGTTCTCGAAAAAAAACGTGTTCTGCCAGTAGCTTACCATTCCAGCAGTTTTTTGTACTACGAAACATTTGTCAGTATCTGTATCAATTGTCTCCATATACAATACTTTCAGATTGGTGTTACATTGGAATCTTCGTTTCAACGAATACAAGAATCTCAAAGCGGCGTTCTAGTTGTTGGGAAGCTTTGGTTGTATTTTACTCCAGTATACTCCTATTTCAAAGCGTTCTCCAGTGAACTGCCTTTTCTTTTCGAGCAATTTGTGAGTTTGATTTTTTTCTCGGACTTATCTATTACATTAGCTTTTCGCAGCAAAAGCCTCAATGTCCCGCACTATTGAAAAATTTCTCCCAATTTCTTTTTACTTGGCAGTGATTAAAACTCTTTTTCTTTGAAGGTCTTTTGTACTGTGAATAGTTGCTACATTCAGCGTAACATCGCTTCCTTCTTTGTGCGGAAACTTTGTTTCCAGACTTTTGTCAATGCATGGGACTGTGGATCCCTTGTTTATAAACTCATACGTGTTCATTCTATTTTAAACCCACTCGAGTGAGACTGGTATTAGTTGGAGAAAACTTTAACTGGTTGCAGTTGCTTACTGTGGTAGCACTGACATTTGATGCTTGGTTGTCTTCTTGGCTTTCTATGTAAAGTAACCAAACTTTGATACTTTGTGCATCCTTTTACGCCACGTGGGTGCGCTTTGCAATTTTTGGTTGCATGTCTTTTGCCAAGGCATCCATTTCCATTTCTCGACTAGGCCATTTCGATCTCTGACACTGATGTTCCTGAAAAGCAGGTAGTTCAAATTTTTATTTGTGCCGTTGGCTAGTGGGCATTGATCGTCTTTCTCAGTCTGAGCTTCTTTTGAGTTGGCTGTGATGTTTTACTTTTTATAGAATCTTATGTCTCTGGCTGAAATTTTCTTTTATTCAGTTTTTTATATTTTCTCTATAAGACAAAAAACATTCATGAACAAACGACCTTCTGGCTAACCATTCCTCAAAAAAATCCGGTCAAATCATTCTTCATCTTTATCGTCGACTTTGAGCCACTCTTTCTCTTTGAGATTAAGAGGCAAATTGTCAAATAATGACTGGATATTAAGTCAGCAAATTGTGCGTTTTCTTTGATTACAATCTTCAAATTCGAGACAGTGACTGAAGTAATTTTTAATCTTTTGGATTTGTGCGCTTTAATTGTTTCCGCTTTTCTCTAGTTTTCCAAATGAGCTTCAACTAGAGCGGCAAATTCCCGCTCAAAAGTTTTTTTAGGCGTCAATTGAAAATTTTCTGAAAAGCAATTGCCTGATTTAGCTGCTTTGGCTTTTCCACAAAGCACTGTTTTCTGGTGGCTTACTTTCTCGGACCTAACAACTGGTTTATTCGACACAGTCTTTATAAACATGCTTGTCCATTCAGACAATTTTGAAGGTTCTCCGTTGAATTTCTTGAGCTTAAGTTTCGGTAGTTGACTGCTACTGTTGTGCATCAGACTATATGGAGATTGTTTTACTGTTGAACTGTTCCTCAACTTTAGATAAACAAACGCGTAATCGTCTGTTGAAGAAATCAAGACCTCCATGAAGGTTTTTCAAGTTTATTTCTTCTCTTGTTGAGTAAAGAGTAGAACGAAAAATCAAATTTATCTGAATTTGGAGCCCATGAAGAAACGTCCGACAATTTTTCCGCTTTCCATTTGAAAGGCAACTTTTTTCTCTGTCTTGCAGGATTGTTTCTGGCGTCAAACGCATCAATATCAGAATTTATCGCGACTCTTTTCATATCGCACTCTATTGCTTGTTGCTGCTCAAAATATTGTCGCTGAATTTTGAGCTCTTTCCGCTCGTTGCCTATCTCTCTCTCTCTCTGCTTTCGCTGAAAACGCAAAGGTCTCAAATTTATCGTGAATTCAACTTTAAGCTTCTTGTGAAAACTCAACTAAACTGTGACTTTCCGTTGAAATTTGATGTCAATTATTTGGTTAACCTTTTGATACAAGAGTTTCAACTTACTCGGTGTGTCCGAGTTCTCTTTTGTTTCATAGCCAAGCTTGAGTATTGTTGTGACTTCCTCTAGTGGACATTTGCATCGTGTGTCGTATCCCAATAACTCCTGCGTCGCTTCCGAAGCTTTAGATGCTTTCTCATTAAACTTAAGATCCTTAGAGGTGAATATAATGACTTCAGTTGTTTCGCCAAACTGAATTGTTCTCGTTTTTGCAGATTTGTTTCTTTTTAGTCGAAATCTCCGGTTCAGTAGAAGCCTCAGGCACAACTTTCTTCTTTAAAGACAACGGGTTCACTTCCACTGTCCAGTTGGGCAAGCCAACCGTAAGGGCTGCTCATTTTTGATTCGTAAAAGTGAGTTCTGTGTCCCGCAGTTCATTAAGCGCTGTTCAGAGGTTAAAATTGTTATTTGTTTTTCGAAAGTATAACTCCTTCTTAAAATCTTTTTAACACAACAAGTTAAACTATTTCAATAACGAAATCCCCGATTTTTTTAGTTTTGATTTTTAACTTTCAAAATATCAAAGTTTTGAAAATAAAATCTGTTTTGGATTTTGCCAAGGTGGTTTTTGTAGAGTTGCGATTTCTCTCTAGTGTTTTCTTCAGTTCTCAAAAATATGTTTTTCAAAATCGTTCTCTTGAAGTTTTTCCTGTATGATTTAATGGTTTTAATTACGCTGTAACTCAACTGAATTGATAAGGTGGACAACACTAAGTCAAAATCTAAGCTCTTAGTAACGCTTATTTCACACTTTTTTCACTAATCGGGAACTTTTTTATGCAGAAAAAGGTTTGGTGGCAATTTCATTTTTACTCTTATTTTTCAATCAAGATGACATCAACTGAGCTCAAAACTCTTTAAAGTGTTCTGATCTGATTCTTAGGATCACAAGTTACCTAATTTTAACACAATACATGAACTTTCAAGGTCAACTTATTGCTTTTGGGCATATTTCGTGTTGCTTATTTGTACAGCTCACAAATCATTGTAGATGAACCTTATAATTTTGGTTTTTATATTGACACGTGCGTAAGCTCTTCTACTCAAAAGAGTGGTAATTGTTCTCCGACCATGCAAAAAACTAGCAAACAACTTTGTACAACAATTGTGGTTGGCAATTTTGAACTTAAACATGAAAGAAATATTTACAGTTCCTTAAACTGTCAACATTAGTCCTCGGCCTCAGCAAAACTATAATCAGGCAACGAAAGTCAGTTTTCTCTAGCTGCAAAAACAATTGAATTGAACTTCTAAATGGATGACTTCCTAAACTCATTGCTCACCACTGATAAGGCCATTGATATTTTCAATCAACTTCTTTCAAAGCAAGGTTTGGAGCTAAAAAAGGGATCATCAAACGAGATGCTGTTCAACATTAAATTCTTGAAGAGCTACAATCCAGTAGACAAACAAAAGAGATTCAAGTCAAGTCGAGCAAAAAGCAAAAAAAATCATCGATGAAGCGAATGCAGTGGGCAGTCATTGATGATAGATAGCTTGTAACTCGGCCATTGAGCAACGAGAGGAAAAAAACCAATCACACAAAGGACATTTTTAGTGGTTTCTGATTGTAGAATTTTGTACTTTGCTTAGGCTGACTAGCTGGGGACCGACTAGCGCCAAAAACTCTAACAAATTGAAAGGGGTGTTTTGATGGCTCTCGGACCTCTATCGGACGGTTATTTTGTCCCCACGCTGCTCTTGTCGGCTGTAAGAAACTCTAGTTGGAATAATGGATTGATTCGAGTAATCAAATAACATCAAATGGATATACAAGAAATGTGAAAGATCTCAAAATCAAATCAATAATCAACCAGAGTTTTATTATAAAAGATGGTTCACAACTTAGGCCAAATTCACAACTAAAGAGCTGCTATTCTCTCAATTCTACAAGCTCTGAATTGAGCCGCTTGATCAAATCTCAAGCGTTCTGATTTCCAATCGCGCAAACCGGTGTTCTGGTTTCCAATCGCTCAAACCGGTGTTCTGGTTTCCAATCGCTCAAACCGGTGTTCTGGATTCCAATCGCTCAAACTGGTGTTCTGAATTTATCAAGTCCATTCAATACCCTCAACAATGTTTTTGTTATCACAACTTCTCTACAAGTCAACTCCTAAGCTACAGCTGTGTTTTGATACTGCTTTGGTAATGTTTTGGTTCTACTCCTAAGTAACTTATCAAGCAACAACGTACAAGAATGATCAAAACAAAAGAATCTGTTCACTTCACATAATAGACCACATTAGAAAAGCTTTTCTTACGTAAAGTTTGTTATGACTTCAAAAGAACAATTGAATGACCTCAACGCCTTCTTTATACATTGCTGACTTCTATTCAAGCTATTCAAACTAAAACAAAAGCAGTGTCAGACTTATGACGCTACCAATTAATCAATCGGTCATCTTCATGTTCCAGCTCATTTCAGACTATACCTATGAAATAGTTTCTCAGCTCCCTTCTCCAAAATTTATAGTATCACAATGAAACTCTGCATATTATATCTATACATCCCTCTCTAAGACCTTGCGGAACTAAAGTCGGGAAAGTGAAAAGGAAACTATGCACTTTGTCTCATCTCAATGGTACGATTGCCGCTCTAGAAGTTGAAAATAAGATTTTCCGAATTCTACACTCCTCCCTTCTACACTATTATTCTCCCGAATAATTGCTAAAGCTGACCTACATCTTAACCAACCCTAATCTTAAAAAAAGTGTTTTGCTTGTCTTATGGATACATCTAGTCTCCCTTATCAGTAGTTTTTGCTTCATGCATAGCTTACGTTTGGTTATTAGTTCCACAACACATCACAACAGACTTATTCATCTACGCAAGGCCTGGTAGACCAATTTGTGAACCATCGCTAACTACAAATGAGTATTAATAGTACATCAACGCATTACTCTAGAATAATAATCAAAATTACAGCATATGAATTCAAATCAACAATTAAGGCTGAGAATACTAGAAGGATTATACAAATTAAAAACTTGTCTCTGCATAAAGAGATAACACATATAACAACTAATAAAGAGGCAACTCAATAGCAACCTCTGTTACATCTTATCTACAAAACAACCGATTAGTTGAACCATCGAAACTTTTCATCCTTTCCCCCGGCGATCTCACCAAAAATTCTCCTTCAAACAATTTCGGTAACTCGATATTCAATTAAATTGGTTCAACTCACCTATCTATTACTATTTCAAGGTTCATTTTATAAACTATGCAACTATTAAGCTCTACTTAATATTCACAAACCAAGTTTGTGTTTAACCACTGATTATTCATGCCCCCTCTAACAGTTACAGTTTTGTAATAAAAGTATTTACCAATTATTTCACCACATAAACAAACTTTGCCCCATTAACCAATACTTCGCACTAACTTTAGCACTTCAACGAACAATGATTAGACACAAAAACTACTTTGAAACAAGATTAGACACTAAAATGACAAGAAGCTATCGTGCTCAAGATTACAAAACCGACGGTAATTTCTCAAAAACATTTCTTTCTTCGATGCTTGAAGGGATGTCCTCCCATCTCCTCACTGGACCGCCATCTCGCATCTGGAGGTCTCCTCCTCCAGAACCATCTCCTCTTCAGCTTCAACCTGCTCCATCTCTCCTTCCAACTCGTCTGAAGCCACATTGTCCCTCGTGACAACGAGTCTCGACAACCGTTGAATCCTCTCTGACCGAACTCCTCCCTTCTGCTGTGGACATCGCCCGTCAACCCCATCATATCAGAATGCAAATCGACTTTTGACTGAGGCTCCCGTCTTCTGCTGTACACTACATCACTTGTGCTATCAACTTGTGGGTACCCCGCAATAGGCATTGAATCAACCTCCTCGCTTCTTCTTCCTAAGTCGTTTGACGTGCCCACAGAAAAGGGATAACTTTCCTTTCGAGGGCCGTGGCCCTGATTAACACAATTATACGCCACTCCCATTTGAAACCACCGTTCATCGGAGTCTCTTTCAACCATCCACTCATTGCTGTTCCTTACATCTACCTCATTAATTCTCTGAATTTCCTCTGTTCCCTCGACTCCTGTATTCAATTGGGCGTCCAGATATCTATCTTCCACTCTATCTGAAGTCATGACATCAAAAACTTCTGATTGTCCCAAGGAGTTTCCAGCTTCACTGTCAAGAGTAGACCGAAAGTCCAACTCTTCAATTGTGATCACACACAACGCATCGGTTGTCAAGTCTGGTTGAGCCTCCTCTACATCTGTATTGCCGATCGATTCGTCAGTACTAGAGATTTCCTTGCCTTTGCCTAGTTCAACCTGTTTTCTACTTCTTTCATTCAACTTCTCAAACTTCCTCAAATACCTCTTTGTATATTTTCCACCAAAACTCACTCTTCGCCGTTTACCGAAAGTCAAACATGTTTCTGTTCCTGAGGACATCTTTAGCAGATGGGTTTTCTTGATTGCTAAAACCACTCCGCGACCCGCTTCAATCCTCAATCTTAACCGAAGCCTCTGATTGCTACATTCCAAACTGCTTGACTGTGTTAGCACATATTCACATCTCTGCAAACTTTCACCACTACGCAGCGGAACGTTTGACGTGTCCATCGCACTCTCTGCAACTAATGGACATTTTTCAGACCTTGAAACGTAATTCTTAAACACTTGATTGAGCTTTTTAAAACCTGGTTCTTGTCTCAACTTGTTTGTTTCCACCAATGAACATCCTAAGATCTGGTCCTGCTGATTCCGGTTAATCTGTTTTTCTGCTAAGATCTGTGAGTCATTGGATCCCTCAAACTTCCAAAAACTTTTCATGATACCAAACATTAGAACAAGCAAGAACTCCAACTCAAAACGTTTTCAACCGATGTCCTGAAAACCGACAACTTATCGCAAGATTCCACACGCCTTTGCCCATCCCCGACATCACTGCTTCCTCCTCCTCCAAGATGAACTTGACTAAAAGTCTCTACTACTTCGTTAGAGCTATGAAAATTGTCTGTCAACATAACGAGCGACTCAAAAACTGCAGCCAACTGAGGGAAATCTGATGTAGCATCCCACTTCACAATGGTATCACGAGCTCTGCCTAGTAATTGAAATTTTTTCTTCAAATCAACTGTTTCAAACTCGTTTAAAGCTGTAGTGCTCTCCTCAATTGGAACAACTAACGCAGCTTGCCCAAACCCCCATTCCTTCCTGATCACTGGTGCCGTATGTTCAAACACTCTTTGAAAAGTTCTCATTCTCGCCATCGATAGTAGTTGAGGTCGTTTCTGTAATTCGTTATCGGTCCTCTTTGTAAGTTCCCCTGCCGATTTGCAGTAGTCAAGATTGCAAATCCAATGAGCTTTGTCTTTTGTTGGCTTCGGTACCGTAAATACCTCAGTTGTCCCCCAAGACACAACTCCTTCGGAAGCTCTCGAAATCACCTCGAGTTGCTCTTCTTGTTTAGTTGAAGTGCAATTATCAAACACCTCTTCCAAGTCAGCAGCTGACGTGCTTGTTCCGCTCGATTCAAAAACTCCTGCTGTATCCCAGTACAGACATGCTTCATAACCCCTCGACAACACTTGAATCCTATCTCGTCTGTTCAAAATTTTGGGACTCTGGACTACGCTCTTATCTTTTTCGAAGTCCACAACTGCCCTTGATCTAGTTTCTATCTCAGCCTGAAACTCCTTAACCGCTGCATCCCCTTGTGGATTATTAACTGCCCAAAGCCTTAGCCATTTCCCTTTTAAGTCACCCGGTTTGCCACTCCACTCAACCCGTCTAAAAATTTCTCCAATCCTATTTGTTTGTAAGTCTGTACATCGACAGTGTCCAGAACTAACGCTCGCGGGGTAAACGGAACCAATAATTTTCTCTCTAACTTTATTTTCGTTTTGAAAAGACTCCTCTTCAACACTACTAGATACACAACCCCGTTTCTCAGCTATACATGGGACTTCTTCAATAACACCCCCAATCTTTTCAATCGAATTAGCTCTAAGATTGTCCTCAGCTAGACATTCTGCAAAAACTCTATGAATGGACTCTATCTCTCTCACATCAACTTCACTGCCTCCTACTAGAGACAAAACCTCAGGTGACAAGAGATCTAAGCAGTCGCTGTTCTTCTCTTGAGTACAAACAGCCAACTCATTCTGTTCAGAGCGAAACTCAACTTCCTCATCCGCACTGCCCCCATTGTCAGAGTCGCTATTGGGAAAGCAGTCATCACCTCCATTTTTCGCTGAAGAGTTGTCAACGTAATAGACAAAACCTTCAGGCGTAACTACTTTCTCCAACTTAGACAAGAATTTTCCCCTATTCTCTTCCTGTAGTCTTCTCTGCTCTTTGCTGTCTATATCAACGTAGGTCAGCGTCTCACGGCGTTTCCTTTCCTCTTCTTCCTTTTCCTCTTCATCTTCTTACTCGTGTTTCTAACTCTTTATCCTCCGATTTTTTTCCTGCATCAAAGTTTTTGCATATATCAGCTCTAAAACAAGCATTTTCTTTTCCTCGACACGCTTCTGCATCAAAAGTTTCAAATGTCTCCTCTTCGGACTCCGTAGAAGCAATATTTGTCTCGAGCCATTCACTAGGGATAACAATTATTTCCTGTCCGGTTCTTTCATCGTACCGATACTTAATACCTTTTTGCTCTTCTCCCAACATACTCAGACCTAACTGTTCTGCTTGCTCCTCACTCAACTGTAGCAAATCTATCACGTTCTGGAGGTTCTCCCTCATTGCTTCATCTTGGCTATTGCCTCCTGTATTCTTTAATTCCGAACCAACTTCAGTAAGCTCAGAATCTTCCTCTGAGGTCTCGCTTAAAGAGTCTTTTATCCTGCCTTTTGCTTGACCATTCTCACTCTTCGCTTTCTCTTCAGATACAACTCCTCCCCTACTTCTACTACTGTCCATACAATCACAGTTTTCTTCTCTACTTATAGAGAGCCTCTCCTCAATGATGTCAAAGTATTGTCCTAACGACATTACCACTTCACCAGTTTCCGACAACCAGAATCTGAATGGCAAATCAAAAACCGCTTGCAACGCCCATCCTCTCAATAGACCAAGCATTGACGAAATAGCTAGATCCTCACTCATTTGTAAAACGTCAACAACGTCAAGGTAGTACAACTTCCATTCTTCCCACTTCGGAAACCTTTCCGACGGAAAATACTCTACAAACGGGAACACACTCCAATCCATGTTTACTAAATATTTATATTTTTCTTTTTCCCCTCTCCGCTAACTAGTGGTGTTCCTAAACTCTAATTCTTCTACTCTGTCCAGCAGTCTTCTCTCTCTCTCTCTGAGAAGATCCATTAGCCTCTCACTCTAAGCCCAGTTCCTCCTCTCCTATTATCAGTAACTAGTGTTCCTCTAACCTCACTTAATCTCCTTTACCACTCTTAACTGAAATCTTGCTGCTGTTGAACCAACACTGGCCTACTTTGCCAACTTCTTTTTGCTCTCTCCCTCAGAGTCGAACTCTCTAACTCGTGTTCCTCCAGTTTGAAAAGAAAACAGAAACCGCGTGGAAAATTCCTCTCCCTCAAACCTAATCTCTCTGTACTCTACTCTATACTCACCAAACCTTACACACAAAACTGCCACTTGTCAAATACCAGCTTACCAACTTCCTGTTTTAAGCTCTCGATACTCTGAACTGGCCCTCTTCTTCTCAAGGAAGCCAATTACTAACAATGACAGTCTTGAATAACTTGCTTCCACTTAGCTTTTCTCTCTTTAGACTACCTCTATTTCTCACTTCTCTCTCTTTTCCTTGCCTCACAAATCTCTTGATCTTGGCCAAGGCCCTGTAACAACCTTCACTAAGAAAGCCGATACTCTACTCAATTCCCTGTACAAACTAAGTCTCACGCAACTTACGCTCTTGACTAAGTCAAAACTCACACTCTCAATCTTCTAGTCTCAAGAAAAGCTAAATGTTAACAATACCAACAGTCGAACTCCAACTCAACTGAAAACTGCTCTGCACACTCGCTCTCTTTCTCTCTCTCTCTCTCTCTCTCTCTCCGTCAAGACCCGACTTGATTCAGTCCACGGATTTCTCTTTCTTCTTCACTCGTTGTCGCACAAGTCAATTCTTCACTCTTTTGTTGTTCGCACTTGCAAAGTCCAACGTCCAACTACAACCACCACAGCCGCCAATCCACTCCAACCGTCAAGAAGTCTCGAGAAAGCCCACCCAGGAGCGCCACTGTAGAATTTTGTACTTTGCTTAGGCTGACTAGCTGGGGACCGACTAGCGCCCAAAACTCTAACAAATTGAAAGGGGTGTTTTGATGGCTCTCGGACCTCTATCGGACGGTTATTTTGTCCACACGCTGCTCTTGTCGGCTGTAAGAAACTCTAGTTGGAATAATGGATTGATTCGAGTAATCAAATAACATCAAATGGATATACAAGAAATGTGAAAGATCTCAAAATCAAATCAATAATCAACCAGAGTTTTATTATAAAAGATGGTTCACAACTTAGGCCAAATTCACAACTAAAGAGCTGTTATTCTCTCAATTCTACAAGCTCTCAATTGAGCCGCTTGATCTAATCTCAAGCGTTCTGATTTCCAATCGCGCAAACCGGTGTTCTGGTTTCCAATCGCTCAAACCGGTATTCTGGTTTCCAATCGCTCAAACCGGTGTTCTGGATTCCAATCGCTCAAACTGGTGTTCTGAATTTATCAAGTCCATTAATACCCTCAACAATCTTTGTTATCACAACTTCTCTACAGGTCAACTCCTAAGCTACAGCTGTGTTTTGATACTGCTTTGGTAATGTTTTGGTTCTACTCCTAAGTAACTTATCAAGCAACAACGTACAAGAATGATCAAAACAAAAGAATCTGTTCACTTCACATAATAGACCACATTAGAAAGGCTTTTCTTACGTAAAGTTTGTTATGACTTCAAAAGAACAATTGAATGACCTCAACGCCTTCTTTATACATTGCTGACTTCTATTCAAGCTATTCAAACTAAAACAAAAGCAGTGTCAGACTTATGACGCTACCAATTAATCAATCGGTCATCTTCATGTTCCAGCTCATTTCAGACTATACCTATGAAATAGTTTCTCAGCTCCCTTCTCCAAAATTTATAGTATCACAATGAAACTTGGCATATTATATCTATACATCCCTCTCTAAGACCTTGCGGAACTAAAGTCGGGAAAATGAAAAGGAAACTATGCACTTTGTCTCATCTCAATGGTACGATTGCCGCTCTAGAAGTTGAAAATAAGATTTTCCGAATTCTACACTGATTTTGGTTTTATCAGCTTATTTGCACGAATAAGCATTCAAATGAGAAGGACTTTGCAAAACATTTTCACAAAGAAAAACGAATGTTTGGATTAAGCTATAGAGCTTGATGGAGAGTCAGATATTCTAAATTGGGAAGGACAACTTTTAAGATGAGCCAATGCAAGTAAAGAACAAAAGTACTTCAGAACTGAAACAGCAAAGCCTGAATGGCCTTTATTTCCTGATGCGTCCGATAACAAGATGTGTTCAATTCCTTATCCACACACTAAATCGAAAAAACGCGCGGTGCCGACGGATCTGGTTTTGTGGCGAATGTAAAATAACTCCAAGGCAACATCTGTCATTGCCTGGGTTTTTTAACATGCAGCGCTTATGGTTGTTTGATTGAGGGAACAAATAAAAAAAGAACATGAACTGACAACTTGCAGTTTTAATTTTTAGACTGATTCAAAACAGCGTTGCAGTGGACGCACAGATCACCTCTGAAATTGCAATTGTTTGTAGCAATTAGAGTTGGTGACATACTTGAAACTAGAGACGTCTCACAGTGGAGACATAAGCGGCTTAAACAATCCTGTACATACTTAAACAAGAAGTCTGAGCATTGACGAATTAAAATTGGAGTGTGTGGTTAACTGGGCAAACTAGTTTCAAAGAAATTTAACTTGAATGTTGAATGGCCAATTAACGTTTGCTAACGATGAGAATAATGTTGGTCAATACATGGACAAAAATGCACTAACCCAAGCCAAAGATAGATTGACCAATGGCAACATGAATTTCGAAACAAATCACCTTATACTGTTGCACTGTAAACATCGCACAGTAGAAATTTTTACGAAGAGTACACGATCGATTTTTTCGCCTCAGAAGGGAGTTCGTCAGGAATAAAGTTCAAACAAAGCCAGGTTCTTTACTTGCCGAAAAAGCACCGCATATACATTGCATCCTGTAATAATGGCAAAAATGCCCGAGGAGCGACCCAATGCCTCAAGAGCATTTCAAAATTTCGGATTGGACTATTTTGGACCTTTTGTTGTGAAATAGGCATTGAGAAACGCTATTGCTGCTTTTTTTACCTGTTTATTTGTTAGTGTAAGAGAATGTAGATAAGGATTCAATTACATTGTTCTAGAAAGTTTGTTAAGTTTTTTTCAGTTTTAAGTTGCGGGAACAACCAACTCGTTTTGGTTGCGATAAGGATAAAAGTCTATGTTTTTTCAAGTTTCACTTCTGACTTGATTGTTGCACGACATGCTCCAGGGGAAAGAGGAGGCCAACTAACTCATCACACACGGTTGACCAGATCGTCAAAGAGGGTGTAACTCAAGTTGCCTAGAGAACCGTTTCGGAAAAAGGTCAAGAAAAAATGGGCTAATCAGCCAAAACGCGTGCAAGCGCGGAGACCGGGCGAACGTACGTGCCGTAAGCCGTTTTCACCTTCACCACACGGTGTCGTCCATCTCGTCCAGGGTAGACTTCGAGAACACGTCCAAGGGGCCAAATTCCACGTGGAGTCATATCTTTCAGAATCCAAACAATGTCGTTGACTCTCAGTGGTGTTTGGCCACTATCGCTCAATTTGGACCTCTTTAACAGTGTCGGAAGATACTCCTTGACGAGTCGTTTCCAGAAATGGTTGACCAATTGCTGCACATTCTTCCAAGACTTGAAACTGGCGGGTTCTTGGCTGTCGAACTTTCCTGGTGGGAGAGAATTGAACGGTCTGTTGATCAGAAAATGGTTTGGCGTGAGAGGCATTTCATTTTCCGGAAGGTCAGCGACAATCGTTAGTGGTCTGGAGTTCAATATAGCTTCGGTCTCGACCAGAATTGTCCTGAACACATCAAGCGACAATCTTCTGGAGCCTAGAATGATCAACAGATTGCATTTCGCGGTCTGGATCAAGCGCTCCCAAATACCTCCAAAATGAGGTCCATAGGGAGGATTGAACTTCCAGGTTGTGTTCGTTGCTGCCATTGCTTTGTAGATTTTGTCGTTGTCGAGACGTTTCACAGATCTTTTTAGTTCCTCAGATGCACCAATAAATGTCTTGCCATTGTCACTGAGCATTGGTTTTGGCTGACATCTGCGGCTTACAAAACGTCGATAAGCGTATAGAAAAGTGTCAGTGTTGAGATCGGGACAAGCGTCTAGATGGACACACCTAGTAACCAGGCAAGTGAAGATGAGGCCGTAGTGTTTTTCAATCTGTCCTTTGGCATCTTCTATATAAAAGGGTCCAAAAAAGTCGACTCCGCTGTTCGCGAATGGATACTGAGTAGAGTCTGTCGGAAAACGGCAGGCAGGAAGGGGAGCCATGACAGGTTGAATGTTTTGAGCGGCAAATCGTCTGCAGAGAAAACATCGGTACTTTACACTCAAAAGTGTTTTCCTGAGGCCAATGATGTGGTATCTTTGCTGCACAAAAGTTTTCACTGGCTCTGTTCCTTGGTGAACGCAAATGTTGTGTGCATGCTCTATATAGAGTCTCGCTATCTAGTCTTTTGCGTGCAGTATAATCGGAAATTTCTCAACTTAGAGGTTATTCGGCGCAAATTGCAATCTTCCGCATGACCGAAGCATTTCATTGTTGTCCAACATTGGGTTGAGCGAACGGATTTTGCTCTTTGAATCTATCCTGGAACTACGTTTCAGGGCTTGGATTGCTGAGAAGAAGATATTTTGCTGCGACATTTTGATCAGCTGATTTCTTGCAAGAGTGACGTCTTCTGTTATATACTGCTGATCTTTAGGCCTTTGTTTTCTAATCCGAAAGACCAAATTGAAGACTGTTGCTAAAGTTAGGAGCAACTTGTTCCAAGTTGAGAACCGTGTCGGATCAATTATTTGCTCCGACAAATTGCGTGAAATTTCATGCGTTGCTAACACATGCCTTGGAGAGTTTTCAGGAGCACTGAGCTGTCTTGTGGAAAGAAATGCTGGCGCTGTTAGCCACTTGGCTGGTATTTCGTCTGGATTGAGACCACGGGTCCCGTGGCCAGCTCGATTTTCTTTGGTGGTAACGTGTTTCCATTGGTAAGCATCAGTTGATGCAAGGATTTCTTTGAGGCGATTCGCAACAAAAACAGGTTGCTTCTTGGTTGTGGATAACCAATCAAGTACAACTTGACTATCTGTCCAGAGTGTAGAAAGAGTAATGTGAAACGATGACTCGTTTATGATGGTTGAAAGGATGCGCACTCCAATGACTGCGGCTTCCAACTCTAATTTGGGTATGCTGATTTGTTTAATTGGAGCAACTTTGCATTTGCCTATTAAGTAACAAGTTTCAACATCAGTGGCTAAGTAAGGAACTGTTTTCAAGTATGCAACGGCTGCAACTGCTACAGTTGAGGCGTCAACAATTACATGGATTTCATTTTCACTTTCTGGTGAATGGCAACTCTTATTGAGAGTTCTGTTCAATGTCACTTCTTGTGAAGAAAAGTATAAGTCCAAATTCTTCTGAAGTGATTTAACTACTTGAGGGGTGATTTGTTCATCCCATTTTTTCCCAAGTTTCCACAGTTCTTGAAGAACTATTTTGAAACGGATCGTTGATGGCGACATTATCCCTATTGGGTCAAAGATCGAGGAGACAAGACTAAAGATCTTACGTTGAGTGTACGCTAAGTCATCTTTTGGGAAATCAGTGAGACGTTTCATAAGAAAGCAGTCTTTCTCAAGATTCCATTTAACACCAAGAACTTGAACAATATCTGTCTGGTTGTCTTTGTCTTCTAGAGGGATTTGGTTTAGGACTATAGAGCTGTTTGAAACAAATTTTGTGAGTTGAAACCAACCTCTTTTTAGACAGTGTTTTGTTTCAAGAACTGCCTTACAAGCGTTTTTTTCTGTTGCATGTGATTGGATGTAGTCATCCATGTAAAAGTGCTTTCTGACGGCTTTGAGGGACTCTGGGAAATGTTGAATGTTCTCTTTGGCACAATGGTTAAGAACGTATATTGCGCACGAAGGCGAGCAATTTGCTCCAAAGATGAGTCTGGTAAATTGGTATTGTTGTATTTGATTGTCTGCTAACCAGAAAAATTGAAGAGCAGATTGATCAATCTGATTGATGGCGATTTGCATAAACATGCCTTCGATGTCCGCAAGGACTGCAACGGGATGTTCTCGAAATCTCTTCAGGACACCTAAAAGGTTAATAAGGAGATCGGGTTCTGTAGGACGGTTTGAATGAAGCGATTGTCCGCGGAATTTTGAAGCGGCATTTGCAACTCGGCATTTTCCTAGCTTGTTGATATTTTCCACAGGATGGTGTGGCAGGTACCAAATTCTGTCTGGTTGAGGATCTTGCATTTCCACCGGTTTGACATAGTTTTTCTCAAGGTCTGTCAAGAGAGTCTTATTGTATTTTTCTTGCAACAAAGGTTTACGCTGAAGGCGTGTGTTGAGGCTTTTGACTTGGTTCAGTGCAGAATAGAAGTTGTTTTCCAACTTTATTTCTGATTTCCAGGGCCGTTTGATTTCATATCTCTCACCATTGTGATTGATAGAGTTCTTCAAAATATCAAGAAACTGTTCTTCTTGTTTTGTGTAAACTTGTTCACGGTCCTTCTGAATGCCATCTGCTTCAATACTCCAGAACTGTTGAACAAGTTCGTCAAGTCCAGGTTCATCTGTTCTGTTTCTTGACACATGGAAAATAAATTTCTTCTTCTGCTGACTTGCGGGCTGCTGAGTGGTTGCTGAGATACGGTTCTCATATTCACCGGCGAGGATCCAACCAAGTTTAGTTTTCACACCAAACGGTTGATTTTGATTGCCAGGTATAACATGTGTATGGTAGGTGAATGCGAATGCATTAACACCGAGGAGGGCGCCGATTTTGCCATCGGCAATATTTGGGAAATGTATGTGGCGCAAACTGATGAAGGCATCACAAATTTGATTAGGTTCAAAAATTTTTGCAGCTGCGACGTTCAGGGACGGGGTGCTGAACGTTCGCGAGAGTTCAAACGATATTTCATGATATTTCAGTTGACTTATATGGAGTTATTGTGACTGGCTCAACAATTTTTGAGAGGGACATGCTGTTCTCTGTATTGAGAAATTGTAGTGGTACTGACTGTTGAGTTTCACGGGGAAGCTCAAGAAATTCAGCTATGGCGTCCAATACAAAGCTGAATTGGCTACCGGGATCTATGAGGGCATAGGTATCGAATGCTTTATCCCCCTTGAGGAATGAAACCGGAATAAGCTGCAATTGCTCATACCAATTTTTCCGTGTTTCTAAGCACTGGTTAATGCTGAACGATTGGTTAGTTGCATTGCCGTTTAAATTACGTCGTTGCACGTTTTGGTGGCTTTGGTTTTTGAAATTTTGGCTATAACGGCTGTTGGGGGCTTTGTTTATTCGACTTTTCTGTTGAGAAGATGTATTTGGATTTTGACTTGAATCGTTACTACTAGAAGAAGCTGTTGTGTTGCTACCAGAAACAAAAGGCTGCTGTAGGCCGTTTGATTTGCTTGGCAGGATCATGAAGAGTTGTGTGGTGGAATGCACTGCAAACCTGACATCGTTTTTGCGATAGGCACGATTGTTTGTGGTGTTTGTTGCTCAAGCAGTTTGTACACAAATTGCTTTGGCTGACGAGGTTGTATCGACCATCTGATGAGCACAACTGATACTCAGGGCAATTGGCAATGCTGTGTTCTTGTTTGCACTTCTTGCAAGATCGTTTTTTGTTAAAAATTTTATTCGGAACGTTTTGTGAAGTTGGCGGTTATTTTTGCTGAGACGCAAAGTTCCAATGTTTTCTACTGTTTTCCACTCATGCCTTGTTGACTGACAATGGGAGGTTGCTTTTGTATGGCTTGGTTTGTAGGTTGTTCGAGTTGATAAACTTTGAGGCTTGAGAACTGATGGTTCTTTGAATGCTTTCTCGACTCACTTTGTCGTAGATTTGAGCTTGGAGCTTTAACCATTGTTGAAAATCGACGAGATTCGGGTCTCAGCTGAGCCCGGTAAGACAATGTTCAGTCCATTTCAGAACCAAATGATGTGGTGTTTTCTCTTTGGCCTTCTTAATGAGTGTTGTAGACTTGAGGTCTGCTGTAAAGCCAAGGTATTGGAAGGCTTGCACAAGACTTTTCAAAATTGAGGAAAACGCTATGCAGCTTTGCTTGTTTTGGAAATTCAATTGCCAGTTTTCGAGCTGGTTAATGAAAGCATTAACAACTATAGTACGATCACCGAACTGTCGGATTAGTTCATTCAGTGCTGTCTGATAATAAGATGGATCGCAGGAGTAAGCATGAATCAAGTCCTTTGCTTTCCCACTTACAGAATTCTGCAAGTAGGTTATACGATGCGTGTCTGTAAAGAAAGTGTTGTTGTGAATCATTGTGTTGAAGTTATTTATCCACTCGTGAAAGTGAATAGGGTTACCATTGAAATTCTGAAGTTTCAGAGGTGGCAATTTGATTGAATGTTTGAAATCATTATTTCCTCTTTTCTGTGTTACATTAAGGTTCGAGTGTACTGAGCTAATATGTTGATTGATAGTGGGTGGTAAACTCTGGTCAATTAGAGGCTGGCTGAACTGGTTTTGTCCAACAGGATTTAGCTGTTGATTAATGCACATTGGGCCATGGATCGTGGAAGTTACTGGAGCTTGAAGGTTCGATTGAAGTTGAGAGCCAGGAATAAACTGGTTGTTACACAACTGACTGGGCTGTGCTATATTTTGATTAATTGGGATGCCTGTGCTGACGAGGCCGTGTTGACTTTTCACAGGTTGTGGAAATTGCAGAGGAGCTGCAATTACGTTTGATTCTGAAGCTACCTGGTTTGGCTGAAAATTAGGAGCTGAAGGATTTAAGACGGTATTTTGATGCGGTTGTTCCATGAGTTGCATGATAATTGGTGGGACACTTGTGGAGTGTAACCCAGTTATAGGATTAATACATTGATTGGATTGTAGGCAATCGTTTTCTAAGACTATTTTATCAGTTTTACTTGGAAGATGTGAGGTTCTGTTTGCCACTGTGGGTAAGCAGGGGAGTTTTTGCCGATCACAGTTCAACAGTTGACAATCGGAATATCCATTTGTTCCTATGTGAACTTGAGAAGGTCCAAAATTCTGTTGCAGATTGGGAAAATTATGATATTGAGGATTTCTGTTGGGAAATGAAACCTGATTGTTTCTTTGCTTTGGCAAGTTTAAATTAAATGTTTCCTCCAATGCCAAGTTTTGGGCAAATAGACCATCTGCATGTAATTGAATAGTTGGATCAGCCAAATTGAATGGGTTTGAAAGTGAGTGATTGCTTGAAAGGTTCAAATTTTGGATTGGAGGCGACGTGTTAAAGTTATCACTCAAGCTGATTTGAGCTGTTTCAATTTCGTTGACCTGTCTATTTACCAGAGTGGAGGCAATTTCGAGTTTCCCTAATCTTGTTGGAGATGTGAATTCCTGGCTGGTATCTTTGTAAAAGTAGGGAAAAGGATTGGGAGCATTTATTTGGTTTTCAAATTACTTTTCGATTTTAGAAGACTTTCATGAACTTCTTTTTTAGGATTTCTTTGGTGGGTTTCAAGCACATTTGAATTTGAAGTCCTGGTTCATTAGATGTTTGTAGAAACAACGATGGTTGTCTTGGCCGTGGTGGTATTGGGGGTGGCTGATTGATGATGTTACTGCTGGTCTGCTTTTCTTCTATATCGCGCTGATGCTGGTTTCATTCCTTGTCGTCACTGAGCGCAGGTGTTGATTGCTGAGACAAGTTTCTTCTGCTGGAGATCATGCTGACATCATCTCTAATGCGACTGGAAGACTGACTGAGCTGGCCATCATCGTCCAAGAGATCGACTTGCAGTTCCAATTTATTGAGTTGAGTTATTAATGTCGTTTGCCTATTCAATATTGATGATGCAGTGCTTTGATGTGGCTGCTGTCTCATCACTCCCTCCGAGAGTTTGCTGAGCTCCGCTTCCTGGCCTTTTATCATTGTCATCATCAAAGACAATTATTGGAAACTCCTTTTTTGCTCCACAGTTTTCTCAAGGAGATCTTTCAAGGAGCAGTTTCTTCATTAACATTTCTGTCGCTTTGAACATATTGATGGCAAACTGACGTTCAGCGCTGTTCTGCTTCGTTATCTTGGTGGCTGTTGCTTTGTTGAAGCTGACTGTTGATGCTGTTGGTGAAGCAGCTCGTTACTGAAGGTGAAGAACGGCTTTAAGAACCGGAGAACTTTTGATTTGAAAAAAGGTTGTCTACGGTTTGAATGATAATGATCCTAGTTTCTTCGTGTTCAAAAGACCAGCAACGCAACTTGTCTCAAAAGTGATGTCCTAGGATGTGTTTTGTGTGCTAAATTTAGCTTTTTGCACTAAAAAAGCAGGCTTTTCCGAACGTTCGCGCGTTTTAACCGTTTTTCGTTCAACAGACCTAAATAATTGCTTGTTTTTTGTTGAATTAACACAAGTTTCGCCTAAATAGCTGGCTTTAACTGTTTGAACTAGTGTGTGTGGCTACTGTGGCTTACAGGAAAACTGTGCTTTGCTACAATTATGCAGTTGAACCAATATTATACCAGAACTCAAAAAAATGTTACATTAAACTCCTTTTTCTTGAAAACATCAATAAACTCGTCTGTTTCTCTCAAATACAAATAAATTACCAAACAGAAAGTTTGTAGAGCTACCTCTGAAACTTTTCCTTAGCTCCCTAACCCTAACTGAGCACTTTGATTAATAAATACCTCTCACATTTTTTTTTGCGAATTTATAACTTTGAAACCTGTTCTTTTTCTAGGAGTTTATTGTTGTTGTGACGGCTAAAGATAAGAAATTAGTAAAAATGCGATGCTTTTAGGCAACAAGAGTTACAGAAGGGCTACTGAATGCTAGAAAACTGCAGAGACGAGTCATATTGTGGAAATCTTTAGACCTCTTTGGTGTATTGTCTTTTTACGGGTTTTGCAAAAACTTTTTCGTTTTCTTTAAAACTGTGTTACTTTATCTGTTGTTTTTCACTCTTTCTTCGTTATCCTTAATATGCATTGACTGTACTAAACTTTCAATGCTCTCTCCGACAGATAACGTCTGAGATCTGCCTTTCAAAATAACTGAGATTAGGAAAAAAAAATCAAATTTTCTGGTGACTACTGGAACAATTTTCTTCGAAAACTCCTCTTCTGCTGATGATAACGACTGAAACCAATAGGTATAAAGGGAGCTCGCAGACGGCAACGTCTGAGACCGAGGACTTCTGCAAAAAAACCATGTTTGGAAGTTTTTTCCAAAAAAAAAAATTAAAATGGTATTTATTTTCGTCAAATGAAAGTTTTGATATTTGGTGTGGCGCCTAAGGACTTTCTATTTACTTCCCTATACAGGTGAAACTATCAACCCGACTGACAATAACTTGTTTTAGGGGTTTGTTTAGTGGTTTATTTGGCAATTCAATTGAATTTGTCGTCAGAAATTAACTTGTGTTGGAAATTAACTTGTGGTGGAAATGGCTTTCTTTTTGACTGCAAACTATTTTACGAGAGTGTTTTATTGGTTTGTTCCGCAATTGAAACGGATATGTAGTCAGAAAACTAAATTGTGTTTTTTGAATTTTCTGATTTAAGGAACATTTCTCTGATTTTTGTGTTTTTTTTTCGCAGATTTTTCTTTAAAAATGAGAAGATTGCCTTTACTCGCTTTGAAAATGACAAAACTAGTCAAGGTTTATGAAGCGAGGTGTTATAGTAACAAATAAGGTTTTTTGGGGGACAAATTTCAATTTTTTGGTTGGCTCTAGCCGGGGAACAAGACATCAGAGGTAACGTCTGAGACCTCGGGCGGACTTCTGCTGTTGACGTCTGAAACCAGTAAAAAAAATAGATCCTCTCGTCGGGTTGACGTTTGTAACCCAAACTTGGCTGCGTCGCTGAAAAAATTGCTTGTCTTTTTTTTGTCTTTTCTGTGTCTTTTCTGTGTCTTTTCTTTCTCTTGACCGGCTGCCAGCTTTCGGGTTCCGTTTACTGTGCTCGGCACTTGATGGTTGCACTGACCGCTGATGCTCTTTTCAGTGCGTCGCACAAGTTGTGGAACAAAGAAACTATTTGCCGGCAACAGGGGAGACTTTTTTTCTCAAAATTGTTTTGGGAAAAGAAGGTTTTGTTCTTTGAACAAGGGGTAAATCATAAAATGTAAGAGAATGTAGATAAGGATTCAATTAGATTGTTTTAGACAGTTTGTTAAGTTTTTTGTATCAGTTTTAAGTTGCGGGAACAACCAACTCGTTTTGGTTGCGATAAGGACAAACGTCAATGTTTTTTCAAGTTTCACTTCTGACTTGATTGTTGCACAGTTAGAGCTGTGCATATCGAAATAGTTCCCAAATTTAAAACGATTAGATGTCTCAACGCTATTGTGCACTTAATTAAGCTACATTACGCAAGCAAAATTTAATTATCTGTCACAATCTGACCCGGGTTGAATTTTTCCGCCCAAAATGATGTAAGATTGGGGCTGCAATGGGAGGATTTTTTAGGAAAATGCTGCTCAAAACTCTTACGTCATTTTGGGCTGCATTGGGCATCCAAGGGGGTAAAATGGTGTAAGAGCGAGGGGGCAAAAGACAAATTAACCCCCCACTCTTACATCTTTTTTGGTCTGCCAAGGGGGTAAATTGATGTAAGATTTGGGGGGTAATTTGTCTTTTACCCCCTCACTCTTACACCATTTTTCCCCCTTGGAAGCGCAATGCAGCCCAGAAAGACGTAAGAGTTTTGAGCTGCATTTTCCTAAAAGATCCTCCCATTACAGCCCCACTCTTACGTCATTTTACCCCCCTTGGCAGCCCAACTCTTACATCATTTTAACCCCCCCCCCCCCCCTGGCAGCCCAACTCTTACATCATTTAACCCCTTCAATCTTTTATCCCCCATTACTGAAGACTGCCAGTCTTGAACCCACAACCTCTGTACCCTCAGCTGCGTCGCCTTATCCTCCAGACCATCGATGCTTGTCCAACTCTTGACGGTCTATATATATATATAAATAATAATTGTTAGAATTGCCCCATCACAACAAATTACCCCCTCACTCTTACATCGTTTTACCCCCCTTGGCAGCCCAACTCTTACATCATTTTACCCCCTCTGAACAAATTACCCCCTCACTCTTACACCATTTTACCCCCCTTGGCAGCCCAACTCTTACCTCATTTTACCCCCTCTGGACAAATTACCCCCTCACTCTTACACAATTTTACCCCCCTTGGCAGCCCAATTCTTACATCACTTTATCCCCTCTGAACAAATTACCCCCTCACACTTACACCATTTTACCGCCCTTGGCAGCCCAACTCTTACCTCATTTTACCCCTCTGGACAAATTAACCCCTCACTCTTACGCCATTTTACCCCCCTTGGCAGCTCAACTCTTACCTCATTTTACCCCCTCTTGACAAATTACCCCCTCACTCTTACACCATTTTAACCCCCTTGGCAGCCCAATTCTCACATCATTTTACCTCCTCTGAACAAATTACCCCCTCACTCTTACACCATTTTACCCCCCTTGGCAGCCCAACTCTTACATCATTTTACCGCCTCTGTACAAATTAACCCCTCACTCTTACACAATTTTACCCCCTTGGCAGCCCAACTCTTACATCACTTTACCCCCTCTGAACAAATTACCCCCTCACTCTTACACCATTTTACCCCCCTTGGCAGCCCAACTCTTACCTAATTTTACCCCTCTGGACAAATTACCCCCTCACTCTCACGCCATTTTACCCCCCCCCCCCACCCCCTGGTAGCCCAACTCTTACCTCATTTTACCCCCTCTGGACAAATTAACCTCTCACTCTTACACCATTTTACCCCCTTGGCAGCAAAACTCTTACATCACTTTACCCCCTCTGAACAAATTACCCCCTCACTCTTACACCATTTTACCCCCCTGGGCAGCCCAACTCTTACCTCATTTTACCCTCTCTGGACAAATTACCCCCTCACTCTTACAAAATTTTATCCCCCTTGGCAGCCCAATTCTTACATCAATTTACACCCTCTGAACAAGTTACCCCCTCACTCTTACACCATTTTACCCCCTTGGCAGCCCAACTCTTACCTCATTTTACCCCTCCGGACAAATTACCCCCTCACTCTTACACCATTTTACACCCCTTGACAGCCCAACTTTTACCTCATTTTACCCCCTCTGGACAAATTACCCTCTCATTCTTACACCATTTTACCCCCTTGGAACCCCAACTCTTACCTCATTTTACCCCCTCTGGACAAATTACCCCCTCACTCTTACACCATTTTACCCCCTTGGCAGCCCAACTCTTACCTCATTTTACCCCTCCGGACAAATTACCCCCTCACTCTTACACAATTTTACCCCCCTTGGCAGCCCAATTCTTACATCACTTTACCCCCTCTGAACAAATTACCCCCTCACTCTTACACCATTTTACCCCCCTTGGCGGCCCAACTCTTACCTCATTTTCACCCCTCCTCCCCGCCCATTGCAGCCCATTGCAGCCCCCTCTTACATGGCAATTTCAGTCATGGGGGTAATTCCTTAAAACCCTCCCATTGCAGCGCATTGCAGCCCACTCTAACATGACAATTTCAGTCATGGGGGTAATTCTTGAAAACTCCTCCCATTGCAGTCCATTGCAGCCCACTCTTACATGGCAATTTCAGTCAGGAGGGTAATTCCTTAAAAGTCCTCCCATTGCAGCCCATTGCAGCCCACTCTTACATGGCAATTTCATTCGGGGGGGGTGTAATTCCTTAAAAAGTCCTCCCATTGCAGCCCATTGCAGCCCACTCTTACATGACAATTTCAGTCATGGGGGTAATTCCTTAAAAGTTCTCCCATTGCAGCCCATTACAGCCTACTCTTACATCGCAATTTCAGTCAGGGGTTAATTCATTAAAAGTCCTCCCATTGCAGCCCATTGCAGCCCAGTCTTACATGGCAATTTCATTCAGGGGGGGATACCTTAAAAGTCCTCCCATTGCAGCCCATTGCAGCCCACTCTTACATAAAAATTTCAGTCATGGGGGGGTAAGTCCTGAAAAGTCCTCCCATTGCAGCCCATTGCAGCTCCCTCTTACATGACAATTTCAGTCATGGGGGTAATTCCTTAAAGTCCTCCCATTGCAGCCCATTACAGCCCACTCCTACAAGGCAATTTCAGTCATGGGGGTAATTCCTTAAAAGTCCTCCCATTGCAGCGCATTGCAGCCCACTCTTACATGACAATTTCAGTCATGGGGGTAATTCCTTAAAAGTCCTCCCATTGCAGCCCATTACAGCCCACTCTTACATGGCAATTCCAGTCAGGGGGTAATTCATTAAAAGTCCTCCCATTGCAGCCCATTGCAGCCCACTCTTACATGGCAATTTCATTCAGGGGGGAATACCTTAAAAGTCCTCCCATTGAAGCCCATTGCAGCCCACTCTTACATGAAACTTTCAGTCATGGGGGGTAAGTCCTGAAAAGTCCTCCCATTGCAGCCCATTGCAGCCCACTCTTACATGACAATTTCAGTCATGGAGGGTAATTCCTGAAAAATCCTCCCATTGCAGCCCACTCTTACATGGCAATTTCAGTCAGGGGGTAATTCCTTAAATCCCTCCCATTGCAGCCCATTGCAGCCCACTCCTACATGAAAATTTCAGTCATGGGGGTAAGTCCTGAAAAGTCCTCCCATTGCAGCTCATTGCAGCCCACTCTTACATGACAATTTCAGTCATGGGGGGTAATTCCTGAAAACTCCTCCCATTGCAGCCCATTGCTGCCCACCCTTACATGGCAATTTCAGTCAGGGGGGGTAATTCCTTAAATCCCTCCCATTGCAGCCCATTGCAGCCCACTCCTACATGAAAATTTCAGTCATAGGGGGTAAGTCCTGAAAAGTCCTCCCATTGCAGCTCATTGCAGCCCACTCTTACATGACAATTTCAGTCATGGGGGGTAATTCCTGAAAACTCCTCCCATTGCAGCCCATTGCCGCCAACCCTTACATGGCAATTTCAGTCATTGGGGTAATTCCTTAAATCCCTCCCATTGCAGCCCATTGCAGCCCACTCCTACATGAAAATTTCAGTCATGGAGGGTAATTCCTGAAAAATCCTCCCATTGCAGCCCACTCTTACATGGCAATTTCAGTCAGGGGGGGTAATTCCTTAAATCCCTCCCATTGCAGCCCATTGCAGCCCACTCCTACATGAAAATTTCAGTCATGGGGGGTAAGTCCTGAAAAGTCCTCCCATTGCAGCGCATTGCAGCCACTCTTACATGACAATTTCAGTCTTAGGGGTAATTCTTGTAAACTCCTCCCATTGCAGTCCATTGCAGCCCACTCTTACATGGCAATTTCAGTCAGGGGGGGGGGGGGGTAATTCCTTAAAAGTTCCCCATTGCAGCCCATTGCAGCCCACTCTTACATGGCAATTTCAGTCAGGGGGGATAATTCCTTAAAAGTCCTCCCATTGCAGCCCATTGCAGCCCACTCTTACATGGCAATTTCATTCAGGGGGGGGGGGGTAATTCCTTAAAAGTCCTCCCATTGCAGCCCATTGCAGCCCACTCTTACATTGCAATTTCAGTCATGGGGGTAATTCCTAAAAAGTCCTCCAATTGCAGCCCATTACAGCCCACTCTTACATGGCAATTTCAGTCAGGGGGGGGGGTAATTCCTTAAAAGTCCTCCCCTTGCAGCCCATTGCAGCCCACTCTTACATGAAAATTTCACTCATGGGGGTAAGTCCTGAAAAGTCCTCCCATTGCAGCCCATTGCAGCCCACTCTTACATGACAATTTCAGTCATGGGGGTAATTCCTGACAACTCCTCCCATTGCAGCCCATTGCAGCCCACTCTTACATGGCAATTTCCGTCAGGGGGGTAATTCTTGAAAACTCCTCCCATTGCAGTCCATTGCAGCCCACTCTTACATGGCAATTTCAGTCAGGGGGGGTAATTCCTTAAAAGTCCTCCCATTGCAGCCCATTGCAGCCCACTCTTACATGGCAATTTCATTCAGGGGGGTGTAATTCCTTAAAAGTCCTCCCATTGCAGCCCATTGCAGCCCACTCTTACATGGCAATTTCAGTCATGCGGGTAATTCCTTAAAAGTCCTCCCATTGCAGCCCATTGCAGCCCAGTCTTACATGGCAATTTCAGTCAGGGGGGGGGGGTAATTCCTTAAAAGTCCTCCCATTGCAGCCCGACTCTTACCTCATTTTACCCCCTCTGGACAAATTACCCTCTCACTCTTACACCATTTTAATCCCCTTGGCAGCCCAATTCTTACATCATTTTACACCCTCTGAACAAATTACCCCCTCACTCTTACACCATTTTACTCCCCTTGGAAGCCCAACTCTTACATCATTTTACCCCCTCTGAACAAATTACCCCCTCACTCTTACACCATTTTACCCCCTTGGCAGCAAAACTCTTACACCACTTTATCCCCTCTGAACAAATTACCCCCTCACTCTTACACCATTTTACCCCCCCCCCCCCCTGGGCAGCCCAACACTTACCTCATTTTACCCCCTCTGGACAAATTACCCCCTCACTCTTACACAATTTTATCTTCCTTGGCAGCCCAATTCTTACATCATTTTACCCCCTCTGAACAAATTACCCCCTCACTCTTACACCATTTTACCCCCTTGGCAGCCCAACTCTTACCTCATTTTACCCCTCCGGACAAATTACCCCCTCACTCTTACACCATTTTACCCCCCTTGACAGCCCAACTCTTACCTCATTTTACCCCCTCTGGACAAATTAGCCTCTCATTCTTACACCATTTTACCCCCTTGGCAGCCCAACTCTTACCTCATTTTACCCCCTCTGGACAAATTAACCCCTCACTCTTACACAATTTTACCCCCCTTGGCAGCCCAATTCTTACATCACTTTACCCCCTCTGAACAAATTACCACCTCACTCTTACACCATTTTACCCCCCTTGGCGGCCGAACTCTTACCTCATTTTCACCCCTCCTCCCATTGCAGCCCCCTCTTACATGGCAATTTCAGTCATGGGGGTAATTCCTTAAAAGTCCTCCCATTGCAGCGCATTGCAGCCCACTCTTACATGACAATTTCAGTCATGGGGGTAATTCTTGAAAACTCCTCCCATTGCAGTCCATTGCAGCCCACTCTTACATGGCAATTTCAGTCAGGGGGGAGGGGGTAATTCCTTAAAAGTCCCCCATTGCAGTCCATAGCAGCCCACTCTTACATGGCAATTTCAGTCAGGGGGGGGGGGTAATTCCTTAAAGGTCCTCCCATTGCAGCCCATTGCAGCCCACTCCTACATGGCAATTTCATTCAGGGGGGGTAATTCTTGAAAACTCCTCCCATTGCAGCCCATTGCAGCCCACTCTTACATGACAATTTCAGTCATGGGGGTAATTCCTTAAAAGTCCTACCATTGCAGCCCATTACAGCCCACTCTTACATCGCAATTTCAGTCAGGGGGTAATTCATTAAAAGTCCTCCCATTGCAGCCCATTGCAGCCCACTCTTACATGGCAATTTCATTCAGGGGGGGGGGTAATTCCTTAAAAGTCCTCCCGTTGCAGCCCACTCTTACATGAAAATTTCAGTCATGGGGGTTAAGTCCTGAAAATTCCTCCCATTGAAGCCCATTGCAGCCCACTCTTACATGGCAATTTCAGTCAGGGGGGTTAATTCCTTAAAAGTCCCCCATTGCAGCCCATTGCAGCCCACTCTTACATGGCAATTTCAGTCGGGGGGGGGGGGGTAATTCCTTAAAAGTCCTCCCATTGCAGCCCATTGCAGCCCACTCTTACATGGCAATTTCATTCAGGGGGTTAATTCCTTAAAAGTCCTCCCATTGCAGCCCATTGCAGCCCACTCTTACATGACAATTTCAGTCATGGGGGTAATTCCTTAAAAGTCCTCCCATTGCAGCCCAATACAGCCCACTCTTACATGGCAATTTCAGTCAGGGGGTAATTCATTAAAAGTCCTCCCATTGCAGCCCATTGCAGCCCACTCTTACATGGCAATTTCATTCAGGGGGGGGGGGGGGTAATTCCTTAAAAGTCCTCCCGTTGCAGCCCATTGCAGCCAACTCTTACATGGCAATGTCAGTCATGGGGGTAATTCCTTAAAAGTCCTCCCATTGCAGCCCATTGCAGCCCACTCTTACATGGCAATTTCAGTCAGGGGGGGGGGGGGTAATTCCTTAAAGTCCTCCCATTGCAGCCCACTCTTAAATGGCAATTTCATTCAGGGGGGGTAATTCCTTAAAAGTCCTCCCATTGCAGCCCATTGCAGCCCACTCTTACATGGCAATTTCATTCAGGGGGGGCTAATTCCTTAAAAGTCCTCCCATTGCAGCCCATTGCAGCCCACTCTTACATGACAATTTCAGTCATGGGGGTAATTCCTTAAAAGTCCTCCCATTGCAGCCCATTGCAGCCCACTCTCACATGGCAATTTCATTCAGGGGGGTAATTCCTTAAAAGTCCTCCCATTGCAGCCCATTGCAGCCCACTCTTACATGACAATTTCAGTCATGGGGGTAATTCCTTAAAAGTCCTCCCATTGCAACCCAATACAGCCCACTCTTACATGGCAATTTCAGTCAGGGGGTAATTCATTAAAAGTCCTCCCATTGCAGCCCATTGCAGCCCACTCTTACATGGCAATTTCATTCAGGGGGGGGGGGGTAATTCCTTAAAAGTCCTCCCGTTGCAGCCCATTGCAGCCCACTCTTACATGGCAATTTCAGTCGGGGGGTTAATTCCTTAAAAGTCCTCCCATTGCAGCCCAATGCAGCCCACTCTTACATGGCAATTTCAGTCAGGGGGGGTAATTCCTTAAAGGCCTCCCATTGCAGCCCACTCTTAAATGGCAATTTCATTCAGGGGGGGGGGGGTAATTCCTTAAAAGTCCTCCCATTGCAGCCCATTGCAGCCCACTCTTACATGGCAATTTCATTCAGGGGGGGGCTAATTCCTTAAAAGTCCTCCCATTGCAGCCCATTGCAGCCCACTCTTACATGACAATTTCAGTCATGGGGGTAATTCCTTAAAAGTCCTCCCATTGCAGCCCATTACAGCCCACTCTTACATGGCAATTTCAGTCAGGGGGTAATTCATTAAAAGTCCTCCCATTGCAGCCCATTGCAGCCCACTCTTACATGACAATTTCAGTCATGGGGGTAATTCCTTAAAAGTCCTCCCATTGCAGCCCACTCTTACATGGCAATTTCATTCAGGGGGGGGGGGTAATTCCTTAAAAGTCCTCCCATTGCAGCCCATTGCAGCCCACTCTTACATTAAAATTTCAGTCATGGGGTGTAAGTCCTGAAAAGTCCTCCCATTGCAGCCCATTGCAGCCCACTCTTACATGACAATTTCAGTCATGGGGGGTAATTCCTGAAAACTCCTCCCATTGCAGCCCATTGCAGCCCACTCTTACCTGGCAATTTCAGTCAGGGGTGTAAGTCCTGAAAAGTCCTCCCATTGCAGCCCATTGCAGCCCACTCTTACATGGCAATTTCAGTCAGGGGGGGGGGGTAATTCCTTAAAAGTCCTCCCATTGAAGCCCGACTCTTACATCATTTTACCCCCTCTGAACAAATTACCCCCACACTCTTACATCAATTTACCCCCCATAGACAAATTACCCCTCATTCTTACATCAAAATGGGAGGATTTTAGGGAGGACATTCGACCCGGGGACTATATGTAGGAGAAAACAGAGAAATTCAAGCATACGTTGATGAATTGAATAAAGAAACAGTCAAAAATCTTCTCAGTCCATTAGTCATGGTTTGGAAATTCAACACCATTATCGTACCGCAGTTCAGTGGCGTTTGAGAGAGGCTATGGAGAAATTCAAAGCAAGCCAATTACGCTGTTTACTAATTGCGGCCAGTCACAAACGACGTTCTTGCCACTGTGATGTGTTTAGTTTATTAGACTTTGAGTTTAAAACCGCTTACCCCGTCAATTCAGACGTTAACTATCTCGAAGCTCTCGTCCAGAATCACTTTCTGTTAGAGGACAAGATTGTCTGTTTGCCCTATTTAACATACGTTGAAGAGAACCTTGATCCGCTTTAAATGTTTTGACAATCTCAAGCGTATGGAGATTTATTTCTGGGGAAGATTTTGGAAGGAATATATACCTATTCCTCTTAGTCGTCAAGAAGGGCAACCTCAGAAAAACAACAATTTTGAAGAAGGAGATCTGGATTGGCTGATTAAAAATAGCGTTAAGCAATGTTGCTACAACCTAGGTTGTTTACGACGAGCCAAGTTGAAGATGAGGTACCACAACTTACCCCAGAGAAGATGATGTTGTACGGTCAGCAAATGTGCTTAAAGAAGTTGCAGCCTACTAACGATCAGTGATTAAGCTCACTCTAGTTCAACATTGATTGAAAGATGTTTTTCATAAGGAGATCAGGCGGGCGATGCAGAAGACGAGCGTTTTAATATTTCTTCTCCTTAAAGACTCATAGCTTTTGCTTACAAATTTTTATACTTTTTTGTGTTACGCAAAAATTATCGCTAATTCTGCCTTTTATGATCCAATTAAGATAATCGTGTATGCTTGTAGCTATTTGTTAGCTATATTGCGTGTACTTTTCAGCTTGACAAATGAGAAAATTCTATAAATCAAAATAAAATGTACCTTGATGTAATGTATAATTTTCTGTAAGTGTTTTCAATTTTTTGAGCTAAATTCTGTGTCAGATGAATGGAATTTGAGTACTGTGATACTCAAATCTGAAATATTTGATGTGCTGAATTTCAGTTAATCTCTTTTAATTCAAAAATGGTAAGTTGATATTCTCACAAATTTAATTTTTGAGGACCAAAATTCGATTTTAGAGAAAAATAGAGCTTCTCGGCCTTATTGAAATCCCTGAATCTGAATTATAGAAGTCAGAGATTGAAATTAGTTCCATTTTTTCAAACTCAATTGAGGAGTTCAAACAAACAGTGTAGCTATTTTGAAAAAATTTATTGAAAGCTTCTTATCGTTCTAACTTCCTTTAAAAAAACCATCCAAGAAGATTGACACTTTGGAAAGAGTTGACAAGTTTTTAAAAGGAGGCAGATCAGCTGATCTTTCAATTTGTTTTTACTGAGGTCAAAAAGAAGTCGAAATAAATATAGAAGGTTAAGCGAGTAGAAGCTGCCTTAAGAGCGTTTAAATGAGCCAACGAGGACACTTTGGTTATTAGTAGTTAAGGAGATAAACATTCAAAATCAAATTGCAAGTAAATTCCCTTGAGTTTTCAATGAAATGTTTCGCTCAGCGCCTACACTTTACACAATCTTGCAATAGGATTCGCCCGGTGAATTGCCTAGTCTAAACTTGTCCGTTTAACTTGGTAATTAATACAATTGTAGACTAATGATTTGAATTAAGCGAAAGATCACGAAAAACAAAATGAAGAGAATGAATCTCCAAGAACAAGAGATAATTGGTACGTGAGCAAATAAATTTCCGATGCTGGAATAAGAATAACAGACATGCATGAGAAAACTAAGGTGTCTTGGGGTACAAAATGAAATGAATTTGACATATGGTAATTGCCCTTCAAAATAAGTACATTTTTGAATTAAGTGCATCGTATACGAATTTTAATGCACTAAATTAAAATGAGTCTTTTATGTACAACATTCCCCTTTTTTGACAAGTTTAAAATTGCACTACTGCAATTCTTAAATAACGATAATGTTAACATATTATTTTTTATTCACCGATTCTATAACAATTAACAAAATACTTGCTGGTTAGGACAGCTAGTGATAATTACTAAATTAAATGAAGTTTGAGTTCGCAGAGTTTATTCAAAGTTGAAACTTTCCTCATCAATTTCTGAGTTTCATCGGGACTTTGATCTGCCCGGTGAATTTGTTGATCCGTAGACGGTTCCATACCAATGACTGGCGATGGATAAGGATTTGATATAGGCTCCACTTGCGCGGCGGTGTCGATTATCGATTGCACAACTGACGGCTGAAGTGATTCAATAATGCCTTTCCGTGGTTTGCGTCTAGATTGTAGCCAATTTGGAGGGCATTAGTTTGTGGATACTCCACACGAATCTTCTTGTTCAAATTCGTAGTATTTGGGGATCTTTCTTGGGGAATCTATTTGGGGATTTACCAGTTTTGGTAAAATTTTTTGTAGCGCTTCTCGGGGAGTTGATATCGAGGGAATTTGCAATTCTTGAGAAGTATAATTTAGCGAAAATTCTTGAGCAGTATTTGTTAGTGGAGCTGTGATAATAGGTTTACGAGCAGTAGAAGCAGAAGCTGTGATTTGCGAAGCGAGGTTGGCCAGAAATTTTGGCATTCGAACTCGCATAGCGCGAACAATATTGGATTTTGTTGACGATACTCCACTTGCAGTATATCGCTTGAGGCGTTTAATCTTTCTGGCTCACTTTTGAATTCATTGGTAAGACTTGCGAATTTGGCTTCTCTCGCTTTCTCGAGGAAACGGGGGCCTCGCCTGTTGAAGCGGGGGCCTCGCGAGCTGTACATATCGGAATAGTTCCCAAATTGATAAGTTAGATATCTCAACGCTATTGTGCACTTAATTGCTACATTACGCAAGCCGAATTTAATTATCTGTGACGATCTGGTTACTTTGTAGGAGGAAACAGAGAAATTCAAGCATACATTGATGAATTGAAAGAAGAAACAGTTAAAAATCTTCTCAGTTGAATTCAACACCATTACTGTACCGCTGTTCGGCAGCGTTTGACAGAGGCTGTGAAGATATTCAAAGCAAGCCAAGTACGCTGTTCACTGATTGCTGCCAGTCACAAAGGACGTTCCTGCCACTGTGATGTGTTTGGTTTATCAGCCTTTGAATGTAAAACTGCTTACCCTGTCAGTCCAGACGTTAACTAGCTCGAAATTCTCGCCGAGAATCACTTTTAGTTAAAAGACAAGATTGTCTGTTTGCCCTATTTAACATACGTTGAACAGAACTTGATCCACTTTAAATGTTTTGACAATCTCTGGGGAAGATTTTGGAAGGAATATGTACCTATTCCTCTTAGTCGTCAAGAAGGGCAACCTCAGAAAAACAACTCTTTTGAAGAAGGAGATCTGGATTGGCTGATTAAAAATAGCGTTAAGCAATGTTACTACAACCTAAGTTGTTTACGACGAGCCAAGTTGAAGATGAGGTACCACAACTTACCCCAGAGAAGAAGATGTTGTACGGTCAGCAATTGTGCTTACAGAAGTTGCAGCCTACTATCGATCAGTGATTAGGCTCACTCTAGTTCAACATTGATTGAAAGATGTTTTTCATAAGGAGATCAGGCGGGCGATGCAGAAGACGAGCGTTTTAATATTTCTTCTCCTTAAAGACTCATAGTTTTTGCTTACAAATTTTTATACTTTTTTGTGTTACGCAAAAATTATCGCTAATTCTGCCTTTTATGATCCAATTAAGATAATCGTGTATGCTTGCAGCTATTTGTTAGCTATATTGCGTGTACTTTTCAGCTTGACAATTGAGAAAATTCTATAAATCAAAATAAAATGTACCTTGATGTAATGTATAATTTTCTGTAAGTGTTTTCAATTTTTTGAGCTAAATTCTCTTTCAGATGAATGGAATTTGAGTGCTGTGATATTCAAATCTGAAATATTTGATGTGCTGAGTTTCAGTTAATCTCAGCAAATAAATTTCCGATGCTGGAATAAGAATAACAGACATGCACGAGAAAACTAAGGTGTCTTGGGGTACAAAATGAAATGAATTTGACTTATGGTAATTGCCCTTCAAAATAAGTACATTTTTATATTAAGTACATCATCGTATATGAATTTTAATGCACTAAATTAAAATGAGTCTTTTATGTACAACATTCCCTTTTTTTGACAAGTTTAAAATTGCACTACTGCAATTCTTAAATAACGATATTGTTAACATATTATTTTTTATTCACCGATTATATAACAATTAACAAAACACTTGCTGGTTAGGACAGCTAGTGATAATTACTAAATTAAATGAAGTTTGAGTTCGCAGAGTTTATTCAAAGTTGAAACTTTCCTCATCAATTTCTGAGTTTCATCGGGACTTTGATCTGCCCGGCGAATTTGTTGATCCGTAGACGATTCTATACCAATGACTGGCGAAGGATAAAGATTTGATATAGGCTCCACTTGCGCGGCGGTGTCGATTATCGATTGCACAACTGACGGCTGAAGTGATTCAATAATGCCTTTCCGTGGTTTGCGTCTAGATTGTAGCCAATTTGGAGGGCATTAGTTTGTGGATACTCCAGACGAATCTTCTTGTTCGAATTCGTAGTATTTGGGAATCTTTCTTTGGGAATCTATTTGGGGATTTACCAGTTTTTGGTAAAACTTTTTGTAGCGCTTCTCGGGGAGTTGATATCGAGGGAATTTGCATATTGATGAATTGAAAGAAGAAACAGTCAAAAATCTTCTCAGTCGAATTCAACACCATTACCGTACCGCTGTTCGGCAGCGTTTGACAGAGGCTGTGAAGATATTCAAAGCAAGCCAAGTACGCTGTTCACTGATTGCTGCCAGTCACAAAGGACGTTCCTGGCACTGTGATGTGTTTGGTTTATCAGCCTTTGAACTTAAAACTGCTTACCCTGTCAGTCCAGACGTTAACTATCTCGAAATTCTTAGTTAAAAGACAAGATTGTCTGTTTGCCCTATTTAACATACGTTGAAGAGAACTTGATCCGCTTTAAATGTTTTGACAATCTCTGGGGAAGATTTTGGAAGGAATATGTACCTATTCCTCTTAGTCGTCAAGAAGGGCAACCTCAGAAAAACAACAATTTTGAAGAAGGAGATCTGGATTGGCTGATTAAAAATAGCGTTAAGCAATGTTGCTACAACCTAGGTTGTTTACGACGAGCCAATTTGAAGATGAGGTACCACAATTAACCCCAGAGAAGATGATGTTGTACGGTCAGCAAATGTGCTTACAGAAGTTGCAGCCTACTAACGATCAGTGATTAAGCTCACTCTAGTTCAACATTGATTGAAAGATGTTTTTCATAAGGAGATCAGGCGGGCGATGCAGAAGACGAGCGTTTTAATATTTCTTCTCCTTAAAGACTCGAAGTTTTTGCTTACAAATTTTTATACTTTTTTGTGTTACGCAAAAATTATCGCTAATTCTGCCTATTATGATCCAATTAAGATAATCGTGTATGCTTGTAGCTATTTGTTAGCTATATTGCGTGTACTTTCCAGCTTGACAAATGAGAAAATTCTATAAATCAAAATAAAATGTACCTTGATGTAATGTATAATTTTCTGTAAGTGTTTTCAATTTTTTGAGCTAAATTCTGTGTCAGATGAATGGAATTTGAGTACTGTGATACTCAAATCTGAAATATTTGATGTGCTGAATTTCAGTTAATCTCTTTCAATTCAAAAAGGGTAAGTTGATATTCTCACAAATTTAATTTTTGAGGACCAAAATTCCATTTTAGAGAAAAATAGAGCTTCTCGGCCTTATTGAAATCCCTGAATCTGAATTATAGAAGTCAGAGATTGAAATTAGTTCCGTTTCTTCAAACTCAATTGAGGAGTTCTAACAAACAGCGTAGCTATTTTGAAAAAATTTATTGAAAGCTTCTTATCGTTCTAACTTCTTTAAAAAAACCATCCGAGAAGAATGACACTTTGGAAAGAGTTGACAAGTTTTTAAAAGGAGGCAGATCAGCTCATCTTTCAATTTGTTTTTACTGAGGTCAAAAGGAAGTCGAAATAACTATAGAAGGTTTAGCGAGTAGAAGCTGCCTTAAGAGCTTTTATATGAGCCAACGAGGACACTTTGTTTATTAGTAGTTAAGGAGATATACATTCAGAATCAAATTGCAAGTAATTTCGCTTGAACGCAGCTTTATCAAAACAAAGATTGCATACCAAACTTGGCTTTAGAAACTCACTTTAGCCACCTCGAAGTTAGGAGTCGGTAGAATCCAACAGCTGCAATTGATTTTTTGAGAAGTGTCTGTGTGACTGGAACGAGTGTTCAATGAATCGTTTCGCGTAGACTTTACACAATCTTGCCAATTGCCTAGTCTAATCTTGTCCATTTAACTTGGTAATTAATACAATTGTAGACTAATGATTTGAATTGAGCAAAAGATCACGAAAAGCAAATTGAAGAGAATTAATCTCCAAGAACAAGAGATAATTAGTTCGTGAACAAATAAATTTCCGATGCGAGAATAAGAATAACAGACATGCACGACAAAAACTAAGGTGACTTGGGGTACAAAATGAAATAAATTTGACTTATGGTAATTGCCCTTCAAAATAAGTACATTTTTGAATTATGTACATCGTATATGAATTTTACTGCACTAAATTAAAATGAGTCTTCTATGTACAACTTTCCTCTTTTTGACAAGTTTAAAATTGCACTAATGAAATTCTTATATAACTATATTGTTAACATATTATTATTTATTCACCGATTATATAACAATTAACAAAATACTTGCTGGTTAGGACAGCTAGTGATAAATACTAAATAAATGAAGTTTGAGTTCACAGAGTTTACTCAAAGTTGAAACTTTCGTCATCGATTTCTAAGTTTTATCGGGACTTTGATCTGCCTGGCAAATTTGTTGATCCGTAGACGATTCCATACCAATGACTGGCGAAGGATAAGGATTTGGTATGGGCTCCACTTGCGCGGCGGTGTCGATTATCGATTGCACAACTGACGGCTGAACTGATTCAATGTTGCATTTTCGTGGTTTGCGTCTATATTGTAGCCAATTTGGAGGGCATTAGTTTGTGGATACTCCAGACGAATCTTAATTTGTAGTATTTGGGGATCTTTCTTGATTAACCAGTTTTTTTGTAAAATTTTTTTCTAGCGCGTTTCGGGGAGTTGATATCGAGGGCATTTGCAATTCTTGAGAAGTATAATTTAGCGACAATTCTTGAGCAGTATTTGTTAGTGGAGCTGTGATAATAGGTTTACTAGCAGTAGAAGCAGAAACTATGATTTGCGAAGCGAGGTTGGCCAGAAGTTTTGGCATTCGAACTCGCATAGCGCAAACAATATTGGATTTTGTTGACGATACTCCACTTGCAGTATATCGCTTGAGGCGTTTAATCTTTCTGGCTCACTTTTGAATTCTTTGGTAAGACTTGTGAATTTCGCTTCTCTCGGCTCTTCAAGAAAACGGTGGCCTCGCCTGTTGATGTAGTCTGTAATTTAATTTTTTTTGTCTCACTTTCCAAATTTAGCAATGTCACAAATGCGGATCGATACATCAATTTTGCCGGGTTCTCGAATTACAGAAGTGTATTCGTCCGTCTTCTGCACTGCGGGTCCAGGAACCAATAAATCATATAACACGTCTAAGTTTTTCTTAGATCTTTCGTTGGGATGGCGCTTTCTGGCTTTGTTGATTCGGACCGCAGATTCTTTCTGCAATATTGCCTGATGGATCTTGGAGGAGCGACGGAAGTTGGTTTCGTTGTGGACTGGGTTTTGTTCTCTAGTTTGTTTATTTTTTATGGCTTTACAAGGTACGTTTCGTTCCACTTCTCCATCGCTTCGATATGCTCCCCAGTGCTCTTCGAGAAGGAGTTCATTGGGGTTACTGTTTCCTCATATTAATAGTGATTTAGTATTTTATCATAGCTTAAATCAGAACGTTCAGGTGTAGTGCTAATATTGCTGAGCGGAGTGTTAGCACAACAACTAAAGTAGAATTCGAAGGACCAAATACCAGTAGTTTTACGTTTGCATCTGGAAGAGTGTTGTTTTAAGCGCTGCTTTAAAACTGAAGGAGTTTGTTTCTTTAATTGCTACTTTGAAAGAGCACCTGCCCGGTGATAATTTGCTGGGGCTGGAATTAGGTGTATAAAAATTTTGTCACAGTTTTTTACTTCTTTGCCTATAAGGCAAAGAACTTGATCTATTCTCAAAGAACAAGGTACACCGTGAAATTGTTTACAAATATCTAAAACTTTATTGCACTTGAAGCGCTTGCGTTATCAAAAGTTTCTGGGCATTAGAAAATCTGTCGATGTATGATAGAATATATTTTTCTTGTTCTTTTCCATTATTAATAGGGCCTGAGAAATCCTACTGTAATTCTTGATTAGGAACTATACATGTCTTATGAGATTGGCATTGCTTAGCCGACATAATTGATTTAAGGTTTTTAACAATCGTAGTGCAGGGTTTGCAGTTTATCGAATGGACAAGGAAATCGCGGTTCGTGTTTGGACAACAGCATTTTTGGGCCATAAACCATTACCCAGCTGCCCGGTAGACTTGCATGTAAGTCTCCAATGAGGGCTTCCTTAAGAGCGCTGGAGATGGCCACCTTCTCAACCATGCAAACAGCCACTACTGATATGGAGAGCATGCCAATAGGAACGAAGATTGGGGTTTGGTTGTTTCAAACTATCCTCATCTTCTCGTATAATGCAATCTCTGACTTTCTTGAGTACTGCGTCTGTGCTATCAAGTTATCGCTGAAAATTTTCCCACCACTTCGAAGAACAGAACTTGGGTGGGAACTAAGTGTCAGGGGAGTGCTTAAAAAAGAATTGGATGGTGTATGGCGGGGCTTATTGGATATGGTGTCCGTTGTGAAGGATACGCCAGGCGAAGTTCGGCATAAGGTTTAGGGCACAGATTTCCCTTTCATTGCTGAGTTTTGATTCATCTTTGTGGTTTTTGAAGTTGAATTCACATATTCATTGTCCGACTGATTTGCAGAGTTAGAGTGGGCAAAAAGCAACTAGCAACTTTTTATTGTTTACAAATTGAACGCGTGCATTATTTAATTTAAGCGAAAGTTTAGAGTGAAATTGGAAAGAAATGTGTGATCTGAATTCGATTGACAGATTAGAGTGGTTTAATTCCCTAATTTGTAGTGGATTTTGGTGGGCTAGGGACGCTTGTAAAGTATTGTCTTTGATTGCTAATTGGTGCAGTAGAATGGATAGTATTTGTAGAATGCGCTGCGAGTGACAGGTTATCTGAATTTAAAAGTGTGCGAGACGCAAATTTGAAAGATATGGTATGACAATAATGTGCTTTTGTATTTTTACTAGTCTTGCTGAGCAAGTGCAAATTTATTATGAGTTATGCGTACTCTCGATGCGCAATTGGTATTCAAATTTGAGTAATTAAGTTATTTCGGAAGTTAATTCGGAAGTTTTTTGTCGCGAGGCGGGTTTCAAAATATTTTGAGACAAGCTTATTTGCGGATCAAATTTGAACTTTGAGTTAAGAGAAAAATTTATTGACATTTTATGAGTGGCGATTTGCTTTGCGGGTTAATTCAAATTTTGAGTTAAATGTACAAGTGGTGCTTGATCGATGTTGAAAATTTTATTATTATGATTAGGTTGTTGCGTAGTACGAGTCTGCGCTTTAGATAGTTTATCTAAACAAAGTTAATTCAGACTAATGGCGGAAATGGTCTTTTCTTTTTGTAGTGGTTAATTATCCGCTTGTTTATTTGTTAAAAAAGCGAATAAGAAATCTTCATCAGAATTTGAAATATTTTTTGCTGGTGGATATGGGTTGCGGGAGATATAATCTACTAAGCCCATTTTGGCTCGGAGTAAATGTTCAATTTTAAATTGAAATGGTAAGAGACAATCGGTTCATTGTCACAAACGACTATTATAAGATTTGCTAGAACGTTGTTCGTTTAAAATTGAGATGAGAGCTTGATGGTCGATTTCAACTGAAAATTTTTCCCCTTATAGATAATTTTTGAAATATTCAATGGACCAAACTCCTCCAAGTAATTCCAACACTTTAATACTTTATAGATCTTCATTGCTATTCAAAATTCTCGAAGCAAATGATATTGATTTCCAGCTATCAACTGTTATTATTCGAGGGCTGCTCCGAGGCCGGAGCTAAAAGCGTCACAGTTAACACCTGTTTTGAGTTGCGGGTTTTTGTGAATGTTTTCAGTATGATTTGCGATGCCAGTTTAGATATTTTTTAAATGAAAAGTATCTTGTTCAGTCAAAATAAATTTATTTGATTTTCGAAGCATTTGTTTTATGGGGTCGCAAAGCTGAACTAAATTGTGAGTAAATTTACTAGTATAATGTACGGAGCCGAGAAAAGAACAAGTTTGTCAAGTGTATTATGTGGTTTGAGCGCAAGAGCAGCAGATGTTTTAGATTCGAAATGGAAATACCTGATTGAGTTATGTTGTAGCCTAGCAACGAAATTTCTAGAGAAATAATAGTTTGGTAAAATTAGACAAACGTTATCAGCATTCAGTTTTTTAATAAAATTCTGTGATTAATTTGAAATGATCCTTGGATCCTTCAATTACAATAAATATGTCCTCAGGAAAGAAAAAAGTTTTCTGAGGCCTATAAGAATATAATCAATTCTTTTGGAACTCGGCAGTCATATTGGTAAGTTTGAGAAAACCAAATTTGAATCGATACGTGCCGGTCATGTCACCACTTGCAATATTGAAGTTAGAGTGTCTTGCGGTATTGGGGTGAAGAATTAATTGACTTTGAGCATATTTGAGATCTATGGTAGAACCGAAAGATTCGTCAGGTAATTCAGTTTGGTAGCTTGGGATTATTTTTACTATAGAATCAATTAGTGTGTCAATATTTGGCATCTGGTATTTGTTTTCACAAATTAATTTGTAAAAAAATTTTAAATCAAGAGGTAAATTTATAGTTTGTTATAGTTTGATCTTATTTCACTGCGACAACAATTCGTGACATAAAAGACATGATCTGAGCAGTTGAGAAGTTCTTCTATATGTCCCTCTTTAAGTAATTTTTTTTATGTTCAGTACTAACTCTTTCTTGTAGAATGATAGAAACTCTTCTAACTTTTTGATGCTTTGGTTGGAAATTTTTGTAAAATTTTGGATTGACAATATGTACTTTAGATCGTCCAATACGTGAAAATGTTGACCATGTAACCTTCAATTAGATTTAGAATTTGGGTAACTTTTGTCCCGAGTGCGTCAAACAGTTATCTACCAAAGTGTAATTTTAGGCCGTCGTTGAGTAGAACAAAATCGAAACCCTCAGTTCGCCAACCATTGATGTCCACTTGAGTGCGCATCTTGCCAAATACAGGAATTTGCTCATTGGTGAAAGTTTTGAGATCTTTTTTGGGGTGCTGTTTTTAACCATTGTGCAAGAGATGAGTTGTTGATGGTTTCTGGAGCGAGTTACTCATGGAATACTACAGCCACTTCCAGAGTCAATTAGGAGGCCAATTTCTATGTTTCCAATTTGTAGAATTGTGTTTTTCCGTTCAATTTGAAGAGTTTTGCATTCACTACTTGCTACCATATTGTCATCTGAGCTATCATAGACGGATTCACAATCTGGGTTATAATTAAAGTTTGAGACAGCGTTAACGGAGTTGTTGGTTGTATTTTCGTCCATTGAATTCACATTTGGTAGATTAGTTCTTGTAGTAGTGGATTTTGGTTTACGACACATACTAGAAATTTGGCTCTGGAGGCTACAGCTTTTGCAGGTTTTGCCTTTTGTAATACATTTGTATTTATGACTGGCTGACCAAGTACGACCACAATTTCGACAGAGCTGATTTGCGGGACGAGTTTGTACTTAAGTGTTGGCGTTGATTCGAGTTGCCAAATTGGTGTTGTGGTACTGTAGCGTTTTCTTATAGATAAGATTGACTGTTAGAGATTTGCAGCTAGTTTCGCTGAAAAAGTTCCATTTTAATTGATAAACGTAATGCCTGGGCGCGTTCGACTGTTTCTTTCAATAATTTTTTTCTGAATTTCAGAATCTTGCATATTGGCAATAAAAAGGTCCCTTATTAGATTATCTTCTTGGTTTCCGATTTCAGAGTTTTCTGACAATTCCTTCAATTTTTGATAAAAAGTCCGAGTGATTATCTTTTTTTTTGTTCCGTTGAAGAGATCATATACCTATCACATGTAATATTTTTTTGTCGAATGACGGCCTCCACCATGATACACCAGAGTTCTTGTGGTTAAAGTTTCCATCCTGAGGTGCGGGTTTCGGCTACAAACAGTCCTCTTTCCTTCCGTTCCAAGGCTAGGGTATATCACGGATGTTTTTTCGGTCTGCTTGGTTCCAAGGCTTATCACCTCACATGATCCAGATTTCTAATTGTCGTTGACAGCAATTTTTCTAATTCATCTTTAATTGTGATTTCCTGGCTAGTCTCTTGCGTTCTCATTTAGCAGATGATCCTTGAATGGTGTCTGCGTAGATTTTTTCGAGTATAAGATGTACTTCTTCTGGTTGAGTGCCAAGTAGAGCATCTAAAGTGATGTTTTCTTTCGCTAGGAGGGCTAACTGTACGTGGATCTGCCACTTCTCCCATTTGAGTGGAGAGATTTGGGTCCGAGCTTGGTGTTTCCCAAAAAGGCAATGTTTAGCCGTTTTGAGCAGCTGATTGCGCAATGTCATACACAGTCAGGTTTGTCTACTCTAATTGAGGTCCGAATCAAACTTGCATATCAATCAGTCGTTTCGCTCAGCGCGTAAACTTTACACAATCTTGCAATAAGATTTACCTGGCAAAATGTCTAGTCTAAACTTGTCTACTAGACTTGATAATGAATATAGCTGTAGAATAAATAACTGAATTGATTGGCTAATCACGAGAAGCAAAATGAAGAGAATGAATCTCAAGAACAAGAGATACTTAGTACATGAACAAATAAATTTCCGATGCGGGAATAGGAATAGCAGACATCCACGTGGAACCTAAAGTGACTTGTGGTACGAAATGAACTAAAAATTAATTATGGTGATTGCCCTTCAAAATAAGTCATCATTAAATTAAGTACATCGTATATGAACTTTACTGCACTAAATTAAAGAGAGATTACTATGAACAACATGCAAAATCATAGTTTGAAGTGTTAGGGATTTGATCAGTCACAAAGTTGTTTTGGCAACAGCAGTGTGGGTTGTTGAGCAAACGTTGAGGACATGACCATTGAATCTTGTCCTTGTTGATATAAATGGTCTTGAAGCACTAACACCAAACCGTTTTTGACTAGAATATAAAAAAATGTGCCTACCCTATCTGAATGGAGCTGAAGATTTTGTCGATCGTCCTAAACTATTTCGACAGACGCAAGACTACGCGGATCGAGTTTGGGAGAGCTTTTGATAGCGCCAGATGAGGATAGCACAACCTTGGTCAATTTACAGAAATCATCAAAAGTTTCGATGCAGCAACTCTATCATCAACAATGCTAGCGAAAAAGTCTAAAATAGGGCTGCCGTGTAACTTTTTCATATATTACGTTATCTCAAGGATGTCTTCACAAAGGAAATGGGAGCCGGCGATAATGCAGCTGAGCTCGCTTAGCTTGAGCGGGAGGGAAACGTGTTAACAAAAACTGAGAGGGGAAAACTCTTTCGTTTTATCTGTTCCTTCTCCTTCACTTTTTGTTGTCATAGAAACTGTTAAGTCACAGTATTATTTGCAGCTTGAGTTTCAGTAACAGTAATAATCACGTGATTAAAAAATGGAATAAAGCAACAGTGTAGCAGAGAACTTATCTACAACAGCCCGCACTAAATGTTTTCCTAGTGTAACGCAGCAGACTACTGCACATATCAACGGACTTGTGCAGTAATTAACGTGTTACTGTGTCTTTCGTTTTAAACAATCTTGGGCAGTTAGTTGTTACTGTATGTTGTTTGGAAATTTTTTTGAGTAGTAAACCATTTATTACTGTGTCCTGCATCAATGAAACAATTAAGCTTCATTTAAACTCAAAAAAACTTACGTTCTGCTACTTCAACTCTTCAGTACAGAGCGCAAAGCCCAACTTATGTATAAATACAAAATCCGTATTCGCAAAGATGTCTGATATCTTTGACTTCATCTTGTTTCCGAATCTGGTTGAACCGTTATACATAAAGAGATCTCGTGTTGTGTGATATGTAGCAAATCCAGCCCAATTAGATATTGAAAAATTAGAAATACCAGCTACTCATCAACTGAAATTGTACTGCAACGGCACGATTATAGCCGATATACATCTACAAAAACAAACTGCAAAGACAAAAATGACCAGACAGATTAAAATCGCAAATTGGGCGGTGACAAGTTTTCCTCGCCACAAACTATTGGGAGAGCAGCCTTTACAATAGCTTTGATATCGGTTACTTATCCACCAGGAGGCAAATTAACAAAAACACTTTCCTGTTTCGGCCCAATGGGATAAGAAAATTTTCTTTTGGAATAGTAACCGAGAAACGGAAACTTCTGTCACTTTTTCAAAACTAGTTTACCCTCTGTTGTTGGATTCAAATGTATGAGAAAAGAAGCCGGTTTTATATCAATAGCAGAATACCAAAGTTCATTGACATAAAAAATAAGAGTAGTGGGTTCTTCAAAAAGAACATAACTGTCTTTCTTTATTTTGAAAAGAGCAATTCTAACGTTAGGTTGACCAAAGATATTAGAGTTTCTCGCGCTTTCCTCTAAATTCATGCTAAAACACTTACAGACCCCTTATCACATATCTCAAATCGATAAGAGTACTGGTTCATTTGTTTTGTTTCATTGATATCTTAATTAAAATCTAAGTTATAAAGTTTTTTGAGGGACTGTATTGGTATGAGAAAAAAAACTTACAATAGCTAAAAATCTGAAAATGTTTTTGAATGGCTAGAGTCTTTGTTTTTTTAACAAATCACTCATCAGTGCTGTTGCAACATGGAACTACTATTTAATAATGTTTTCTAAATTAAAAATTTGATTTCCTGAGAATTGCAATTTTAAAAGAAATAAATATGGGCCTTTTTGCTTTTTAAGGGTAGTTATGGAATCTGTTGTGCTCACTGTTCTGAAAATGACTATCACTGTTCTTATAGAGCAATCTCGACAGTTCGGCCTTTTGTCATATAATGTTATTTTTTAGCTATTTTTCTGAACTATTTTTTTTATTTTTTAAAAAGCTTTTGAAAGGCATTTTTCCTAAAACTTCAACAAATTTTCAATTGGACTTTAGCTTGGGTCAAACATCATATATGACAATTTCAGCAGCTCGTTTTTTTCTTACTCATCTAACTATCTTTTCTATTGTTTGATGCAACTGCAGTTTTCAACTTTTGGATATTGTTTGCTGATTTTTTTTGTCTGCCATAATACTGCGAATCAAAAAGATGAATGTAATTGTCAAAAATGATATCAAGATTCTCTCAACTTCATGCGTAAGTTTATGAAACTCTCTGGGAGACTCTCATTTACATTTGTTTAATTATTGAAGAAAAATTTTACATACATGCACGAAAAAACTTTGAATGGCAGTTTTCTATGGCCTGCTGTTAAAACGTGATTCAAAATTTTTTTCTATCTAAATTTGTAGAATGTATTATATGCTCTCAAGAACAAGTAGTTAATTATGCTTCTTCGAGATTTTTGAAACTTGTAATGCTGTTCATTTTTTTAATAGTCAGAAAGTACGTTGTAAACTAATTGAACAATGAATAGTTAAGAAATGTTTTAAAAATTTTTGCAATTCAAAAATACGAAAACTTAACTGGCCGACAATTGATCCCTTAAGCTAGCCTTTAGTTGCGACATTCTTTCTAAAAAATCAGCACTTGATCGGAAACCATGATAGAGAATTTTCGAGAAAAGGTTACTTTTCGGGCATTGATAAGACATTTATAATAATTGTCGTCTATTTGATCTTTCGTCCATATGATACAACAAAAGACATCCAGCCGTTTGATGACTTTTCAATTTTTGGCGATTGGCGTCATCAAATTCATAATTTTCCAAAAGTTATAACACGAAAATTATCATAACGTGTATAATTTTTGCCAAATCGTCACAGCCAATTTTGGTCACTTACTATTTGCGTACGAGGGGCACTGTTAAAATCATATTTTCATAGAGTATATAATTGAGTTGTTATTGTGAAGTTTTAGACGTCAGTTCATATACTTTGAGAATCCTATATGGTATGGGGTTCATGATATCAATTCTTCTGATATTCTTCTTGCACCCAAAAGTTGCATTGTCCACATGCACAAGTGAGTTAAAACCATTCTAGCCTTGTCAAACTTACAAATTTTTCCCTCATAAGCTATTAACAATATTTCGTATTAGCCTTAACTCATTATGCCGTTGTCTTATTATGCATTTTCATTCACAATTCTTTTTTTTCTGGACGTATTTATCTGGAATACGTTGACAGCTGGACAGCTAAGCGTCCTTGGCAGACCAAGGGCTGCTAAAACGTTTCCTGAAATCAATAAACCGATTATTTATACAAAGTAGAAACTAGATGGATTAGTAATGTTCGGTCGCCACCATGAAATTTGGGAGATGGGAAGAACACACAATAAATGACCTAAAACTGTTTCGATCTATATCCGCAAAAGTGTTCAAATGCAATACTCTTCCTGTTGAAAGAAGGAGAAATTCTTTTCAGTTATAAAAAGGAGCAGCACAATTTTGAAAAAATCTTTTAAAATGATGATCAGTGGGTTTAGATTAATTACATCGGGTAAATCTATTTTGATTAATGTTTTCTAACAAATTAACAAAATTGCACACCACTAAATATGAGTGTGGCTTCAAAGCTACATCTAAATAGAGATTGAAGGAAGAGAAAGAGTTAGACAATGCGCTTTTTTTAACGTACCACAAAGTGTTTTTAAATTATTTTTTGAAAAGCATTGAAAATCAGTCAACCATTTTGCTTACTGAATGCATTCAATTATGAGCAAAAACTTTATATTTCATTGCTTATTTTCAAACATAATTTGAAATACAGATTTTTATTTAGTTCCGATAGGTTTTCAGATTTTTCTATGGGTTGGTGAGTGACTTTAAGTAATCATGCCTCAACACCATAAATTTTTTTAAAAAATCTATCAAGTTCAATTTGATGAAAAGATGTTTTTGCTGCGACCCATTGCTGCATTTTAACACCATGTGTGGTTGTTGTTCTTAAACTACAATGACTCGGTTATTTTTCTGATCTAATTGCAACAACTTTGAGTAAACACCAAAAGTGAATATTTTAAACATGAGACAGACGTAAAATTGTTCAGGCAAACTATTTTTGCAGAATATAGCGGCTCAGTACTCGCGTTAAAAAAAGACCGATGATTTACTGCCATTTAAATTTTTCCGTATTTAGATGCCGAATTTCCATGCGAAATATGTAGAAACAATTGTACTGAATTTAGCATTCAATTCTTCAAGTATCACAAATGGTTTCATGCTAACTGCACAGACCTGTCAGAGGAAAATTTTAAAACACTGGGGAAAAGTAAAGGATGGTTTTGAGTTTATCTACATTGTCGAACCCAAGTCATGACTCCTTACGATCAGTCAAACATTAAAGATGAAATATCTCAAAAACTGATAATATGAAAAAAAATTAAAATCTGATATAGATTCATTCAAAACTGAATTTTGCGCTAGAATAAGAAATGTTTAGACAGTTATGAATTCGAAAATTTCCAAAACAGTAAAACAGCTTTCCTCAAAAACATCAAATGGGAACAATAAAACTAAAAAAAACAAAAATCAAAGGAAACTGATCATTTTAGGATTTGCTGAGAAAACCTGGGGAAAAGTAATGGGGAAAAGTACTGGGGAAACACTGGGGTAAAGTAATGGATGGGGAAAAGTAACGGATGGGGAAAAGTATTGGATGCTTTGGAACTGGGGAAAAGTAATGGATGCTTTTCCCCAGTTCAAAAGGGGAAAAGTAATGGATGCTTTTCGGGAAAACACTGGGGAAAAGTAATGGATGCTTTTGAGTTTATCTGGGGAAAAGTAATGGATGCTTTTGAGTTTATCTACATTGTCGAACCCAAGTCATGACTCCTTACGATCAGTCAAACATTAAAGATGAAATATCTCAAAAACTGATAATATGCAAAAAAATTAAAATCTGATATAGATTCATTCAAAACTAGAATAAGAAATGTTTAGACAGTTATGAATTCGAAAATTTCCAAAACAGTAAAACAGCTTTCCTCAAAAACGTCAAATGGGAACCATAAAACTAAAAAAAACAAAAATCAAAGGAAACTGATCATTTTAGGATTTGCTGAGAAAACCAAAGATGTTAAGGCAACAACTTATTTTGTAGAGCTGATCAGCTAAGATAAAAAACAAGTAAAACAAATTAATCAGTCTTGTGGAAATGACAAAATCATGGTTGAAGATGTTTTCCGGCTGGGTAATGTTGATGAAGCAGCACAAAAAAACACATCCAATTGTAGTTAAGTTGACAAATCTCTAGAACTGTTGACTGCTCTTGTTGTCGAATCAAAAAATGACGGCCAGGAACACTTTCGTTGAAGCATTCTTATCGAAAGAAGATTGAGTGAACGAAAAGAAGCTACTTTACTATCGTTCTACATTGCTCAAAAACTGAACATTAAGAGATCAGAAATCAAAATTAGATCAGGAGCGATATTTATCGAAAACCGATCTTTTTGTAGGTTATGTGACTATATTTGAAGTCGCTGAGAAATTCAACAATAGATCGAGAACTGCGTTTTAAAATGACGGAATCTCATAAAATTCAGTTTCTGGACAAGTATACAGTAAATTCTGGCAGTTTAACTTCTGGCACTGCAGTCTTTCGGCATTTTGAATCGTGGACCTGAGTGCTTTAAGCAAGATCACATGCCTGTGAAGAACTCGTTTGGAAGTTCTGGCTTCATGTCTTGAACCGCTGTCGGTTTCTAAATAAATGGCAGAAGTTCGCAGTAATTTCCACATAGAGTCACAAAACATACATAATTGAGCTCAGATGTTATCCATTTAACGGGATTGCCCCTCTTTGACTGCACAGGTTTCTCTATTTGACAGGAAATTGAGCATGACGAAGATAATCGCGCACCAGCTAATTTTTAACATGGCTCGCATATTTTGTCTTTAGCTGTAGCTTTTAGAGTTTGCTCATTACAGATACGTTAAATTACAAGTCTAACTTGGTTCCGTTTTTGAAGTGGGAAATTTTGCGGATCTGAATTTAACTTTTGGAATTTTCATTATCGAATACCTAACTTATCAACTTAGAAAAAAATCTTTTCCATTTCTTGATAACAGTATCAAAAAGCATTAACAAATATCCATAAAATTGTTTTCAGTGTAATGAAAAAGCGTTTATGATGAACCGGCGTTGGATCACATAGAACCCCATCAATTGATCATGGTAATTTCATAAACAACCATTAATGGATCATAGTGTGTCCATTTAACGCTAGGCATAGAGAAATCACAGAAATTGAATGCACATGCGATTGATTTAATGAACTTTGTCTAGGCAACCCTACGAGTGTGAACGCGACAGCGGGTGACAGAAGTATAACATTCTCCTGGGATGCAGTCACAGGCACTGCTCCCATCACATACGAGTTCTACAGCTCAGTTGACCCATCCAACACACAGTCTGCATTGAGTGCCACGTCATATGAGTAAGTGACGTAATTACTCATTTTAGATTTAAATCTTAATGTTCTGTAATAAGATCAATGTGTGATTTTTAGAGTAAATCCTCCCCCCCCCCCCCCCCTCCCCCTCGCCGGTTACTCAAATTCATTCCGAGAATTCACTCCTAGAAGAATTCACTCCTAGGTATATTTTTAGTTAAATCATGAGTTATTTTTTGCAAATTACACATATTTTTTACAATTTTACTTCAAGTGAATAGGATCACTTTTTATCAGACGAATGCTGAGACGATTATTCATACCTTAGCATCATATCAGGTTATCATCCAACTTATGATCCAGTCGTTTTCGGAACATCAGACTCTGATCAGACGATCCGAGACGAAATTACCCGTGATTAAGTATCTAAGTATCTATGCGACTACTGCCGATGCGACCTTTTGCAGTGCTTGTAATTTAATTGAGGAATGCTTTAACTGCTGCCCGGGTCAAGATGTCAGCGCCGTTTCAGCGCATTTCTTAAAAAATCTTCTGCGCATTAAGTTTTTTCGCTTAAATTTTTGAAAATACTGCGCAATTTGTGACAATATTTTTGGAAAGTTTCTCCACCTCGATGTACACACTGATAAGTCGGTAAGAATATAAAAAGTGCGCGAAACAGATTGATTATTTGGCCTTCGCCATCCTAATGCTTCTTAAGTTAGCTGCGAACTCAATCAATGCGCGTTTCAGAATCTATACGCATTCAAAATTGTTGGTGATGTGTGATTGTTAAGGATTGGGAATTTGACAGTGGGAGTGTTGTACCAGGCGACAGTGAGGGTGCAAGCCAACTGTGGAGGGGGAGCACAGCTGTCACAGCCACTCACCCTTCTCATCAGTGCAAACACAAGTTAGTGCCACACATTATAGCATACAATCTTATTCACAAAAGCTAATGCACTGAATTTTTACTTCTCATTTACAATGTGCGGGTATTTTACCTCATTAGTAATTGAATGGTACGGGCAATTTTTGAGTTCGTACAAAATCATTTCGAATGCAATGTGATGAAATATATGAACAAAACAACCATAATTCAATGAAGAAAGAAACAAGATGTACGGAATGATGACTGAATATTACCCAGATTGAGGTGTCGGACGGAAATTGATGTCCAGACGTTGTCCAGACTTTCGTGCACTTGTTGATGTTTCCAGCCTGTAATTTTGTAGCAGTAGAAGTACTGGATGAGAGTCTCAACCAATCAGAGACTGAGAAGACACTGTTCTCTTTTGTATAGCAGTAACTCCACTGACTCCAGTCAGTCTATTGAGTATTTGCATGATGTATATAGCTCTGACTCCGGTGTTATATTATCACCTAATAATTGAAGTTTTACCTCAGTGTTTTACAGAGTCGGTTAGGTTAGTCTGAGAAAACTAGGTAAGCCTACTTCGCGCGCAGAAATAAGTAGCCCTGACTGTTTATACCTTAAGGCTGTAAAAGGAGCCCACATCGGGTCTGCCTTAATTTTGATATTATGTGTGGTCATCTTCGGCCTGGAAATACTTGATTTCGGCCCGGGACCTCAGGCTGGGTAATAAAGAAATTGTAATGTGTAAAAAATTTGCCGGTCAAAAATAATATATGCATCACAGCTCAAATTATATTATAAATCAAGTCTTTAGATTCCTCTTAGAAAAACGAAAGTTTCTGTCTTTGACAAAAAAAAGTTCAACGGAAAATGAAATTTGTTTCCACTTGTAATTTCACGGTTACTGTTTGCAGTCCCAGCCACCCCTGAGCTGAATGTGAACAGTGATGACAACACAGACATCAACCTGGTGTTCACCCACGAGGGGGAGGCAGACACCTATGTCATTGTGAACTCCTTCTTCTCAGGGGGAAGTGTGTCAACCTCTAACAACTACTACTTTGTAGAAGGACTCGAAGAGGGACAAACTTACACTTTTGAGGTGTGAAAAAGTTTTCTGTTTTACAAAATTTTTGCATCTAAATCACTTTCTTTTGAATAAAACTCTCACATTCTCTTGATGCAAAAATTGACCCAAAAAATTGTAAGCCCTGTTTTGAACACCGTGAATGGTCGTGAGAACTGCAATTTTTACCGCTGAAGGCGGTAAAAGTGCTTCCAAAATTATTCGCCGCTAAAAAGTCTCTTAGCGGTGAACTTTTGTAAGGTTTGAGGTTTTGAGCGGTGAATGTTTTTATGTTCTTTCAAGTGATGAACGTAAAAATTTCACCACTGAAAACCAATAATCTTACATAAATTTACCACATAAATTTTCTTTACATATATGGTGATAAAAATCACTCTACTTACTTTTCATCAGAAAGTAGAGTGATTTTTATTTAAATACGAACATATAGTAAGTGGATGAGCGCAATTGAAGAAGATGTGACAACCCTGCAGCAGCGAGAGCTTTGAAACGGACTGACTTTGGTCTTTTTTGTTCCGGTGAAAACAATTCACCGCTAAAAATTGCAATTCTCACAAAACGTCACCGCTGAAATCAGCAAACCTTACAAAAACTCTCCTTACTAACCACCAGAAAAGAACATACGCAAACGTTGTACAAAACCCGGATAGTTAAGATCTCGATCAACGAAAAAACCATTCTCGTATGAAGGAGAGGAGCAGATCCGGGGAGGGTCAGAGCGTGCGGGGTTATGAATAGAATAAGCTGGAGGAGCGTGAGTAGCATAAAAAGCTGACAGGAGTCTCAACGGGGGGACACTATGTATTAAGATTGGAATGCAAAAAGTGTCCCCCTAGGGGTCCTTTTGGGACATTTTTTGCAACGCAATTTTTTCTGTCAAATTACAACGGGGTGGGATGCCAGAATAATTTTTGAAAAAAAATTGATTTTTGCCCGGAAAAAAGGGGGATAAAAAAATTTGTAAAAATTTTTGAAAAGTGGCGTTGATTTTTTGGCTTTACTCAATATGAAATGTTGTGAAACATGTTTTGTGAGTGAAAAAAGTTGTCGGAAACACTTTTTTCGGAAATTGAAATTTTGGTCCCATAGGGGGACTGTCATACATCATAAATTAATTTAGTGCAGTAAATTTATCATACGATGTACTTAATTTATTTAGTGTACTTATTCCTGAGGGGCATGTGTATAAGTCATTGTTATTTCAAATGCTAGTCTGTTGCTTCCATTTCCCATAGCGGGAAATTAGTGTTCACGTTTTGTTATGACTTCTGGAATACCAGTTGCCTTAATCTTCATTCTCTTAGTTTTGCACTTCGCGTACAGTTGCTCAATTTAACTTATTCTTCATTAACTGTCTTTACAAATCGAGTAAAGTAAACAATTAGTCCTTACGCGATTCGCTAAGCGGATTCATTTAGAAATTGTGTAAAGCGCACTCGCCGCGCAAGTAGGACATAGAACATAAACGCAACTCGCGACTCAAGATCAAGTATGCAATTTCATCCGCGTACGACATGGCGCAGCCAGCAGCTCAAAAGCGGACCCCACTTGGCATTGAGCCATTTTGGGATAAACCTAGTGTAGACCCGCCGCTGAAATGGGAAAAGTGGCAGATGCAGGCCAAGTTAGCTCTTCTTGCGAAGGAAAATATTACAATAGACACTTTGTTGGAACCAAAACCCGAAACAGTGCAACTACCATTTGAACGAACCGATCTATGAGGTTACGATAACGGGATCATCGGCACAATCGGAGAGGGAAAGATTGGCGAGGAACGCTCAATCAAAAATGAACTGGGAAAATCGGTGTCAGAGACAACTGGAGATAGGAATAATGTGCGGAGACAAACCATGGGCACAGGCCGATTGAAAGACTGTGTCAAGGCTCTACCTCACTTTGGGCACTGAAGGACGTCGAATTGTTTGTAGCCAAAACCCACACCTCAAGATGGACAGTCTCTCAACAGCAGAACTTTGGACAATCATGGAAACAGCATTTATTCGTCAGCGCAATATCACATTTGATAGATATGTACTTCTCACCACGAAACAGACAAGAGGAGAGTCCATCGAACATTTCTGCGGAAAATTGAAAGAACTTTCTGAGAATTGTGAGCTCGGAAGTCAAGAAGACACCCTCATCAGAGATTTATTTATTGCAAAGATGTTAAATCCAGAAATTCAACGGGAATTGTTGCGAGAAACTTTAGAACCAGCCCAAGCATTACGTTTGGCCATAAATATGGAACTAGGTCAAAGAAACCAACTACAAATTACAAACTCGCAATCTGCTCCGCAAGTTAATGCAATAATTCCTCAACGATCTTTTCGACCACCGAATCAACGGCCGACAACATCTAGCTTTCCTCGATCACCAAACCAACTCTGCAGGAACTGTGGCTTAACTTGGTCAGCTAATCATAAAGTCAAGTGTATTGCGAGAGGCAAGACTTGCAATAATTTTGGCCTCCAAAACCATTTTTCGCGAGTGTGCAGAAAACCGAAGTCCTCGTCAAACAAACCTAGTAGCTCTAATGTTAACTCCGTTGAAGAAACTACAACTGACGAAACGGTAAACGCTATACAAAGTATGAATTATAACCCGCAATGCGAATCGGACTACGATAGCTCAGATGACAAAAAGGTCGCTAGCATCGCAAGTAACGCAATACAGATCGAACCAAAGAACACCATCCTACAAATTGATAACACCCACGTTGGACTTCTCATTGATTCAGGCAGTGTATGCAGTATTTTGCCCGAGTCTCTTGCTTCGGAAATTGTGGAAAATTCTCCCCTTGCTCGTTGGCTGATGATAGCGCCTCCCCAGGAACTCAAAACATTTTCCAACGAACCCATAAACGTGACGGGTATGATACAGGCACCAATTGCGAGCAATGGATGGCGACTTGAAGAAGCTGAATTTGTAGTAGTCCGTGATGGGCTAAAACCGCTAGTGGGAAGAGATCTATTTGACGCTCTCGGACTCTTAGTAACTCAAATCCCAAAACGAAGGTAGTATGATCCCAAAATGAAGGTAGTATGGTCAACATTATCACATCTCAATGTCCATTTAAAACACGTATCGCACAACAATTTCCTCAACTTATTACACGTATTGGCCGCTCAAAAATACATTTTGTCAAATCTAAATTCCATCGAAATTTTCAGCCAAAACATCAAAAGGGTAGAAGAGTACGCATTAATTTACAGGAACGAGTAAATAATGAAATTAAAAAACTTCTTGTAGAGGGACATATGGAAAAACTGAATAACTGTTCTGACCAATATTTTATTTCACCTATTGTAATCACAGTCAAACGAGATCAAACCATAAAATTAGCACTCGATTCTAAAGCTCTTAACAAAGCAATACACAAGAACAAATATCAGATGCCAAATATTGAAACACTTATGGATTCGATATCACAAATAATAGCAAATTACAAAACAGAACCCGCGGAACAAATATATTTCTCTACTATTGATCTTAAATATGCTTACAGCCAACTAAACTTACACCCTGAAACTGCTAATCATTGTAATTTTAATATTTTAAGTGGTGACATGACAGGCACATATCGATTCAAGACGGGATTCTACGGTCTTACAGACATGCCTGCCGAGTTTCAGAAGGCAATGGATTACACCCTGATTGGACTTAAAAATACATTCTGTTTCTTAGACGACATTTTAATTGTTAGCAAAGGTTCAGAAGATGATCACCTCCAACTTGTATTAGATTGTCTTAAAAAATTGGATGCAGATAACCTTCGAATTAACCTTCCGAAATGCCACTTTGCGAAACAACAAATTTCCTGGTTACGATATAATATAACTCAATCTGGGATCTCGCCACTCGAATCCAAAACATCCTCTATTATGTCATTACAACCTCCTAATACACTTAAAAAATTACGCTCATTCCTCGGCTCAGTCCACTATATTAGTAAATTTATTCCCAATTTAGCTCAACTTTGCCACCCTTTAAGACCTCTACTTCGTAAATCCACTAAATACATTTTGACTGACACTCATACACTACATTTTAATGCTATTAAAACTCGCATAGCAAATCATACAAAAAACATTCACTATAACCCCCAACTTGAAACGCGAATCAAATGCGATGCTTCTCGCTCCGGATTGGGAGCAGCACTAGAACAACTAACAGTTGACGGTTGGAAGCCGATATCTTTTGCATCCCGATTTTTAAACAGTAGTGAAGAACGTTATAGTATTAACGAATTAGAACTTCTTGGGGTAGTTTGGTCCATAGAATATTTTAAAAATTACTTGTATGGAAAAGAATTCACTGTTATCACTGATCACCGCGCATTACTTTCCATTTTAAAAGAACATCGATCAATTAAAAGTTACAATAGTAGGTTATCACGGTGGGTTGATCGTCTTTTGCCTCATCAATTCTCAATAGAGCATCTACCTAGCGCGAAAATGGGTCTAGTTGATTACATATCTCGTAATCCATATCAACCAGCAAAAAGTGTTTCCAAATATGACGAGGAATTTTTAGTTGCAACATTATCGAGCATACATTCTGATGCCCAATTACATCAACGAAAACACAATCTCTCAGCTAATTCACTTCATAAATTATATATTGATATTGATGGTGAACATAAAAATTCCACCACCAATACAGCACAAGTTTTAACCATAAATTACGAAACACCAAACCCTCAAACTGAAATTCCTGATTTACTCGCCTCGCGAAACAATAGTTCAAAATTCTTTTCAAAACAAACCTCTAATTCAGACATAAAATCCGCCAGCGTGTACGCTTAACAAACGTTAGTTCAAATCTCGCCCCGCGAAACAATAGTTCAAAATTCTGTTCAAAACAAACTTCCAATTTAGACATAAATTCCGCCCAGCATGTTCGCTTAACAGATGATAGTTCAAATCTCGCGGCGCGAAAATACAACTCTAATGTAACCTCCTTTAAATTCAATCATCCGTATAGCACACACGCCCCGCACGTACATTTAACTAATAATACTAAATCATTCGCGGATCAAAAACATAACTTATTTCTCCATTCCACTAATAGTATTAATTGTACTAGTGCACATGATCAGCGAGTACATTCAAGTCAAAATGATTTCGTATTCGCTCATACATATCCTACTCCAAAAGTTAACAATTCTAAATTAATTAATACCACCTCCGATCTCGCATCGCAATTACGCTTTTCCTTTAACAATTTAACACTCGCCCGGCATAATCCTTTATTATTTACTCAAAAGACTAGAATGCATTCCTCAGATGACTCTTTTGCAAAGCAAGTTACTAATTACTCAATTCACTCTAAATCTGCGTCACATAGTCTACCATTTACAACTAATCCTGTACAAATTGAGTCTCAAATGCTAGTAAACACAAGAAAAGCGTCACTCGCTTACCAAAATGCTTCCAAATTTACTCCATTAAGTCATTCTCACTTGTCAATCAAAAATCTGCCTCAAATTCCTACCTTTTTTAGTAAGCCACACTCAAATACTTTAAATAACTCACGTGCTCAATTAACAAACAACAATCAAGTGCTTTTTGCCCAAACTCAACCTGAAATTCAGTTGTCTTCCTCTTTGTCAATTAACTTAATTGAAAAAACTCAACTCTCATCAACAATGAGTCAACAAGCTTCATCTCTCAAGGGAAAATCACTCTCCTCCCGAACAACCAGAGCTTCGCCTCGCGTGTCATTCACCGACAATGCAACCACAAGTACGCCACGCAGATCCTCCTCGCATTCAAATTTAAGCACCCCACTAACGGATAGCCCCCAAGTAATGTCGTTTGAACGAGTGGTGGGAAAAGTATTCAGCAAAGGTCTAATTGCATCACTCACAAGTAAGGACGCAGTTCTAAAAGAGGTTCGAGACTGCATAATTCGGGGAGATGAAGAAAGACTGAAGGCCCTCAACCCGTATCTTCATGGCTATTGGCGGGACCTTCATGTGACTGGCGGGTGTGTTTGTATGGACGAGAAGGTGGCCATTCCGAATGCACTCAAAGATGCCCTCATTGACGATCTACATGCGAGTCACCCAGGTAGCTGGGGGATGATATGTATGGCTCAGCACTGCTGGTGGCCATACATGAATCGTGATTTGCTTGTCAAAGCAATAGAGTGCAAATCTTGCATTGCTATCGGTAAAAATTTAAAATCTGTCATTCCCGCAAAACAACTTAAAGCACATACACCATGTATAGTTCCAAACCAAGAAATACAAATAGATTTTGCAGGGCCCATTAATAACGAAAATGAACATGAAGTATACATTTTAACATGCATTGATAGATTTTCAAAATACCCTTCTGCAGAATTGGTTGATAATGCAAATGCCTCGAATGTCATAAAATTCTTAGATAATTATATACAAATTCATGGAGTTCCTCGTTCCTTAAGAATAGATCAAGCCCGTTGTCTTGTAGGTAACCAAGTAAAAAAAAATGTACAAAAAATAACATCAGACTAATATCAGCTCCGGCAAATGATCATCGTGCAAAAGGTTTTGTTGAACGACTTATTGGTACTATTAAACAACGCTTGGAATGTATAAAAGACGCAAATAAAGAAGTAAATTCGTTCACCATTAAAGCAGCATTAAAATCAATTATATACCAGCTTCGCATATGTAAACATAGAACAACTAAGCTTTCGCCATTCGAATCTCACTTCGGGCGTAAAACTAATACACCACTTAGTAATATATGTACTCAACCAAAATCATCTGATTTAAATTATGAAAAACTTTTGAATCATTATTTAGATGAAGAAACTGTAACCCCTAATGAATTGCTGCCGGAGGAACACTGGGGAAACAGCCGGAGTGACGACGAAATTGAACGCAATATGTGTAAGGCGACAAAGGATGCCACCACTCGCGAACGGCTAGCAACTGATAATGAATCCCGTTTCCTTCGCGCCACGCAAGCGCATCGCCCACTTCCATTGAAAGAACACGCCGTACGGTTAAACATTGCCAGAAAGAAACACCTTCACAAGAGATCCAAGAAGAATCTGGACGGCTTGGACGGCTCGCACACACGAGAAAACTACTGAGGCTAAGATAGTTAGTCACATCAAAGAGTGTACCCGCATACAAAAAGGCGACCGAAAAATGAAGCATAGAAAACGAGAAACTGGTAGTGGTGTATCCTCAAATAAATCTAACATTGCTCGCGCAATGCGAGTACGCATGCCTAAAGTTCCAGACAATTTCGCTCCCCAAACAATACCCGAAATTCCAGAGGCTGCTCCCGAACAGCAAATTATAACTGGAGAAGTATTAATTGCACCCCCTCCTACAAATACTCATCAAAAAGCTCTTTTATCATCTCCTTCAATTCCAACAACAACATTACCCCATACTCTGACAAGAACAACCAAACGGACTAGAAAAAGTCCTTAATATTATGGATATGATAAAGAAGATTCATCTGGTGACTCCAATACTTCGTGTCCTCCGAACTTTGCTCCACCTCGTAGGAAGCGACGTGTAGGCGACATAGAATCGATACAAACTTCGGTTGTACAAACAATTGTTGATACAGCCACGCGGGTTGAACCTATCGCAAACCACTTTCCCTCGCCTATCATAGGACAGGTGTCACCGACGGACCCCCGTATACGACCAGCCGACCCCAGCACTTCAAATGAACTAATCATCGATGAAGAAGACATGTGAAACTCTGATCCATTAAACTTGATACATTATTAGTTATGACTAGCTATGATAACCAGTAAATATATTGTTGATACTATTTAACCGGTGAATAAGTATTATTATTATTCATATTGTTATTAAAATTTTACTTTATGCAATTTTAATTTTCTTTGAAGCGGGAGAAATGTCATACATCATAAATTAATTTAGTGCAGTAAATTTATGATACGATGTACTTAATTTATTTAGTGTACTTATTCCTGAGGGGCATGTGTATAAGTCAGTGTTATTTCACATGCTAGTCTGTTGCTCCCATTTCCCATAGCGGGAAATTAGTGTTCACGTTTTGTTATGACTTCTGGAATACCAGTTGCCTTAATCTTCATTCTCTTAGTTTTGCACTTCGCGTACAGTTGCTCAATTTAACTTATTCTTCATTAACTGTCTTTACAAATCGCGTAAAGTAAACAATTAGTCCTTACGCGATTCGCTAAGAGGATTCATTTAGAAATTGTGTAAAGCGCACTCGCCGCGCAAGTAGGAAATAGAACATAAACGCAACTCGCGACTCAAGATCAAGTACGCAATTTCATCCGCGTACGACAGGGACAATAACTTGTAAATTTTTGTGAGTGAAAAAAGTTGTCGGAACACTTTTTTCGGAAATTGAAATTTTGGTCCCATAGGGGGACAATAACTTGTAATTTTTCTTGAAAAGTGGGGTCTAATTTTTTTTGATTTTTTAGCTTTAATCAATATGAAATGTTGTGAAACATGTTTTGTGAGTGAAAAAAGTTGTCGGAACACTTTTTTCGGAAATTGAAATTTTGGTCCAGTAGGGGGACAATAACTTGTAATTTTTATGAAAAGTGGGGTCTAATTTTTTTTTTGATTTTTTAGCGTTAATCAATATGAAATGTTGTGAAACATGTTTTGTGAGTGAAAAAGTTGTCGGAACACTTTTTTCGGAAATTGAAATTTTGGTCCCGTAGGGGGAAAAAATTATGTCAAATTTTTTGAAAAATGAGGTGTAGGAAACTTTTGTTGATTATTTGGCTGTAATCGATATGAATTTTTGTGAAACATGTTTTGTGAGTGAAAACAGTTGTCGGAAACACTTTTTTCGGAAATTGAAGTTTTGGTCCCATAGGTCGACAATAACTTGTATAATTTTTTGAAAATGGGGTCTAAAAAACTTTTGTTGATTTTTTGGCTTCAATCAATGTGAAACATCTTTTTTAAGTGAAAAAAAAATAAAGGAAACACTTTTTTCAAAATTCAGTATTCGGTTCCATAGAGAGAAAATACTTTTATATAAAATTTTTAGGAAGATGGGGTCCAAAAATTTTCAACGGTAATTCAATTTTAATCAATACAAGAAGATCTGACACAAACACACACGCCACACACCTACACCAACCACACCGCCAGACCCCAATCAGCCTTCACACACACACACACACGAACGCACTTACATCAACGACACCCAAACACAACCCCAGAACACTAGCATACACACGCAACACACACAAAACCACACCAAGACATACACACGCCACGCACCTACACCAATCCCCGAACTCTAGCATACACACGCTCACAAACCTCAACACACCCCTCCGCTACTGCACGCACCAAAACGCACGGCACTGTCACACAACACAATTGATTGTAAAGCTAATTAATAAAAACGAAAAAATAGTCAAATTCTGTGCATATGAACTGCCATATTCTAGATTATATGAAAGTACATATGCACGAGCAAAAGAACGAGGAAGAAAAATCTTGAAGAAAACTTTCCTAGGGAAAAAATTGAAATCTTTGTTTTTGATAGATGAACACATATATACATACATGAGCACACAAAAAGTTAGCACACAAATTTAATCTTGCATCAGATACCCTACCTCGCAAAAAATAAATAAATTAGAACTTTGATTGTTAAACAATGAGTAAACACAAATAGACATCAGAAGTCAAAACTACCTGAAATCTTTGTGTTTGTCTATTTGCTTAAATATTTGGCGAAGATCAAACTAAGGTTTTTATTCCAGCGTATTTGTTTCCTGGGCAACTTGTTAAACCCAGTTGTAGTGATTCTGTTTTGTAGTGAGGTCCGTAATGTCTCAGTGCTGAAAAATTCCTCGTCTTGATAGTTTTGAAAACTTGATAGGAGGGTTTACTTAGAGGATTTTTTGGTTTTCGCAAGCCGCAATTCATCATTTTTGATTTGGTTAATTGACCAACCGCTACCATGTGATAAAAAGTTGTTCAATGCTGGAATCATTTGTTTGGTCATTTCAGAAGAGCATTCGTTACTTAACCCAGGAAAATCTACACGTTGAGATTTTGAATTTGCAAGGATTGTTATATGATCAGCCAAAGTTTCCGCTCATTCTTCATCCACCGGTTTCGTAAGCTCTATTGTTGCACAAAACTGAACTTTTTGTGGTTGCAATTGGGTGTTAAATCGAATAGCATTTTGGATTTCGTTTTCTTTACTCCGCACAAAACTCAACAAATCAATATCATTGTTGTCTACTGAAGTATATTTTAAGAGCACCGTCGAAAGCTTTCTCAGTAGCAAAAATTTCCCCTTATTCGTCAATTTTTGCTCCCGCGGTCGATAATGGTAAACCTTGAACTTTATTCATGTGCTCAATGTAGGATGAGTCAACCACAAAAAAATTGTTGCAATAAAGACAACAGCGGAGTCTGAATAAGAGATGATTTTCTCTCATATGGTTCTCCAGTTCAATAACGCTGCTTCCTTCATAGCCACATTCATGGCATACAAAGCTATTGTTTTTGATGTACTGTTTATGAACTGTTTATTTGTGGAGTCTGAGACTACGCTTGCTAGAAAGCTCCTTGTTGCCTACAGTACACTTAACAGTCTTCATTAATGCTGCCTTATTGACTATTAATTTCAACTGCAAAATAAAGGAATCAGCAAGTTTGTAAACCGTTTTTGGATTTTGTTTTATTAGTAAAAACCATAATTTCAAGCAACGTTTAGTAAAGCAACGTCTCATAAATGTGTAAACAAAATTCAAAGTAGTCAGTAAAAAGCAATATAGAAAATGAGAATTTTTTTTGCGGGGATTTACTGTTGTTCTTTGTTGAATCATCCAATCAGAGAACGTTTTTGTTTTGTTTACAATTGATAAAATTACTCTGAACACATTATCGAAAATTTTTTCCGCAACTCTTATGTCAATACTGCAATGGCTCTAATGTCTGCAAAGTTGTCTTCTCTGTGTATTAGGCAGGTGTTATAGCAACAAATTTTAACGCGTTTAATCAACATACTTTTTCCGTTCTGGTTATCTTTGTTTTTAACAAAAATAGAACCCTATTACAAATTTATTAGTGGGCAGAAAAATGGAAATTCTATTTTAAATCAAATCATGTGTTCACTGTAAACATTTTATCTTTGCCAGAAAAAAATATATAGGCAAGAATTTGAAGGCCATTGCTATCATCAACATGGAGTTAGAAAAACTGGTGTTCGAACTTGATCATAAAGAAATTGCATAAAAGATATAAATTTTACAATTTATATACGATACAAATATAAAACTATGAGATACAAATATAAAAGCGATACAAATATAAAACTATGAGATCTTACAGACTTTAACAAAGTGTTTTAAAGGCGAGAGAGTTTGACGACCTTCTTTGGTGGAGCGTAACAACGACTTAGAGGTACTTAGCGTCTCATCTTCATCTGAAAAGTTGTTCGAGAGCAAGGGAAGCCGTTTTTCCGGCGTTCTTGTCGAATCGTTATCCAGTTGAGATGACTGATCAAAGGCCCAGAATTGTGATATCTGCTCCTCTTCTGCGAGCTGTCCGAGCTGGCTTTCCCAAATTTCAATACAATCGTGGTCATAAACTTCGAAAAGCATTCTGGTTCTCTTCGATAATTTCTTTAGATCCTCTCCCGTTTTTGTTTTAATAGGCGTATTGCAACCATAGTAACGCGGAGAATAAGGAGAATCAATAACTGTTGAGTTTTTCTCGGGCGTTTTTGTCAGCTGAAAAATATCATGCTGTTTTGTATAATCGACGATTGGTTTGATATAATTTACAGGGATAATAAAGTTGTTATCAATGCGCCATAAACCCGTGTTTTCATCGAACATTTCCTTCACCAATGCGACATTCTTGTAATTGTGGCATGTACGAACTAATGTTCGAGTTACAGAATCGTTGTTTTTTTATTTCTAAATATGCAGCGGCCATAATTTTCAAATAAAAAAACCTTTTCAGCAGTATGTGGATTGTAACTGGAAACTAAATATCAGTTTCCGAAATAATATTTTAGAAGTGAAAAAGCAAACTGAACAAGCTTATCAATTATAACGGTAAAAAATTTTGCCAAATCGGATAGAGTTGAATTTCAGTTACGAAATCGATAAATAGGAACTGAGTCTTTGCATCATGTCTAAAAATAGAATTACGTCATCTCTTATTGTAAGGTTTTCTATGAGCGCGCTAAATTTTCTTTTGATATGTATAAGACAGTTTCCATAAGCCGAACCAGCTTATCCATTGTTGATGAAAAACAACTTGATGTTGACTTTATTTGCGTTGGTTGGTACTTATGATAATGTTTTTTGAAATATGTCTTATAATGGCTAGCGCGGCGCTGTTGCATCAAAAAATGGAAGGTGCCGAACTGCCTTGGACAATTGTGACATTGAATGCGTTTGGTAGCCGGATGAACTTTTTTAAATTTTCCTAATTTAAAAGTCTTTTTTGGAACTTCCATCTTCACGAAAGACACAAAACAATTTGTTAGGACGATTAAATTTTGAACCATTTGCAGCTTCCCCTGTTTTGTTTACAATTTAAAGAAAAGCTGAAGATGCTCAAATTTTGTTTGATCAATGTACCACTGTCCATACATGTAGGCGTCAAGCTGCGCAATTTGTTTACAAGCAAGCCAGAATGAAACTGTTATGGTGAGCATGTATTTAAGCAGTACAGCTTCTCTCGTTTTATGTAAATATCAAAAGAACGCTGGCACAGCTTAACTTTTGTTTGACCAAATTTAGCACTGTCCAGACATGTAGGCGTCAGGCTGCGAAATTTGTTTACATGCAATTAAACTCGGTCCAAGAAAGGCAGAATTAAACTGTTATGGTGAGCATGTATTTAAACAGTTACAGCTTCTCTTGTTTTATGTAAACATCAAAAGAACGCTGGCGTCGCTTTACTTTTGTTTGTTGAGGTGTAGCACTCTCCAGACATGTAGGAGTCAGGCTGCGAAATTTGTTTACATGCAATGAAACTCGGCCCAAGAAAGGCAGAATTAAACTGTTATGGTGAGCATGTGTTTAACCAGTTACAGCTTCTCTTGTTTTATGTAAACATCAAAAGAACGCTGGCGTCGCTTTACTTTTGTTTGTTGAGGTGTAGCACTGTCCAGACATGTAGGCGTCAGATAGGGTAATTTGTTTACAAGCAGTTTTGTTTTCTGTAGTCATGTCATTCTGCGCAAATATTTCAGATCAATTAGTTCGTTATCATGGGAGCTGTTTTATCAAAAGACGCTCAATACAGCGACTTCCATTTAGATTTTTCAGTGAGTGAAAAACGACTTGTGAGGGTTGCCGTGAAAACCTACAATTCTACCGGCACTTACCTATGACTGAAATTATTCAAACGTGAGAGCGAGCTGGTTGATTGGGAGTTCAATCAAAAAATTACTCTGTCGGCGCTGGAGTTTAATTTGATATGTTGCAATATTGAAAAGATCAATCAAATGATTGATACACTTGTTGGATTGATTGACTCTCTTCTAAAACCTGACTCAACTGAGGAATCCCAGCACTCGGGCAAAAGATTGGGAAAATCGTTGACACATCGTGCTAAAAAATCAAAAATTACAATCACAGGCAACAAAAATTGCGACTAAATTGATGCATCATTATTGATTATTGTCATTTGTGATTCATTAGTTAGTTAGTTCACTGGCTTTAATAACAATTATAATGGTTGGAGCTATGTATGAGAATAGTCCTGAATACATTAAAAATTTTAAAACGATTCAAATATACCATTTGTGAAAACCAACCGAAACTGGAAAATTCTGCTGTAGAGAATTATGCCTGCGGTTTTCATTCATCTTTGGCATCTGTGGAGAGTTGCACTTCTGGTTCTAATCATTATCATGTTATATACGAAATTGGCAAGCAAGATCATAGTTTGTGAGATTCTTTGTATGTTCCGGCGGCAATACCTTGTCTGGTGACTTGTTTCAAGTTACTTATTTTGCCCACTCAGAAAAATTTTATTCAAAGAGGTTCCATTATTTCTCGACTAAATGTTGCTGTGGAGTATCTGTCGAAGTCAAATCATCCTTCAACCAACAAAACAAGGAAAGGACTTCCTACACCATGCAGCGAGAGCATGATCGCAACAACAGCAATTGCTACCTCTACATCAAGCAGACATTCTACAGTTCCTGATGTGACTATGAGACGGTTTTGTCAGTTAATGGTTGGCGGACATTCCGCTTCTATCTACCAAGTTATGGATATTTTACTGAGCGGGCAAGGGAGCTTCGTCCGGGAGACTTCAAATTATTTGCTAAAATTTCAGTTTTGTAAAAACTCAAATGTGTAAAATGTGATGGTTTTGAAAACTTAATTAATTTTGACTCCATATGTTTTAAAAATCTAGTAGTTGCAGCTCATTTACATCGGGCACAAAAAAAAACTTTTCACTATAGAAACAATGAGCAATATATATGAAAAATAAACCGCAAAGTTGTGAGTCTGAAGACTGCAATAGAGATTGAGTGTCTCGTCTGTGTTCCATAATGTCCATCATCATTTCCATGTTTCTGCACATTTGTAGCCGCGAGAAAACATGCTTGTAAGTAGTTATTAGTAATGCCAAGGGATCTGCGAAAAATAAGATGGGATATGCATATCGTTTAGCTAGCGCTACCCAGTGGGTTCCAATAGAGTTGGAGCGTGATGTGTTAACAATTATAAAGGTATTTACGGGAAAATCCAGGGGGTAATTATCGGCGGCGTAAACTCCGTGAAACCTAAAATTCAAGTGCTTGCACTTTTTGATTCGAAGTGAAATATCATCTTCGTCCATTAGTAACCGTTAATTGGGAGAGCGTTTTAAGATGTGTTTCTTGCTGAGTCAATGTAGATAGTAGATGCTTTTTCTCCAAGAAAAAAATCAACGTTATGAGCTAACGCTGCATCGAACTTGAGTTCGACAGACAATGATGAATTTGTGAGCTCTGGATGAATAAATTCATGAGTTGCCTCTTGAGTGCTGGTCATATCAAATACCATTACATAATGGTTTGCAAACTCACTCAAAGGTATTCCGTGGCCATTTTCTACATAAGCTAATGCACTCATTGAAGTGTAGTACAACCTCTTGTTATCAGTTGTTGACATTGGAGTTCCAGCCGTCGCAAAACCATTTCGATAAATGGTTACCTCTCTTAAACCAAATTTTTGATAATGGAATGGATTAGCGGTGTTAGTGCCGATGAATGCTGTACCAACGCATAATGCAACAATGACTCTTCTGATTGGCTCTTTAGTGAAAATATCCTCATGTTACCGGCTTTGTTGGCCTGCTGTAGCCAAGAATATTTTGGTCATTAATTCACTGTATCGGTAAATTGCCGGAGTTTTCAATAATGTCCTCTCAATTGCACCTACAACATTATCGAACACCGTCATCTTCCTGATAGATAAATTAGCCTCATCAATTTTAACCTTGTAGTGTTTCGCTGGTTCCTTGCTCATGACGGCAAAGTCATCTTGAGATCTTCTCATTGAAATGCGTAATGTAACACAACTAAACAAATGTTTCTCACATGAAAAGAAATCAACCGCCTACTTTCCATATAACGTTATGCGTGCGGATTGTCGCACTGTTCTTTTTCTTATATCTGATATTGCTGCTGGAATAGTGCCGTGGTTTTCTTCATACTCGTAACCCTGACATTTTAGCCAGGTTTTCTTTGCGTCTGTACCGTGAGAGAATTCAGTTTCTATGAAACTTTTGTGTGCATAGTGTCCATTAGCTGTTGAAATTTTGATACAATTTGCAGAAACAGTACAGTCGGCGAAAAGCGAATGAAGGATATTATTAGCAAAATATGAAAGATCACTGGCATTTGCGTCACCATGTGTGTAGCGCAAATCCGTTCCATCTGTTAGAAGTATTCGACACTTGTTCTCCATGTAAATTTTTTGCAAGTCAATAAAATTGTTGCGACCACCAACAACTTCAAATTCCAATGATGATCCCGAAGGCGAATAAAGCGGTCCTGTTTTTTGCTCGAATGATTGATCAAATGTTGCTAGCAAAGGTGGTTTTTCAAATAAATATAAAGAACTGTGAGTGGCTTCAGATGATATCACAATTTTAGTTCGCGTTTTTGACTCGCGAGAAAAAATCCAGACGACTCCTTTTCGGACGATTTTTCGTGAAATGATTCTTCTGGTTGAGATTTTTCGTTTTTGGTTTGGTCTCGTGTATTGTCGTCTTTTTCGTCGAATTATTTTACGACCTGATGCAATACGTGATTGAAGAGATCCACCTATTTGTTTGCGAGCTGTTTTGGCTATTGTACTTTTCAGTGCTTGTTTTGCTGGCATTCTTTTGGTTGCAACTTCTACTAACTCTGGTGCTCCCTGAACCAATATATCACGACCAATCTTTTTTGCTGCGGGCCAGAAAAATTTACGTGCTTATGGCAGAGCAACTCTTCCAATACCTGCAGCAAGGGGTCCAAAAACACTGCCTCTTTGTCTGTAGTGTCCGGAAAAATGCGGCATTGATTGAGATGCTTGATTGCTGTAGTATACCTCCATATCAAATAATTCTTTGAAATTTTAAGCTGACTATAACTTTTCCGGTCCCAGTAAAAGGAATTAGTTTTCCAGTTTCGTTTCTCAACTCTACCTGGATGTTCTGAATGTTGTTTGATAATAGTGGCTTGTAATCCAAATTTATGTAGCACTTGTGGTGTATGGGTGTCACTGTGTTTATGCTACCGTTTCTCAAACGTCTTTCAGACTCAATGATTTTTATTACCGGAGCTCTCACATCACCTACGTTCTGATGTTCATTTATATCAATGCATACAAAATTAATTGTGATCCGCAAGTATTATCAACTGGAAAATATCCAACATGTCTGTTCAAAGAGTTGCCTGCATTTTCTGACTTGTAACCAATATGAATAAAAACAATGATTCGAAATATCTCTTATTCCTTAAAACCAAGAATACCGGGTACGTCTTCATCTTCAAATTGCAAACCTTCGTTAGGTCCAAATTTCAAAACTACCTTCTGCATTACTGTGTCAAAATCATCAGCAAACTGTTTCAATTGAGCGATTCGAAAAATTTCTTCCAGAAGCTCTTCTGAACTGTTATATATATATATATACCTTGGCGAATTCTTCGAAGTTGTCCAGTGCGAGTATGTGAAGCATCAAGTTCAGCGCCAGAACTGACATACACAACTATTTCGGCTGAGTTTACATTATTAATGTTTGATGGAAATGATATCGAAGCAGGGGCAGCTTGCCAATCTCCATCTAACTGTAATGGTTGGGCGAGTTGATTTCGAGACTTGGCCATAGTTTTATTGGTTTAAATTCCCATTGATGCATTCGATATCAATTCAATAGTAAATTCTCTATGAATACTCATGTTTAGTCTTCGACAGGAAGGACGTTCACTTGGACTAATTCTGGTTCATAAAATTTACCTTCAATTATGACGTTGTTTGCATCTATAAGGTTGTATGTTGGTGGACTGAGGGTGGCAACCGTGAATACTGTGAAGACTTCGTCAGTATAATCTTGTTTTTAACTTTCCTAAATATTTCGTCTGGCTTTGCAACCCGAACCAGGTCTCCTTCTTCGTATTTTGGCTTGTACTTTTTTTTGCTAATTGCTAGGGATATTAGAAATGGTTCATGTCTTTTGAAAGTTTTGTTAGGTGCCAGTTGGGTAACACGATTAAAACGACTGTTTATAGTATTTACAAACTGGGGCAATTCCTTAATAAAAGTCCAAGTCCAGTTTTCTTTCAGGTATTTGTGAATAATGTTTTTGAGTGATCGAATATTCCTCTCAGCAAATGCCGACTTGGTTTTGTTTTCGGTTGTATATAAATGAATCTCCTTCTTTTCACAAAATGTTTTGAATTCACGTTTAAACTCCGATCCTTTGTCCTTTCAAACCCTTTCTGGTTCCTTCTGCTTGATCGTTTTTTTGAACGCTTCAACAGCGTCTTTTGCATATAACGCCTTCTTTGGTTGCACTCTAAGGTATTGCGATAAATCATCAACAGCCACCAGTAAGTATTTGACTCCCTTGTTGGGTTGGGCAACTTTATCCATATGCGCCACATCAACAGACCAGATTTTGTTCATTCTGTCTGCAACAGCTTTTAGTCTCGGAAAGGTTTTTCTTAATTGTTTGTATTTTGTGTATGGGGTTTTCGATTGAAGGTATTGAACCACTTTAGATCTTGGTAAACCACTGGCTTTCTTCAATTTAGCAATGATACCAAAAGCTGCACTACCGTTTGTGTATAATTTGTTCAATTGTTTAACGTGAGAAGAAGTAATTTGCCCACGAGCTAGCCGGTTGGATTTCGTCTCTTGCATCTTCAAAGCTTCCTTCATCATCGCCAGAAGCTTTTGATTCTTCTGTTCTCGAGACTCCTAATTCTTCGTTTTCTGGTTCATCCTCAAACAACTGTAACTTTTCGTTTAGTGATAAGGCAAGAAATTTTTTCGCGTATGTTTCACAAGTTAATTGTGAACTGATATCTAGAAAGGTCAGGACTTTGTAATGTTCCAGCGAAGGCTTAGAGGTTGTTTGTTGTAGATCGTACAGAAAATCTGCGACAAGAATTCCAGTGCTTGACTTGTTAATCATTAGTCTTGATGTCTGATTCATCAATAGAGATTCTGACTCTTCTGTTTTTTCCAATATTACGCTCGCTTTTTCAAACTTTTTTCTGTCAAGGTGTTTAATATTTCTCAAAATTCGCTCTCTGATTTCAGTTGAAACTTTTGTATCAATTTTCCCATCTCTAGTCTCATTCAACTCATCTTTGACATTCTCCAAAATATTATCTGTCTGCTGGTAGTTTGTTGCATGGTAGAAGGTGCTGGTGGAGACTTGCTTCTTTGCAACAGTGATATTTGTTTTGCTTTCTCTCGAACATTTTTATTATTGAGAAGTTGAGCAATTTCAGGTTGCTCATTTGGATACATTTGGCGAGGAATTAGCACAAATTCTTCAGTGTGCATTTTGCTCCAGAAAAGCAATACAAGGTAACGCAATGAGTTTATTTATACGGATTCCAGAACCTGAACAAAAAATTTTGATTCTCTCACTTTTTTCAACTCGCTTCTCTGCAAGTTTTCGTAATGGTTTCTCGAATTTTTGTAATTCAAATTTATTGATTGGTACAACTCCAGAGAGAGTACCTTCATCACACAGTCACTCAAAAACCAAATGAAATCGCCCTGATGTAATATTTCTATTTGAGCTGTGTTCTCATTCCTCTTAATTGCGCATTGCTTGAGCATAAGCAAATGTTTCTTTTTCATTTGTAATTGTTGTAATGACTGCTTCCGTGGACGAAATGTAAAAAATAGAAGGATCTGGTCCAATTATTTGCGATAAAAAACGTAAACCCTGGCTGGTTTTTGGGTCGAGATCAATCATCAAATGTCCAAAGGGCTCCTCAGTTGCTAGTTTCTGTGCTTCTTTTATCAGTTGGAGACAATTCAACTGTTTTCCAAGATATTCAATTTGTTGAATGTCACGAAGCGACTTGAATAATATTATGTGTGTTGTATTCAGATCAATGGTTCTGGACCAATTGCTTTGATGGAACAAATTGTGCTTGAAGTATATAACATGTAGTTGGCGATGACGTCCTGATGTGGCTATTTTTGCAAATTCTTTGTCGCGGAAGATTTTTTCACACGAATCGTCATAGATAAGAAGACAGTGCGATAAGTTTTATGTTATATCAAAGCTTGAGTATTTCAGAAACTCAATCCCTGGTATAACTCGTTGCATATCTTTGAAAAATTGTTGGAACTTTTTGTAAAAATAATAAATTTTCACATAACGTGGATAAAAGGTCGAACCTTTTGGCATTTGAAACAAGAGTTCGGGTTTACCACAACCACTTGGTTCTACAATTGACATGGATACCCTGTCATGTGTAAGAATAATTTTGTTCATAGTTTGGGATTGGGTAAAATGTAACCCTTGTAAACTCGATAAGAGAGCAATCCAAATTGATTTCTCTTCACAGCTTTTTGATAGTAGAGAGAGCATAGAGAAGCAAAGAATGATCCTTAACACAATGATACTCACTTGAACAAAAAATATTACTTCGGACCTTTGGCACTGTTGAATTTGAACAACAACGCCATGGGGGCCTCTCCTTGTTGTTTACATAGAAGACTAAATTACTGATACCGGCTTCAGCCTCGTCTCTTTGATTCATTGGAGAAAATTATTTAATTTAAAAGTAAATTGAAACAAGAATGATATAAAATGTTAAATTTTTGAATTATTCACTGGGCAACTGTTTCATGTACCAGAACTCAAACAAATTGAAACCTTTAACATGACTTTTTATTTCGAGTTTATAACAAACAGTTGATGAGTCATTTTCATTGAACGATGGTTGATTGAAAACTTTTTCACCTTCGGGTTGCTCCAAGACATATAACCGCAACTCATTCGGCATCTCATTAAGTGATAGCTCACGTTCTGGTGGTGTTTTTTTCAATCTAAAAGGAGGAACTTTTTTGTCCGCCCATTGCTTCCAGCGTGGGATTCGCTGCTCTAGGAGGGACTGCATAGGCTTCTGGTTTGTTTTGTTCATAGCCATAATTGAACTGATTCCGATGTTCTCGGGCTCTCTGTTTATTTTTTACGTTGAGTTGGAAGTGATAGAAATTATCTATCACGGGCAGGAAAGCCCTAAAGCTGTCTAGCTCGTCGGGAGATAGAGTAATGGTTGCAAAATAACGTTTTCGGCTGCGCTATAAAGCGAGTTGTAACGAGGTTGTTGTGCTGTGTTTGGCTTATTGTTGAGATAGTTCGCTCGGTTCTGTTGATCACATGAAAAATTTTTCTGTGTTGGTGGAGAGCGATCCTGAACATTACAATCGGTTGATCGTCAAGTGGAGTCAAGCAAGTGAATATCTTCAAGTTGTCTGACAGATAGGTTGTTAAAGTTGCCGTGTCTTCTCTGTGCATCACTTTGTGTCGACTGTGAAAATATTTTTGCTTTACGTTCTGCGCAGTGATTTTGGTCATTGATCGTTTGTTGAACGAAAGTTTGAATGAAGATATTAGGAGGATACTTGTTCTTCTGATATTATCTCTGAGATTCGGGGACAATTTAGACCCTCCAGATAATAAACAGTTTTTTGTAAAAGCTTACTGAGGAGCTCACACTTTTCAATGCCTTTGGCAAAAAAGTTTTTCCCTGTGAATCGGAAAATGAAACTCAGACAAGATTGTTTTCAAATAACAGTAAGGTATATCACCTTCGTCCCAATAAAGACCGTGTAGGTTATTGGCCAGCCAAATAACAGTTTCTCTATCGTGTGCGGGTAAATCATTGAATTTAAGCGGTGGTTTGAAAAATATTGTATCGTTGCAACTCGAACACAAACTGAGCTCTTTTATAATGAATCCAAGTGACTTGAGTTTGAAACCTTCGAGATCGAAGACAACTTTATTTGTGGTTTTGCTGCCAAAATTTTCTAGCATTCCAATTCACGA